>NC_136919.1:125850529-126370529 GCF_949752795.1 Hyperoodon ampullatus
TTGACCTAACAAACAGTAAAAACCACTGCCTTAATTATTCTGATTCTTTGGCATGTATACCCAATTTTATAAATTTTTCTTTTTGGCGCACTTAATGGTAAAAATTGTAGTACTAAATAGGACTTTAGAATGGAGGATGATTTTCACGTGTGATGATAGAGCTTTTCCACCCAAATAATAATGTTGCTTTTCCCAGCCAGCGTATATGCTCATATTGTAAGTAAAACATACCAGGAAGATAGGTTCCGTTTTTTAAAATGGTAGCAGTGTATTTAGTAATCTAAAATTCAGTGAAAAATAGAATTAGGGAAATTCAGAGACTCTATTTTGAGTACGAGTTTCTTTTTAATTGCGTTGGACTCTTTTTTGTGTATCTCATTTGTGTTCTGTCTTTGTCGTGTTCTTTAGACCTGCCACATAGGCCTATACAGCCTCCACCAGGGTGGACACACTTACCCTTCTGGCTACCTTGGCATGTTCCTATTCTTAGACATACTTACAAATGCATTATAGTAGTACTAGTTCAGAAAAAAAAATTCAGATACAAACACTTTTATATTTTTGGTACTTCAGAGACAAGGTTTTGAGAAGTTAAATATGAATTTGCTAAAATTTGGCCAAGATGTATCTTTAGGCTACATAAAATTATGTGTGAAGTTGCCCTGTACTCAAAATATTAAATCAGGGCATTTAATAATATTTTTCTAATATACATTAAAATATTACTAGTCATTCAGCATATAGAGATGAAATAGTATTTATATTTATACTTCAAGAGTAGCTAAACGTATAATTCCATGTATTTATAGACCTGGCCTCAGTATTTGGTGAAATTCTTAGTTTTGTCATTAGGTGGCATTGCTGGTTAATTTTTCAGCAAATAGTAAAACTGACAGATAAAATAGAAGGAGTTTTACAGTGATAATTAAAAATCTTGTGGAAATATAAGCAGTATGGAAAAGTCTTGAATTTATTAACCTGGTGATAAAATAGCTAGGGAAAAAAATCTTCTAAAGCAATTTGTTTCTTAAACCTGACTTATGAAACTTTCAGGTCAATGTTTTATTCCTAATGCAATTTTTTTTTTTAAACTTTGAATTTTGAAGAACTGTTAGAATGAAGTAGGTATTCTAGACATAACCAGGTGATCAATTTGTAACAAAATTGGGTTATTTGTTTTTTGTTTTGAAGTTTTATGTTTTTTTCTTCTATGAAACTTTGTTTTGTTTTCTTAATTTAATTAATTTTTGTGTTGTTTTACCATATTCAGTCATCTTTCTGAATTAAGGGCTCAATCTAATGTTTTCTCTTTTGACAAATTTAAAGATACATTATTATCTTCTATCTCTTCTATTAACCAAGGTCTGGTTAATACTGAATCGCATTAACGTTTCTGGCTAAAAATAATATATCCATGATGTTTACACAGAAGGCCCAAGTTCTCCTGTGCTAGTAAGTTACTGATGTGTGTTACCTTGGCTTATAAAGGTATTGCCACATCTCAGTAGTTACCCTGAATTACCCTTAATTTTTCAATAACTGAATTAGTTTTGTTATAAAATATTTCTAAGAGTCAGTTGGGTGTTCTGTTTGTTTTTGTTCTTTGGTTTAGATTTCATATATCTTTCTTTGCTTGTTTGTTATCTCAGGTTCTTTTGGTATGCTTAGCTTAGCTGACCCGGGGAGAGACTAGTACGTGTTTGATTATAGAACATAAGCATTTCCTGAAGGCTGCAGACGATCCTTCTTATAAAGGTGCCAATGACTATCTTACACAGTGAATCAGATATCTTAGAGACTCTGTCTGTACCAGTCGTTAGCCATATGTATGGCAGCCAGACAGATTTTAATATACTACGGAGTAGAATTTTAATAGTCATGTGTGAAGCTTTTTCTTCATTAAAATGCCTTTTGTTGATTAAAAGGAAAGATTTCCTTTCAAAGATGAGTAGCGTGCAGAGAATTTAACAGAGATCTCCCATGTCGTAGCCCAGTCCTGCTGGACTGAATTTGATTGTCATTGGTCTCAGGCCCTGTTTAACTCATAGCACTTTATCAATAAGCAGATATTTTTTTCTATTACTTTAGGTTTCTCTTAAGGTTGAGACTAATATAGGAATGTCTCTAATATATTTTACAACTTAAGACTATAAGGTCAAAATAAAGGGTTTTCAATCCCTTTATATGTGACTTTTGCCATTAACTAAGGATAAATTTGCTAAGTATTCCATAGAGGTTTTTAAATTCTTCTTAGGTCACATATCTCCAGTTTCAGAGAGTTGTGCCAGTGTCTTGTTTAAATTGTATAAGAATTATGTGTGTGTGTGTGGATAAACATTAAAAAGAACTATAGATAAATGAAGTGCAATTAGCCAGAGCAGGGGTATATGGGTGAATTTTTTTTTTCTTTTATTAAGAGTTTCCTTAATGTTCTTATTCTAGGCAGCTGACCAGTGATTTGGGGAATGACTTTTGAGATAGTCTCTGTAAGCATCAATGAAAATTGTATCAGAGGCTGAGAAGGGAGGTTGGTGCTATTCTTGCTTCAGTGAAATTGGTTAAATTCATATTATCACTCTTGTTTATTTATACAAGTAAATTACTCTATTGATCACTTTTTTATCTTAGATTTTTAAAAATTTGTAATGTAAGGTATTTGCGTTTCAGGTTTCTGCTTCATACTGACTTCTATAAAACCTTTGCATACGGTGCTAACGCTTTCATTTCTGATTCTGCACTGATGGGAGGGTTTTGTTCTGTGCTGTACTCTGGAGATCAGAAACTTGCTTTCTGTAAACTTCTTCATCTCGTCAGGGACTGAAACTGGATTCTGAGTGTTTAAGGCAAATAAGCCTATTTAATGGAAACTAAATAAGTGTTTGCTGACCTATAATAATTACTACTATTTATTAGGCACACAGCTGTGCGCTTTTCACATTTAATCCAGTGAGTACTGCATTCCCATCTTAGAGAGGTTTGAGGTCCAGAGAGGCTAAGAAACACTGAGGGCAGGTGGGCCGGAGCCGTGGGCGCCTCCTGCCTGTGTGCACTCGCGGGGCTGTGTGCGGGGCTGCCCGACCTCACGCCCTTTCCCTGGTCTGGAGTTCCTTCTTCCCCAGAGCATTGAGCACACATCTGCCCACTTTATTTCACTGCAGCATGCCGATCGATTTATGTGTTCCCTGTTCTCTTCTAGTGTATAATCCTTTCAGAGAAAGCACTTTGTCAGCATTTTGGTTTTTCCTCCTTTTTTTTTTTTTTTTTTTTGAGAATTGCTTACTGCAATTAGTTCTGGTCTATAATATATTGGGTTTTTTTCCTAACTTGATTGACCTATAACCCTCAAATAATTCTCAAATTCTCCAATCAGTAATTACTGATTTAAATATAATGGCAGAGTTTGCACATCCAGATTAATTTGTTTCCTTCAAAATAATCATCTAGGGAAGTAACATACTTGTCCTAAAAATGCTGCTATTTGATCAGAGCCAATTGAAGTATGTTTATATTTCCTCAGAATTTATACTTTTTTGAATATACTCTGTGGTAATAAGACAATCAAAGTTTTAAAACGTTTCTATATAATTTTTCAGGGAGATAATACTCAGTTTTGTGAGCTCTAGATTTTTTTTAAGTTATTTATAATAACATTAACTATCAGTGTACTTCAACAGTGCTGAACTGTGGGATTAAAGCAGTGTTTCCATCTTCCTCTTCTGTTTTTAATAAGGACTTTATTTTCTTTGGAGCATTTTTAGGTTCACTGCAGAATTGAAAGGACAGTGCAGAGATTTCCCACGTACCCCCTTGTCCCCCACATGCATACAGCCTCCCCCATTATCAACATCCTCCACTAGATGGTACATTTGTTACAGTGGATGGACCTGCATGGACACCGAAAGTTCATAGTTTACAGTACGGTTCACTGTTGGTGTTGTGCCTTCTGTGGTTTGGACAAATGTATAATGACATGTATCCATCATTATAGCATCATATATGGTGTCTTCAGGCCCTGCAAGCCCTCTGTGCTCTGCCTGCTCATCCCTCCCACCCCACCCACCACTCCCTCACCAGCCCCTGCGACCACTGATCTCTTTACTGTCTCTGTAGTTTTGCCTTTTTCAGAATGTCATATGGCTAGAAACTTAAAGGATGTAGCCTTTCAGACTGACTTCTCTCACTCAGGAATATGCATTTAGGGTTCCTCCTTGTGTTTGCATGGCTAGATACCCCATTTCTTTTTAGCACTGAATAGTCTTCCATGTATGTACTGGTTTTTTAATCCATTCATCTTGGTTGCTTCCAAGTTTTGGCAATTACAAATAAAACTTCTACAAACATCTGTGTGCAAGTTTCTGTGTAGACATAAGATTCCAACTCATCCTGAGTATATGCCAAGGAGCCCAATTGTGATTGTATGGTGTAAGAGTATATTTAGTTGTGTAAGAAGCCACCAAACTGTCTTGCAAAGTGGCTGTGCCATTTTGCGTTCCCACGCATGTGGACTGAGAGTTCCTGTTGCTCCACATCGTTCAGCAGCATTTGTTGTTGTCACTGCAGTGGGTTTTAGCCACCATAGTAGGTGTGCAGTGGTGTTACCTTATTTTAATTTGCAGTTCCCTAATGGCATACAATGGGGAGCATCTTCTCATAGGCTTCATTGCCTTCTGTATCTTCTTTGGTGAGGTGTCTGTTCAGATCTTTTGCCCTTTTTTTTTTAAATTTATTTTATTTATTTATGTTCGGCTGTGTTGGGTCTTCGTTGCTGCGCGGGGGCTTTCTCTAGTTGTGGCGAGCGGGGGCTACACTTCGTTGTGGTGCGAGGGCTTCTCATTGCAGTGGCTTCTCTTGTTGCGGAGCATGGGCTCTAGGCGCGTGGGCTTCAGTAGTTGTGGCATGCAGGCTCAGTAGTTGTTTGCTTTTTTTTTTTTTTTTTTTTGCAGTACGTGGGCCTCTCACCGCTGCGACCTCTCCCGTTGCGGAGCACAGGCTCCGGACGCGCAGGGTCAGCGGCCACGGCCCACGGGCCCAGCCGCTCTGCAGCATGTGGGATCCCCCCAGACCGGGGCACGAACCCGCGTCCCCTGCATCGGCAGGCGGACTCTCAACCACTGCGCCACCAGGGAAGCCCTGCTTATTTTTTAATTGGGTTGTTTTCATATTTTTGAGTTTTAAGAGTTTTTTGTGTATTTTGATTAACAGTCCTTTGTTTTTATTTCCTTTGTAAATATGTTCTCCCAGTCTGTGGCTTGTCTTCTCATTCTTTTGACAATGTCTTTCACAGAGCAGAAGTTTTTAATGTTGATGAAACCAGCCTATTAATTCTCTTTCATGGTTGTGCCTTTGGTGTTGTATCTAAAAAGTCATTGCCAAACCCAGGGTCACCTGGATTTTCTCCTATGTTATCTTCTAGGAGTTTTATAGTTTTGAGTTTTACATGTAGGTCTGTAATCAATTGTGAGTTAATATTTGTGAAGGGTGTAAGGTTGTTTGTTTGTTTGCCTGTGGGTGTCCAGTTATTCCAGCACCATTTGTTGCTAAGAAGACTGTCCTTTCTCCATTGAATTGCCTTTGCTCCTTTGTTAAATGTTAGTTGACTCTATTTCTGGGCTCTGTTCTGTTCAATTGATTTGTTTGCTGTACTTTCATTAGTATCACACTATCTTGATTACTGTAGTTTCTAGTAAGTCTTGAAGTCAGGTAGTATCATTCCTCCAACTTAGTTCTTCTCCTTCAATACTGTGTTAGCTATTTCCATCTCCTTTTGAGCAAAACAGGTATTGGTGTAAAATGAAAGTACAGAAAAGTAAATATTAGAATTGGATTACTATCTTATGCTTAGAAGATGCTCAATAAATATTGTGTTTGAAATATTGGTATTTACTCAACAGAAATTCTTGTTTACTGGTTTGAAAAAGAGATAGAAGTTGGGAGTGACTTGCTGCCATGTTCCTGTGAGCATACTGCGAAATGCCATTTCCTTATATTTACTGAAAGTTCAGAACATTATTTCACATTGTTTACAGAGTCTAAATGTCAAGATAAAAGCAAAAACATATATGAATATAACAAATGGTATTTTTAGTGAAGTAAATCTTATTACCTGTACTTTTCAATTCTTCCTTTCTTATTCATGTTGACATTTTCATAATCCGGGCTCTCATGTTGGGTAACTGATGTTCAGACTTTAAGATTGTGCCAAACTTGTAGAATTTGCAGAAGCATTCCTTTTTGAAGTATAAGATTAGTAAATAATCTTTTTTTCTTCTCGCCAAATTTTATAATGGATTAAAATTAGAGGCAGAGGACTAATGTTTAATCTTTTAGAAGGGTGTTTGTGAAACATTGTTAATGCAATGGAAAGGAGTTATTTAGTACCACGTGGTGCATGATTAGGTTTACATGTGAGGCCAGAGATGTTTCTCTGTGTCTGCTGATCTTTCCCCAGCACCTAGTACATTGCCTTTTGCACAACAAAATTTGAGGATTGAAGAAAACTCCTTGTGGTTAGAGTGTGTAGACAGTGACCTTATATACACCATTTTATCTCTTCATGCAAATATGAATTCCCCAATGTACTTACATTCTTTGTTACAGTTGGTGGCCAAAGGAATAAAGAACTCTGATATGTCTCCACCTTCAGGACAGCAGGAAACAGGTGGCTCTCCATCAAAGCAACAGATGAGACCTGTTATTTCTGTGACTTCTGCTTTGAAAGAAGTGGGTATGGTAAGTTTTGTAAAATCTAGAACTCCTCAAAGTCAAAAGATTATTAAAAGGATTAAATTTAATGAAATTACATTAATTCCTAATGTCCCATTAGGTTTTTCTAGGGAAAAAAATTACTTCTTAAGATTTTTATGTGTGGTTTACTCTGAATATTGGAGCCTCACTGGTCTTAGGTTTTATATCTAAGACCACCTGGTAGGTAAGAAAATATTGAAATGATTCTCTTTTTTACTTTAAAAGACTATTGGACAAAAAAACATATAGAAATCTATGAAAAACAATGCAGAAAATGTTTTTATACCCTAGCACTCACAATTAGCATAGGTTCACTTTTTAAAAAAAAATAATGTCTCTCTGGTACTTAATTAGCTCTGGGAATAGTGTCCAGGATGTGTACACATATTTAAAACTTTTTGGCATAGCAAATGTTAGAGGACTCTGCATAATTGCACTTAATTCATCAATTATTTCTTTAACCTTCTACTTTTGAATCTCTGTCGTGTCATATGGATAGTAAAACAGAGAACTGTGGGCAAGTAAAAAGTTTAAACTTGGAAGTATGTTTTGGGCATCTCTCTGAAATGTGAAAAGCTCTGTTCTGAGGTTCCGGGAAAGGGGCTCGTGGTGTGGAATTGCAGCCTAGAGTTCCGTAGGCAGAGGGAAGAGTCCGAGTCATATTACACGTTACCCTGATTCTGTCCTTTCCTGGTCGTTGAAGTCTGTGCCTTTTATTTGTTGAATTTCACGAAGTTTTTGCAGACAGCACTGACGTTATTGGCACACCAGTCTTTTACAGCCTTTGTGTTTATCTTGAAAATAAGATTGAGTGGGAAATACCAGCCTTGGTCACCCTCAAGGACTTGATATAGGAAGCCACTGTTGCTCAAGCAGGTGTAGTCTCTCTTCTCTCTGGTAACGAGCGTGTGCTGCGTTGTTCACTCTGACTTCAGATGCCCCTGTGCGGGCCCTTCCTGGTCCCCAGTCTCACATCCCACGTAGCTGCTCACCTCTCTGGTCGTAGCGACTGCTAATGCCTGCCACTTTACTGGGTAAAATGCTCTTTGTCTGTTTTACATGTATGACTTTAAAACTGACCACTCTTTAATAATATTTGAGGTAATCCATGTAACTAAATGGTTTTTCTTTATGTGTCTTCTTGCTAAATATCACTTCCTTAGAACTTTGAGAACCACTTTTCCTTGCCCTGAGTCTTCCAGATACCTTTGCTTTCGCAGTTTTCATAATTACTAATTTCTTCTTTTCATATATTTACAAATTCTAGATCGTCTAGATTACTCTGATTATACTAATCATAAAACAAAATTTATTTTATCTTTAGTACCAAGGACTCAGAACTCTTTATTTTTACTCTTTGCTTAGGGAGAAAAGCCAGTCCTCAATTATGTTTAGTAAGTAGTATGGCTTAATAAGAATATATGTACCTGAAACATAAAGACAGCTTCAAAATAACAGCCTGTCTTGAATTATTCATCCATCAAAACTTCCCTAGCTCTGAGTATATGAATTAATTTTTTAAATTTCTACAGTAAATGTAAAATTACCAAGAATCAGGTGCCAAAGAGGAAGAGAATATAGTTAAATATGTGATCAAGCAATCCAAAAATATGACAAATAATTGAGAATTGGCTCTTCTAGTATATATTACATCTATTAAATGATAATATGTAACTACTTCTCATTGCTGATAATGAAGAAAGCTGTGTTAATATTTTACAGGAATAAAAAATTCCCAAGGAGCATGAAATGTTAATGAAAACAAAAAGTAAAAATATCAAAAATTTTAAGGTGGACTTTTAAAATAACATTATTTCTTACTCTGTAACTATCTGTGTTTAAAGGACAGAAGTTTGACTGATGCCCAAGAAACCTCAGAAGAAATGCAAAAGACTAACAGTGCTATTTCGGTAGGTACAATTTTCAAATTTTCTCTCTCAATCATTTTACTTAATCGTATACCTATTAAAATACAACATTTTAACTGTTTCAGAGTAAGCGCGAAATACTACGTAGATTAAATCAAAATCTTAAAGCTCAAGAAGATGAAAACGGAAAGCAAAGTCACTCTGAAATGGGTGCAATAATTGTTCACGAAGACGCCAAAGAGCAGGAAAAAGAAAAATCGGTTTCGTCAGATCGCAAGAAATGGGAGGCTGGAGGCCACCTGGTGATTCCCGTGGATGAATCGGCACTGGACACGTCCTTCTCTGTGACTGAAAGTGCGTATGAGCGTGCTCGTGTCCTGCCTGGTGCGGCCCGGCACGCTTAGAGGGGTTGAGAGAGGCTGGAAGGGTTTCTGTAATAGGTGAAACGTGGAGAAGACCATTCAGCTTTCACACGGCAAGGGTTTTCCACAACAGTCTGTAGCGTGAGAGCGGGAACTAGCGGCGCACATTTAAATTGTGTTACTGTACTTTAGGCCTTTCTCCCACATTAGAGTCACCCATTAGCAGGGGTAGTTCTTGGTGAGAATCAGAGTAGTGAACTTCAGCAAAGACTCAGAAGGTCCTGTCGGCGTTGAGCAGGGGTGTCGAGAGGGTCTCGCGCAGTGATCCCTTTGCGCAGTGATGATTCCTGAGCCGCTGCCCTTTTCTCACCTTGTTCCTGGCGCTGGAGGTGCAGCAGGGAACCAACAGACACACGTGCTCGCAGGGGGCTCACTTTCTAAAGGGCCGGTCTGTCCATCAGCTAAGTAAGTGCGGTTCTACCTGAGTTTTCTGACGGACCACATCGGTAGAATTCTTTCTCGTGTTGGAGGAAAGTCCACAGGCTCCACAGCAAGCAGTTCTGTATTGAGTCCCACTACCTGCCGCACACACTTCTGAGCAGTGAGGACACCGCAGTGGTTGAGACGGAGCCCCTCCCTGAGAGCAGAGCGCGTGTCAGGGCATTGGTCCGTCGCCAGGAGGTGGTTTATGGACAGCGTGGCGTGCTGAGGGCTGAGACGCGTGGGCTGCCCTGAGCCCAGGACGCGGGGGAGAGCCTGGGACCCTGGGGAGCCGATGCAGCTAGCGCGGACGCGAAGGTGAGAATCCCCGAAGCCTCCGGTGAGCGGGCCCAGAGCACGGAGAAGCCGCAGCTGGAGCGGACCGTGCCTGCAGAGGGCTGTGTCCGCGGCCATGTAGGAAATAGCTTAGGCGTCGCAGGCCGCGGGGACTGTGCTAACGCTTCTCCACTCCGACAGCGCTGTGCAGGCGCTGTGCAGAGGCACTCGTGGGGCCGTGTTTCCAGGACTTTTTTTTTTTTTTTTTAGGGACACTGACATTGTGATTTCATAAAATTGTCTTTATATCTTCTTTCTTCTCTCCAACTTTCTCTTCCTCCTTTGCTGTCTAGAGTGCTCATGATTGCTTCCTGGGGCGTTTTTATAACAACTGTTTTAAAATCCTTGTTAGATCATTCTCACATCTGTGTTACATTGCTGTCGGCTGCTAGTAGCCACCTCCCGAGAGAGTTAAGATTTTCCTGGTTCTTCTTATGCTGAGTAATTTTGACTTATACCCTAGACATTCTGAATATTCTCTTACAAGGCTCTGGGTCTTGTTTACATCTGATGGAGAACATTGATAGTTTTGCAGTCGGCCCAGTTAGAGTCAGGTCCTGAGTTCCCATCTGCCTTCTGTGGCCTGTGCTTTCAGTATCGGCTCCTTTTTCAGAGCCTGGCAGTGCTGCTTTGACCTGTCCGGCTGTGTACCACGTGGTGACTGGTCTGGGACCTGGGTGTTCCTCGGTTTGCTGGCTCAGTTTTCAGTCTGTGATACGCAACACAGGATCAGATCCACGTGTGCACAGGAGGTGAGCTCAGGTAATAGCAGGCAACTTCAGGGCGTTGCCTTCTGGAGTTCCTTTGTCTGCACTGTCTCCCTGGTGTTTTCTGTCTCTGGTCCGCTGAGGCTCTGGTTACCTCACTCCGCCCTGTGCTTGGAGCAGGGTGGCCAAGAGCCGGAGGAAACAGCCCTGCCGTCTGGGTACCACGTCTCCACCAAACAGGACGGAAGCGTCCTCTCCCCAGCCTTATGGGCTCTGGGTTCTGACTACCCGTGGCAGCGCGTGGGGGCTGGAAGGGAGGCAGTGGAGGGAAGAGCGAGAGATCCTCACCCTCGCTCTCTCTCCAGGTGTCAGGGTTCCCCGGCCCGGCCCTTGAGACAGAGTGGAAGGCCCCTCCTAGAGCTTCCTCTGTCTGCAGCCCAGTGCCCTCCCATGGGTTCCTGACTGGGGAAAACGGGAGGGGGATGGAGGGTACCACGTGCTGGGTGCGCTTTGAGTTTCTGTCTTCTTTGCTCCTCCAGCTGCTGGCTGCTGCTCAGCGTCCTCGTGCAGCTGCTCCCGTGCGGGTCCTGGTCCTGAGAACTGTGTCAGCGGGGGGCACGGCTGACGTGTGCTTAGTACTCCATCTTCCCAGGAGTCAGAACTCCTGTTATCCTTTAGACGTGTAAATACTAAGAAAAAAAGTGTTTATTGTACTTATCCATGGAGTTACCGTTTCTGCTGTTCTTAATTTCTTTGTTTAGATTTATGTATCTGTGGTATCACCTTCCTTCTTTTAACATTGCTTGCAATGCAGGTGATAGATTCTTTCAACTTTTGTCTATTAAAGAGTATTTTTACTTATTTTTATACCTTATTTTTAAATTAATATAGATTTAATTATATAATTTTATAAGGTATAATTTAAATTTTTTCAAATTTAAAAATTGTATACCTTAACTTGTAAAAGATGTCTTCTCTGGGTATGGAGTTCTAGGTTGGCAGTGTCACTTTTGGGTGCTTTAACGATGTTGCTCTGTCGTCCTTTTACTCGCCTTGTTCCCGACAAGAAATCAGATTTACCTTTGTTCCTCTCTCCATAACATGCTCTTGTTCTCTGACTGCTTTTTTTTTTTTTTTTTTTTTTGTGGTACGCGGGCCTCTCACTGTTGTGGCCTCTCCCGTTGCGGAGCACAGGCTCCGGATGCGCAGGCTCAGCAGCCATGGCTCACGGGCCCAGCCGCTCCGCGGCATATGGGATCCTCCCAGACCGGGGCACGAACCCGTATCCCCTGCATCGGCAGGCGGACTCTCAACCACTGCGCCACCAGGGAGGCCCTCTGACTGCTTTTAAGACTTGTGTTTATCACAGGTTTTGAGCAGTTTGACTGTGAAGTGCCTTACCATAGTTTTCTTCATGTCTCTTTTCCTTGGGGTTCACTGAGCATCTTGGGTCTGTGGTTTATTATTTTCATCAGATTGGAAACGTCTTCTCGAATATTTCTTCAGGTATTTTCCTGTGCTGCCTCCCGGTCCTCTGGGGGCTGCAACCTCACGTGTATCAAGTTGTCCCATAGTTCACTGATGTGCTTTTCATTGTTTAAGATTCTGTTTTTTCCTGTGCCTTTCATTCTGGATAGTTTCAAATTCACTTATTTTTTTCTGCATTGCCTAATCTAGTATTAACCCCATCCAATGTATTTTTCATCTCAGATATTGTGGGTTTCATCTCTAGAAGTTCGATTTCGGTTTAAGTATCTACCATGTCTGTACTAAACGTTTTGATCATATGGAATACAGTTACAAAAACTTTATTAGTGTGCTTGTATGAGAATACTAATGTCTGTCTCCATTCTGAGTCCATTTTCATTGATTAATTTTTCTCCTTATTGTGGGTCATATTCTTCTGCTTCTTTGCATGATTGGCAATTTTTGATTGGATGCCAGACATTGTGAATTTTACCTTGATGGGTGCTAGGTTTTTTTGTGTTTCTGTAATTATTCCGGAGCTTTGTTCTGGAATGCAGTTAAGTTAGTTGGGGTCAGTTTGATTCATTTATGTCTGTTTTTAAGATTTGTTAGGTGAGATCAGGGCCACATTTAACTTAAGTGCAAATTCTTCCTAGCACAGAGGGAAAGCCCTTCTGAGTGTCCAGTTCACCACGAATTATGATATTTTCCAGTCTGGCTGTTGGGAACAAGCAGTGTTTCACGTCCTGTATTCCCTGTAGTCTCTCAGGTGGTTCTTTTCCTACCTGAGGTCGTTTCTTCACACATTTGCTCCCTTCAGTGCTCTGCTGAATACTCAGGGCTACCTTCTGGAAGTCTCTGGACTTCTTTTTCTTCTGCCTTAGTCTCCCAAGGGTCAGTCCCAGCTCTGTCGCCGGAACTCAGGGAATCTGCTGGGCTCTGCCTGGGTCCCCCTCCTGAGCTGCAGCTGGAAACTCCCAAGGCAGCAGGAGGGGCTGTCATAGGAGTTGTCTTGTTTGTTTCTCTTCTCCCAGGATCCATGTTCTTACCTCTTCTTATCTTACTTCTTGTCCAGTGTCTTGAGACTGATGTTTTATATATTTTGTCCAGTTGTTTTGGTTATCCAGGCAATAGCATAACTCTGGTCACCCTGTTCTCTCTTACTGGGAGTGGACGTACTTGAGACCAGTTTTTAGAGGCTGTTGCACTCATCTAGAAAAAAACTGAAGACCTTAACTGAGAGATAATAAAAGCGGACATATGTAAGAGATTCTCGAGGACAGACTTGTAAGGGCTTCAAGGGAAACTCTTCTACAAGTTTGTCAGGGCAAGAACTTTGATAAGCAGATGAGGAAGCATCAGAGTTAGGAAAACTGAGAGTGTGGTATGGATTTACAAGAAAAAGAGACAGCAAGACAAGGGCTAGAATATCTGCACTGACTTTGTCGGTAGAGGCATGGTGACCTTGATGAAAGCAGCATCGCTAGAGGGCTAGGTGCAGAAATAGAATCCAGGGATTAAGGATCGCATGGCAACTGAGGAAGGAGCCTCTTCCAGAAGCTAAGCTGTGAGGAGAAGAGAGATGAGGGGGGTGCCGGGTGGTGGAACCTTGCGGAAAAGAGCCTTGAGGATAAAAGTGCATCCCCGCACCCATTTTAGTACCTGCCTGACCGCGGCCGCAGTGCACGTTGGAACCCAGCGTCCCTTCCGGTGCCTGCGCTGGCGCCCCGTGGCCCCCCTGCCTCTCGCTCTGTCCTCTGCCTTCGTGAGGCTCCCTTCCCGCCGCTGGCGCCCAGCCGCTCTTTGTACTTCACAGCCCTCCTTCCCTCTCCTCTTTCCCAAGCCCTTGGCACGGCGGCCTCCTTTGCTTCATTCGGACCCTGCTGTTCCACTGCCCCCATTTTGAAGCCCTCCTTGTAGCAGAGCTCTTCACAGGATTGTCTGTGCAGCGGGTGCTGGCTCCACACCGTCCCCCCACCCGCTTCACCCCGTTTCCCACCCACCCCCTTTAGATTGCTTTGGCACCTTTATCCAACACCAGGTGGCTGTAAGTTACGGGTTGGTTCTGGGTTCTTTACCCTTCTTAACTATCCTTTTAAAAATTGTTCCTTATTGGTAATCATTTTCCCTGAACAAAACTGAAATTACCTGCTAATCTGCAGATATTTACTTTCATGGACTAGTACACAAAAATTTGTATTAACATGTATTTGGTCACCTTTGAAAGTTTATATGACGTACACTCCATAATAATATCCTGTCTGTTACTGCTAGGTGCCTATATGCTTCATGTATTATTATCAAATGTTCTAAAGACTCAAACTTCAGTAGGTCCTTTTCTGGCTTTTGCTTTGCTAAATTTTAGTTAAAAGGTTTACCCCAAATTATTGTCAAAAAGAAAGTATCAGTTGCCTACGTACGATAAATAAGGTAAAACAAATTTTCTTAGAAATACTTTTCTCTACTTTTAATCCATATGCACATTTATCTTAGGATTTTTTTTTCTATTCAGTGAAATTTATAGAAGCAAAATATTAATTTATATTTTATCTATTTTTGTACTACCCCGTTATTCTTAATTATCTTAGGTTTAAAAATTTTTTTTTCTCAAATAAAAACTTTACAGAAACATAATTTATGTTTTTTTCCATTTTTATATTCCCTAAAACTAGAGTTTAATTCGTAAGTGTTTTAAAAGGCAACTTTAGATATATTTATTATTCGTAGTATTAGTTGCTTTCATTTTTTTCTATCATTTATTATTCATTCCCTGAAAGTCCTTTTTTGGGGTTTTGTTTTTTTATGTTGATGACTATTTATTATTTTTTTAATTTAATTTTTATTTTATATTGGAATATAGTTGATTTACAATGTTCTGTTAGTTTCAGGTGTGCAGCAAAGTGAATCAGTTGTACGTATACGTATATCCACTTTTTTTAAGATTCTTTTCCTATATGTGTCTTTACAGAGTATTGAGTAGAGTTCCCTGTGCTGTACAGTAGGCCCTTGTTGATTATCTATTTTATATATAGTCGTGTGTTTATGTTACTCCCAAACTCCTAATTTATCCCTTCCCCCCACCTTTCCCCTTTGGTAACCATAAGTTTGTTTTTGAAGTCTGTAAGTCTGTTTCTGTTTTGTAAATAAGTTCATTTTACCATTGTTTTAGGTTCCACATGTAAGTGATATCATATGATATTTGTCTTTCTCTATCTGACTTCACTTAGTTTGATAATCTCTAGGTCCATTTTTAAGCACCATCGTTATATTCTCTTTGTGATGTAACCTTTTTTTCCTATGAAGCACTCAGTTGGATAGAAGATCTTACATCTGCCTTAAGATATATTTTTTAATCTTTTTCTTCTAGAACATACAGTGGGAGAGGTTATTAAATTAGATCCTGGTGGATCTCCAAGAAAAGTCTGGGGAAAAAGTCCTACAGATTCTGTTCTAAAGATACTTGGAGAAGCTGAACTACAACTTCAGACAGAACTATTGGAAAACACAACTATTAGAAGTGGTAAGCAGAGAAACTAGTTGTTTTTCTGTACTAGAAATAATATTAAAAATGGAATTGTATTTTTAAAGATGTGTCTATTTTAAATGAATTGTTTGTAATAGACTACCTTTTGTTATAATAATTTTCTAGTTAGCTGGAGAATGGTTGCATTTTCTGGGGAGTTGTCTCAAATAATAGTCTTGAGTTTTGATCTGAAGTAACCTGGGTGGGATCTAAAAATAAAGGAAGAGGAAATTATATGGCAGAGGGGGAGCCGGAAAAGTAGAGCAGTCAGAATGCTGTTTCACATGAAGGAAGATGGGGTAGCAGTGCGTTGACATGAGTGGTGTATGTTTAATGGGGATTCGGGAGTCGAGTGGACTGAAGGGCTAAAAGATACTGTCATAGGTACGGCAGGCGTTATCCTGGGCCTGGGGGGATGAGTTGCTGTGAGGCAGGAGGGACACGCTTGTGGTCCGTGAGTGTGGTGGGTCTCAGTGTAACAGCTACGCAAAGAGGGAGTGCTCCTGTTATCAATCAAGTGTTGCAGGAGTTAACAGCTCATTCAAACCAAGAGGGAGTCGAAGATGGTTTCTCTTTTTTGGAAGTTGTGTCAAGGCTTGAATGTGTGTGTATTTCACTTTTCTGTGGGTTCATGCTCACTCCCACCCTCACTTTCTTTTTATCTGCCTCTCCTTAAAGCTTGGAGTGAAACTTGTATCCAAAACTGACAGAAGAATAATCCGGGAGGTGAAGCTACTCACATTGTGTAAAAAGGAATTAGCCAGATGCTGACAATTAGCTACAGAAATGAACCTACATACTTATTACAGAAGTAGCAAAAGGAGGTGTTCTTTCCTTATGAAGAGTGAGCCTCCCAGCCACTGATCATCATGGCATTTCTTTAATATTAAAGGGAAAAAAACCAATTTGAACAAAGTATATAAAATCACTTGTTTGAAAAAAGGGCACGTACATGAGTGTGTAAATTTGTAATCAGTTTGTTCACACTCTTGGGTCTGGAAGTTGTGCTGTTGATGCCAAATAACAGTCACCACCAAAAATGCAATACTAGTAACAAATTCCTCCACCTCAGTCTGAGCCTGTTCTCAAATGCTCCAGGTGTTATTTAGAAAGAAGTACCTCCAGGCTGAAACATTTCAAAAATAATTAAAATTTCAGATTATTTGGTAGTCTAAAAGTCAATATGTTCATTCCCATTAGAACTATGACATTTAAATTCAGATTCCTCTTATGTACAATTTTTATTGCTTAAATAAATGTAATAATGGTCTATGATAAGAGTTAGGCAGTGTGAAAGCAGGACTTAACTTCTCCATACAAATAGTCCATCTACATAGAATTGGAACTGAATTTTTTTTTATGATTTGTCTTTTTAAAAAATCATATTAACCAACTATTGAATACTTATTAGCTGTGCATACTATTATGTGTTTGGTGGTAAAGCTACAAAGAGTAAAAGATGGTCGTTGCTCTCAGAAGGCAGACACAAATGAAAACAAATACAGGGTAATATTGCATGAAAAGGGCAAGAATAGGAGTACCCACAAAGTTAAGAAGTAGTGCAGAGATGTTTATGTAATTGACTTTGTCTGTGATAGTGGAAGGCTTCCAGGTGCTGTCATCTGCCGTCTTTAAAAGTTTTCTTCTAAGTACATTTACTTATAAGAATATGCTCTGTGCTGAGATTTTAAGACAAAGAAGTTGCAGTTGTTAGCATCACGGAGATCACATGTAGCAGAGTATGTGTCAGAGGTGTCGCCTATGAGACTGTGTGGGCCCACAGCTGAGGAGGCTCTAGGTTATCAGTACTGTCCCGTGTCATTGATGGTGCTGGGCTTTTTGGGTCAGGGAAAGCCACAGAGAGAGCAGGTGCTTTTGAGCTGGGCCAAAGATACAAAAGAGCCCACTGGGTAGTTACGGGAGAGGACGAAATTCTAGGCAATTTGCAAAGATGCCAAGGTTTCGTTAACGTGTGTGAGAGCCATCCTCATGTCGTGGAAAGAAAGTTCTGGTTTCATCACTTGCCAGCAACCATGGGGCAAATTCCTCTGACTTTGACTTCCAGGTGCTCGGTGTGTAGAATGGAAACACTGTCATTCAGGACTGTTTTGTGGATTAAATGACAAGCAGGATAGACTTTTGTTGTCTTTAGTCTTCCGATCCTTATATCAATGTCTCTTTCATCATTTTGATTGTTGAAGCTCTTTTGTGATAGATTCCTTAGGAGGAGCTCATGTAAACAATGCAGCCAAAGATTTTGCATGTTCATAAGTTTGTGTGAGGACTTTCTTCTTGAAGGTACGTTTGGCTAAATATAAATCCTTGACTTACATTTCCTTTCCTTGAATGTCTTTAATGGATAACAGTGTTGTATTGTGACATAAGGCATAGCTGTCAGGAAGTCTGGTGACAATCTTACTTTCTTTTCCTTTTAAATGACTTGGTCTTTTTGTTTGGATACTCAAAGGATATATTTTTCCTTAAAATCCAACTTCTTAAAATACATTTTGTTGTTGGTTTTTTGTTTTTTTTTTAGTACATGGTTGGTTGGTTGGTTTCTTTTCATAGACTTTTGTTTTAGAGTGTTTTGGGGTTCACAGCAAACTTCAGCGGCAAGTACAGAGAGTTCCCATACACCCCTTTCTTCCACACGTGCAGAGCCTCCCTGACCATCACTCCCCAGCAAGAGTGGTGCACGTGTTACAGTCGATGAGTCGACATCGACACATTGTTATCACCCCAATCCATAGTGTACCTCAGGGGTTTAGTCTTGCTGTTGTACTTTCTGTGAAGTTTGACAAAAATTTACTGACCTTTATCCACCGTTTCAGTATCATACAGAATAGTTTCCTGCCCTAAAAAATCCCTGTGTCCTACCTGACTATCCCTTCCTTCTCCCAAACTCGTAGCAACCATTGATCATTATACTGTCTCCATAGTTCTGCCTTTTCCAGAATGTCATATGGTTGGAATCACACAGTGTGTAGCCTTTGCAGACTGACTTCTATCACTTAGCAGGATGCATTTAAGTTTTCTCCATGCCTTTTCCTGGCTTGACAGCTCATTTCTTTTTAGTGCTGAATAATATTCCATTGTATAGATATACCACAGTTTGTCAATAAAGGTTATTTAATAGGTTGTTCACCTATTGAAGAATATCTTGGTTGTTTCCAGGTTTTGGCAATTATGAATAAAACTGCTGTAAACATCTGTGTTCAGGTTTCTGTGTAGACATAAGATTCCAACTCATCTGAGTATATGCCAAGGAGCCCAATTGTGATTGTATGGTGTAAGAGTATATTTAGCTGTGTAAGAAACCACCAAACTGTCTTCCAAAGTGGCTGTGCCATTTTGCTTTCCCACCCATGTGGACTGAGAGTTCCTGTTGCTCCACATCGTTCAGCAGCATTTGTTGTTGTCACTGCTGTGGGTTTTAGCCACCATAATAGGTGTGCAGTGGTGTTACCTTGTTTTAATTTGCAGTTCCCTAACGGCATACGATGGGGAGCATCTTTTCATAGGCTTCATTGCCTTCTGTATCTTCTTTGGTGAGGTGTCTGTTCAGATCTTTGGTGCATTTTTTAATTGGGTTTGTTTTTGTTTTGGTTTGGGTTTTTTAATTCTTTTTGGTAACTATGTAAGGTGATGGATTTTTTAAAATATAAATTTATTTATGTACTTATTTATTTTTGGCTGCGTTGGGTCTTTGTTGCTGCACGCAGGCTTTCTGTAGTTGTGACGAGTGGGGGCTACTCTTCGTTGTGGTGGGTGGGCTTCTCATTGCGGTGGCTTCTCTTGTTGCGGAGCTTGGGCTCTAGGCATGTGGGCTTCAGTAGTTGTGGCTCGTGGGCTCCAGAGCGCAGGCTCAGCAGT
Source organism: Hyperoodon ampullatus (assembly GCF_949752795.1). Lineage (NCBI taxonomy): Eukaryota > Metazoa > Chordata > Mammalia > Artiodactyla > Ziphiidae > Hyperoodon > Hyperoodon ampullatus. Next base: position 125,869,890 of record NC_136919.1, read on the forward strand.
TGTGGCGCACGGGCTTAGTTGCTCCGCGGCATGTGGGATCCTCCTGAACCAGGGCTCAAACCCATGTCCCCTGCACTGGCAGGTGGATTCCCAACCACTGCGCCACCGGGGAAGTCCTGGGTTGTTTTCTTATTTTTGTTCTGAGAGTTTTTTATGTATTTTGGTTAACAGTCCTTTGTTTTTATTTCATTTGTAAATATGTTCTCCCAGTCTGTGGCTTGTCTTCTCATTCTTCTGACAATGTCTTTCACAGAGCAAAAGTTTTTTAAGATAAAAGAAATTAGCTTATTAAATGTCTTTCATGGATTGTGCTTTTGGTGTTGTATCTAAAAAGTCATTGCCAAACCCAAGGTCACCTGGATTTTCTCCTATGTTATCTTCTAGGAGTTTTATAGTTTTGAGTTTTACATTTAGGTCTGTAATCAATTGTGAGTTAATATTTGTGAAGAGTGTAAAGTTGTTTATTTGTCTGTGGATGTCCAGCTGTTTGTTTCAGCACCATTTGTTGCTAAGAAGACTGTCCTTTCTCCTTTGAATTGCCTTTGCTCCTTTGTTAAATGTTAGTTGACTGTACTTCTGGGCTCTCTGCTTGTTCCATTGATTTGTTTGCTGTTCTTTCATTAGTATCACACTATCTTGATTACTGTAGCTTTTAGTAAGTCTTGAAGTTGGGTAGTGTTACCTCTCCAGCTTTGTTTTCCTCCTTCAATGCTGTGTTGACTAATCTGGATCTTTGCATCTTTATGTAAACTTCAGAATCAGTTTGTTGAAATCCACATAACTTGCTGGGATTTTAATTGGAATTGCATTGAATCCATGTATCAAGTCAGGAAGAACTGACATCTTGACAGTATTGAGTCTTCCTATCCATGAACATGGAATATGTCTTCATTTGCTTAGTTATTCTTTGATCTTTTTCATTAGAGTTTTGTAGTTTTTTTCATCATGGTATGTTTTTTAATATGTAGTTTCCAGTCTTTTTTAGGAAAGTATTCTTGAATTATAGTTTTTTGAGTTCTTTATTCTGTTCCTTAAGTCTGCTTCAGGGACTTCTAGGTATATTTTGGATCTTTTTTGCTTATCACTTTCTCTTGAATCCTTTCTGTCAATTATTTTCTTTAATTAAATTTTTTTTCTCGGGCTTCCCTGGTGGCACAGTGATTGAGAGTCCACCTGCTGATGCAGAGGACCACGGGTTCGTGCCCCAGTCCAGGAGGATCCCACATGCCGCGGAGTGGCTGGGCCCATGAGCCATGGCCGCTGAGCCTGCGCGTCCGGAGCCTGTGCTCTGCAACAGGAGAGGCCACAACAGTGAGAGGCCCGCATACCACAAAAAAAAAAAAAAAAATTTTTTTTCTCCTATTTACCTTCCGTATCTCTTAAGACATTGTGTGTTTTGCTTATATGATCTTGTGTTTTTTCTAGAATCTTTATTTTTCAGATTTTTTCCTTCTTTTCTAATCTTTCCTGAGCTCTATCAACTGCCTCATTTCAGATTCTTTTCTCACTGTAATTGTATTATATTGTAATTTATATTTTTATGTTGTTCTCTTATATCTTCTATGATGTTCCTAGTTTTTCTATTTGACCTTTAAGTAGTAGATTATAATTTTAATTTGTTTCATGGATTTTTATTATCTCTGGCCCACAGAGGACACTTGGTGTTGTCTGGAGACTTTTTGGTTGTCACTGATAAGGTTACTACAGGTATCTAGTGGGGAGAGGCCACAAAGAGTGCATATTGTAAGAAGTGTTCTCCCAAAACAAAGAATTATCTGACTCAATAGTGCCAAAGTTGGGAAACACATCTATGAGGACATTATTCTACTTCTTTTTTTTTTTTTAATTAATTAATTTGGTTGCACAGGCTCTTAGTTGCTGCAGGCCGGCTCCTTAGTTGTGGCTCCAGGGCTCCTTAGTTGCGACATGCGTGTGGGATCTAGTTCCCTGACCAGGGATCGAACCCCGGCCCCCTGCATTGGGAGCACAGAGTCTTATCCACTGTGCCACCAGAGAAGTCCCCCTATTCTACTTCTTATTCTTTTTTTTTTCCTGACAGTCACTTTGTATAGAATTTAACAATTATCCTTTTATGTTACTTATTTTCATGTGAAATTAGATTTGCTAAAATTTTAGAAAGGAAGAGTGGGTAAAAATAGCTTTTCTGACTTCATAACTTGAGCTTCCTCTTCTGTTATTTTTATGACATGTTTAAAAACCATGGCCTCGTAGAGTCTGAGCTCTTCTGTCTTTGCTCCTTTCCCCCTCTTTTCTCTGTCCTTTGTTTCTGTTATCCCCGCACAGATCAATTTGGATTTTCTTTCCAGCGATTTCTCCTCAATGTGGGGCTTTGATCTCCAAGGGAACTTCAGGTGGTTAGTTTCGAGAATTCTTAGGAGCAGACTGCCCCACACTTTTTGACTTCTCCATTGGTCCTTCCTTTTAAATGAAAATTGGAATGTGTAAAAACACCTCCTGCTTTGGCTGCTCTCCTTAAATTGGCCCATCGTGCTTGCCTGTGAATACTTGCTGGCTTTTTGGGGTTCTGATCTGCGGTCTATCGGGTGCCCCATTGTTTCCCTCTGCTTTCTTTTGCACAGATGCTATTGCCACCTGAGTCTGGAGCTGACTGTGATTTGTCTCTGTTCACATGTGTTTTGGGAGTTGTGAGGTCACCTAGATTTGCTTTAGATGTTATTTGTGGGTGTTTGGTTCTCTTGGTTTTGTCTGTTTTGAGGAGGGGTTCAGGGAAATTAAAACAAAAAAAACAAAAACAAAAAAAACTATCTTCTTTGCTATCTTGCCAGAATTTCTCTATTTGGCTTTAAATATTTAAGCCATGGAGGATGTTCTCTAAAAATTTTTGTTGAATTTGACTATTCTTCCCTTCTTCACATGTAACACCTGTACTCTCTACCCAAGAAAATAATTCATGAGGGAAGTTTGCCTATAATTTTCCTTTTTTGTAAAGTGCTTATAGTGGTTTGGAATTAAGGTTTTCCTGACTTATGAAACAAGTGGGAAATGTCGACTGAAAAAAAAAAGCACAACCTAAAAGTTGAGAATTATGTTTTATTTGGTGAACCAAACTGAGGATTTAAACCCAGGACACAGCATCTCAGACAGCTCCGAGGGGCTGCTCCAAAGAGGTAACGGAGGAGCTAGGATATATAGGGGTTTTTGCAACAAACACCAGGTAGTCAGAACTTCAAAAGATTGCTTTTAATTCGAGAAAACCAGACATCTCAAGTTACGGAATTAAGCACTCTTCTATGTATGGGAGGATGCAAGAGTCTGGGCTCACTGAAATAGTTATTTTTGATGTTTACCTTTCGATATGCACCTCAGCTGTGTGGGGCCAGAATCCTGTGTTTTCTCATCCTGAGTCCCCTCAGGGTGCACCACTGGGGAGGGGGGCGGAGGGGGAGGGGGAGTGGCTGCAGCAGTGACTGTTTGATGGGCGGGGGGATCCTGTTTCTATCCTGAGTCTCCTCAGGGCTCACCTTTGGGGCAGCTGTAATGTGATGGCTCACTTTGTTTATCGATATGGCAGACAGCATTTATTATTGACAGAAACATTCCCATTTTGACTATATTCTGGAAAACTTTGTGAAAGATTAGTATTACTTTTTCCTTAAGTATTTGGAAGAATTCACCTGTGAAGCCATCTGGACTTGGTGTTTTCTCTGTGGGAAGATTTAAATCATAAACTTAATTTATGTTGTGATGTCTTTTGTGTCGGTGGACCATTTGCAAGTGTTTTGCATTTAATTTCCTAACATTTTGGGGTTTTTCTAGTTATCTTTCTGTTGTTGCTTTGTAGCCTGTGTTGTGGTTACAGAACATCATAGTGTACATGATTTCAGTCCTTTGAAATGTTTGGTGCTTGCTTTCTTGCCCAACTTATGGTCTCTTTTGTAAATGTTTCATATGCATTTGAAAGGAATATGTATTTCACAGTTACTGTATTTATGTATGTATTGGGTTGGCCAAAAATTGCCTTTGGTTTTTACATAAAAATAAAAAACACATTTTTCATTTTTGCCAAGAGTTTTATTGAACAACCTATTCACCCTTTTGTTCCACTACCTTCTGCCATTTTTCAGGCAACTTCATAATTCCATGTTCCCAAAACTTTTTATCTTTTTGAGCAAAGGACTGTTCCAGGTGCCTTTTACAGTTTTCCAAGGAATTGAAATTTTTTTCATTATGAGAATTCTGTAAAGACCAAAATAAATGTAAACCCGAAGTTTCAGTGCCTGGTGAATACGACAGATGAATGAGAACTTCCCAACCAAGCTGTAACAGTTTTTGCCTGGTCATCAAAGAAACATGAGGTCTTGCATTATCCTGATAGAAGATTATGCGTTTTCTGTTGATTAATTCTGGGCACTTTTTGTCGAGTGCTGCATTCATTTGGTCTAATTGGGAGCTGTACTTGTTGGAATTATTCATTTGGTTTTCTGGAAGGATCTCCTAATAGAGGACTCCCTTCCAATCCCACCATATATGCAACATCACCTTCTTTGGATGAAGACCAGCCTTTGATGTGGTTGGTGGTGGTTCATTTCACTTGCCCCACGATCTCTTCCGTTCCACATTATTGTACAGTATCCACTTGTCATTGCCTGTCACAATTTATTTTAAAAACGGAACATTTTCATTACGTTTAAGTAGAGAATCTCATGCAGAAATATGGTCAGGAAGGCTTTTTTTAGCTTAACTTACATGGAACCCAAACATCGAAGCAGTTCACATAACCAAGCTGGTGCAAATGATTTTCAGTGCTTGATTTGGATATTTTGAGTATGTCAGCTATCTCCTGCGTGGTATAACGTTGATTGTTCTCAATTAATGTCTCGATTTGATCGCTGTCAACTTCAACTGGTCTACCCGACCGTGGAGCATCGTCCAGCGAGAAATCTCCCGCACAAAACTTCGCAAACCACTTTTGACACGTTCGATCAGTCACAGCACCTTCTCCATACACTGCACAAATCTTTTTTTGCATTTCAGTTGAGTTTTTACCTTTCTTGAAATAATAAAGCATAATATGCCGAAAATGTTCCTATTTTTCCTTCCATCTTCAATATTAAAATGGCTACACAAAAATTCACCAATTTTGTTAAGTCTATTTTTATTTTTTTATTTTTTTGCTTGAGTAATGCTTGTGGAGTTGAATTTTTTTAACATCTTTATTGGAGTATAATTGCTTTACAATGTTGTGTTAGTTTCTGCTGTATAACAAAGTAAATCATCTATATGTATACATACATCCCCATATCTCCTCCCTCTTGCGTCTCCCTCCCACCCTCCCTATCCCACCCCTCTAGGTGGTCACAAAGCACCGAGCTGACCTCCCTGTGCTATGCAGCTACTTCCCACTAGCTATCTATTTTACATTTGGTAGTGTATATATGTCCATGCCACTCTCTCACTTCGTCCCAGCTTACCCTTCTCCCTCCCCGTGTCCTCAAGTCCATTCTCTATATCTGCGTCTTTATTCCTGTCCTGCCCCTAGGTTCTTTTTTTTTCAGATTCCATATATATATATGGTAGCATACGGTATTTGTTTTTCTCTTTCTGACTTACTTTACTCTGTATGACAGACTCTAGGTCCATCCACCTCACTACAAATAACTCAATTTCGTTTCTTTTCATGCCCGAGTAATATTCCATTGTATATATGTGCCACATCTTCTTTATCCATTCATCTGTCAATGTAGGTCTTTTTTTTTAAATGCACACTCATATGATAGCTGTCACATGCAATCTAACAAAATCGTTTCGAATGAAGTTAAAGACAACTAAGTGCTACTAGAGCCATCTTACGGGAAAAAAATGAACAAATCTTTTGGCCCACCCAATATATTCTGTGTTGTTTAATCATGATGTTTAAATCTCCTGTATTTTTAAGTGATTACTTGTCTGCTTGTTGTATCAGGTACTGAGTGAAGAGCATTAATATCTCCAAGTGTATGTGTGGATTTTTTCATTTTCTCCTTTTAAGTATATCGGTTTTTGATATTTATGCTTTGAAGCTAAGTTATTTAGTGCGTAGCAACTTAAGTTGTTGCCTTAAAGTGTTTAGATCATTGCATTGGTCTCTTTGTGCATCTTCCTGCTGCACTGACCATTTATTGTTATGACATGTCCTTTTTTTTTTTTTTTTTTTTTTTTTGCGGTACGCGGACCTCTTACTGTTGTGGCCTCTCCCGTTGCGGAGCACAGGCTCCGGACGCACAGGCTCAGCAGCCATGGCTCACGGGCCTAGCTGCTCCGCAGCATGTGGGATCTTCCCAGACCAGAGCTCGAACCCGTGTCCCCTGCATCGGCAGGCGGACTCAACCACTGCGCCACCAGGGAAGGCCTGACATGTCCATTTTTATCTCTAGTAACATTACTTCCTTTAAAGGCTGCTTTATGTCCTATTACAGAGCTACACCAGCAAGCATTCTTTTGGTTAATGTTTCCTTAGTATATCTTTTTCTGTAGCCTTTTCTTTCATTTTCTCTGACTCCTTATGTTTAAATGTGTCTCTTATCTGAAATCTAGCCCCACAGTCTTTGTCTTTTTTTCAGAGAGTTTAATTTATTTACATATAATGTAGTTACTGATTTGCTTTAATTTAGGCTGTGTATATGTTTGTCCCTATATTTTTTTTATTTGTCCCATCTGTTCTTTGTTTCTTTATTGTTTTCTTCCTTTCATTATTTTCACTCCTCCTTTTGGATTAATCAGATATTTCATCTTTATCTTCTATTTGTTTTTAATTGTACATTTTTCATTTGCCTTTTGTCATGGTCCTAAATATTACAATTTGCATCCTTGCTTAATTCTACCATAATGCTCATTTATATATACCTAAATTTAGTATTTATATCCCTTCTCAAACCATGCACAGTCCTGTTACCAATATTATTCTATTTATTCCCCTCTAAACCCTTTATGCCACTATGATTATTTTACTTTTATATCTTATACAGCTCATAAGGAGCGTCATTATTACTGTTGTTATTATGCTAAACAATCAATATATTTTTACATTTACCCCTATTCTATTGTTTACAGTGCTCTTTATTCCTTCCTGAAGTCACACACTTCCATTTGATATCTTTTCCTTTTAGTGTGAATAACTTCCTTTAGTATTTCCTGTAGTGCAGATCTGCTCTTCGTGAATTCTGTCAGCTTTTGTTTGTCTGAAAAGATTTTATTTCACCTCCAGGTTTAAGGAATATTATCACTGGGTATTAAACTCTAGGTAGATGGAGGGGGTGTTGGTTTGTTTTTGCTTTACTTCATTTTGTTTTTTGCACTTTAAAGGTGTCATTACATTTTCTTCCGGTATCCATAATGAGGTCAGTTTTATGTCTTATTTTTGTTTGTTTGAAAGCAATATATGTTTCTCTCTTAGCTGATCTAGTAGTTTCTGTTTGATTTTCAGCAGTTTTACCAGGATATGCCTAGGTAGAGTTTCCTGTGCTTTTAACCTGCTTTGGGCTTTCTCAGCTTCTTAAACCTGGAGGCTGGTATCTTTTTTGAGTTTGGGGAAAATTATGTCCCTTAGGTCCTCCTGTATTGCTTCTGCCCATTTGCTCTTCCTCATTTTGGACTCCAGTTACATATATTCGACCCTTTGAGTTTGTCACACATGTCTTCTGTGCTCTGTTCTGATTTTTTTTTTTTTTTTTTTGCGGTACACGGGCCTCTCACTGTTGTGGCCTGTCCCGTTGCGGAGCACAGGCTCCGGACGGGCAGCCTCAGCGGCCATGGCTTACGGGCCCAGCTGCTCCGTGGCATGTGGGATCTTCCCGGACCGGGGCACGAACCCGTGTCCCCTGCATCGTCAGGCGGACTCTCAACCACCGCGCCACCAGGGAAGCCCTGTTCTGCTTTTTTACATTTTCTCCTTTTTGCTTCAGTCTGTTTAAATCTGTTGAGGCCTTTAGCATTTCACTGATTCTGTCTTCTGCTCTCTCTAACCTGTTAAACGAATCCAGAGGGTTCCTAATATGATACTGTGTTTTTCAGTTCTAGGATGTCCATTTCATATTTTTTTATAGATTACAGTTTTCTGTTGAAAGTATTAATGGATTTTTCCATTTGGCCCATCTCTATTTTCTTGACCATATTAATCACTTATTTTAAGGTCCCTCCTTGATAAATCTCATAACTGAGTCATCTAGATCTGTTTCTGTTGTTAGCTAGATCTGTTCTATTTCTGTTGTCTCTTTTTCTTGGTTTTCAGTCATTTTTTCCTGTTTCTTTGTTATAAACCATGCTTTATAACATAGAGCAATGAACTTTTTCTATAAATTGTTAGATTGTAAATATTCTAGGCTTTGTGAGCCCATATATACATATTCTTCTTCTTCTAAAAATTTTCTACAGCCCTTAAAAATGTAAAAGTTTTTCATAACTTGTAGGCTATACAAAACCACAGCGCAGGTTAGAGTTTTTGTACCTGAGATTTACAGTATTTGATTGGATGCCAGACATTGTGGATGAAAAATTTAATAGCCTCTGGGTAATGTTATCTTTCTTCAAAGAAGATTAAGTTTTCTTCTTAAAACTAAATAATGCCAGCAGATTACCTTGATACTGTTGAAGTTAGCTGTGGCCTGTTTGTTCCCAGGCGGTAGCTCTTGTTCCTATGCCTTGGTCTGCCTGAGACCTCCTCTCAGTGCTGATGATGTTTGTTCACCATGCCCTCCGCATTCCTAGGACCCAATCTCTACTATCCCTCCCAGCACCATCCAGCTGCTCATCTTTGCCCAGCACGTCACCCTCCTGGCTGCTGATTTGTGCTGGTTTGCCCAGAGTGTTGCTTGTGAATGAGTGCATAGTTTAGGAGTTAGCCGAAAATAGAGGGGATTTTTTTGTTGTGCTGAGGGGAACTTTTTGGTGATTTTTTCCTTGCAGTCTGGGTCACTTTGTAGCCGCAGACTTATTAGCCCAGTAAGACTTGCCTTCTGCCTGTGCTGGACTTAGGAAGTGCCCGCAGGGAAGCTGGGATGGAGTGGAGCTCATCCTACTGTTTTCTGCTGTCCGTCGTGGTCCAGTGCGCCCTGCCTACATCACTTACTCTCCAGTGCTTCCAAACAGCTTTTTAAATATTTTCGTTGTTGTTCATCATTTATATTTATTTTCAGTGCGCAATTAATCCAATATGAGTTACACTGTCATGGCCAGGAAAACAAGTCCCTACATTTTTGTAAACTAACTTTTTTTTCCTGTGACTATAATAGTATATTTTCATTGTAAAACATTAGAAAATACCAAAAACTGTGCTGTAGAAAATTGAAATTACCTAGAACCTTGCTACCTAGAGATTATGTTCCTGTTAGTCACATAAATTTTGTTTTTATTTAAAAATCTAGTTCTCTTGTTATAAAAGTAATCTGTACACATAATTAAAAATGCCAAGTAGCTCTGGAAGTCTTTTAGGAAAAACTGCAGTTCCTAGACCTCACGTGTCACCCTATTCACCACTTTCAGTCCTTTTAACTATGTGTTTTCTTATTTATCAACATAATTATAAACCGTATACCTATACTATTACCTCTTGATTTTTAAAAGCGTTTATTATTATTATTATTTTAGTTTTAGACATTATCTATGGACTTCCTACTTTGGAAGATAAGAATTTAGCTGCCTTTCCTCCATCTGTTCTTTTTCCCCTGATCTCACCATATACAACTGTACTTCCTATCCCCAGATCCTCCAAATATACCTGTAATTTTGGTGAAATCATTGTACAGTGTTGGTATTACTTTGAACATGTATATTCTAATCAAAGCTGCGGTAATTGTACCATGACTACTTTTCTTTCTTGCACAATATTTTGTTTTCTCTTTAGTGAATAATTGCTTTGTTTTTCACAAACTTATTTCTAGTTTGTTGCCAGACTCTTCCCTAGATATGTTTATCTCTTCTCAGATCATCCAGATACATTAGGTATTATATGGGTCTAATCTTCGAACCATTTCTTTGGAATCCCCTCTGACCTTCTCCAAACCAGACGAGTTTTTCCTTTGACCTGCTGGAAAGATGTCATCCTGGCCTCTCCCCTAACCTGTCCTGATGTTAGATCTCTTATTGTCTGGAGTCCATGGCTTCTTTTTTCTTGATATATTCCCCCATTTTACTGGCATCTATGGGACATGGTGTGTGTGTGTGTGTGTGTGTGTGTGTCGGAAATCGCTGCTGTCCTGCGGTGTCCAATCTTCCCTCCTTCCTTTTTAGTACTAGTATCTTCCCATGCCCCCACGCCCACTTTGGATTTGGGTTAGCGCATGGCTGCCTAGGCAGAGACATCATTTCCCAGCTTCCTTTTGCAGCTGGGTGTGGCCATGGGAATAGGTTGTATCCAGAGTAAAATAGCCATTCATATGGCTTTTAATTCTTTTTCCAGCTTTATTGAGTTATGATTGACAAATTTTAAAAATTATATGTATTTAAGGTTTACAACATGGTGTTTTGTCATAAGTGTACCTCGTGTAATGATCACCACGATGAAGCCAGTGAACATGCCCATCACCTCACATAGTTAGCATTTTGTGTGTGTGATGCGAACACTTAAGATTTACTTTCTTACCAAATTTCAAGTGTACTATACATTATTGGCAACTGTAATTAACCATGCTGTGTATTCGATCTCTAGAAGTTTATGCATCTTATGACTGAAGGTTTGTACCCTTTGCCAACATCTCTGCATTTTTCTCACCTCCCAGCCCCTGGCAACCACCATTCTACTGTCTGTTTCTGAGTTTGACGTTTTTAGATTCCAGTCATATGTAATATCATGCAGTGTTTGTCTTTTTGTGTCTGACTTATTTCACTTAGAATATATCTTCCAAGGATTTCCTTCATGCTTAAAGCTGAGTAATATTCCACTGTGTATCAATATATATACCACATTTTCTTTATTCATTCATTGACACTTAGGTTGTTTCCATGTCTTGGCTACTGTGAGTAATGCTGCAGTGAACATAGGAGTACAGATACCTTGTCAAGATACTGATTTAATTTCCTTTGGATAAATACTCAGAAGTGGAATTGCTGGATCATATGGTAGCTCTATTTTTAGTTTTTTGAGGAACCTCAGTACTGTTCCCTATAGTGGCCACACCAATTTACATTCCCACTAACAGTGCACAAGGGTTTCCTTTTCTCCACATTCTCATCAGTGTTTGTCATCTCTTCTCTTTTTGATAATAGCTCTATGAACAAGAGTGAGATGATCTCTCACTGTGGTTTTGATTTGCATTTCCCTGATTATTAGTGATGTTGAGCCACCTTTTCATATATCTGTTAGCCATTTATATGTCTTCTTTTGAGATACGTCTATTGAGTTCCTTTGCCGATTTTTAAATTGCTGTCATTAATTAATAATGGCAAAATTTTTTTAATTTGTCCATCTTTTTGCTGTTGAGTTGTTTGAGTTACTTAAATATTTTAGATGTTAACCTGTTATCAGCTATATAATTTGCAAATATTTTCTCCCGTTTTGTAGGTTACCTCTTTATTTTGTTGATTTTTCCTTTGATGTGCACAAGCTTTTACTCATGTAGACCCACCATTTTGTTTTGTTTTTGTTTGTACTTTGGTATCATATCGAAAAATTTCTTACTAAGATGCATATGCTCTTTTTTGAAGTGCCTATTCAAGTGTCTTGCCTATTTTTCCATTATGTTGGTTTCCCTTTGGTTTTTAGGAGTTCTTTGTATATTCTGGATAGAAGGCTTTTGTTAGTTACATGTGTTGTAAATATATTTTGTCTTTTAGTGGCTTGTCCTTTTAAACTTGTCCTTAAAAATGCCAACTGTAAAGAAAAGGATTGAATAAATTGGACTATAATAAAATTAACAACTTCTCTTCAAAAAATGCCATTTAGTAGAATGTTGAATAGAAGCGTCATGTTCTTGATTCAAGGGAGTAAATGTATTATGTTAACTCAAGTCTTTTTTGAAAATACCCATTTTCAGATTAAGGAATTCCCTTCTAGTCTTGTTTTATAAAGAGTCATTAAATTTTATCTCACCCTTTTTCTGACTTAATTAAGATGATTGTATGATTTTCTCCTTGATTATATTAATGTAACAGTGATTGATTTTCAAATATTAAGCGGGACTTGTCAATATTATCACTTTTTTTTCATTGTTACCAATCTTACAAGTTAAGATTCCATTTGTGATTTTCTGATTGTGAGTGAATTTCATCATGTCACAGTCTTTTGGCCATTTTGCTTTGCTTCTCTGTAAATTGTGTGTATATTTTTTGCCGTTTTTATATTACATTTCCAATTTTTTTTCTTGTGAAATTTTAATCTGGTATAAATAACCTTTATCTAGTATATCATCACAGTTTTTTTCCACCCTCTGCTATTTCACTTATTTTTATGCTATTTTTGGCCATACAGAGTTTTTTTTTCTTTTTTTAAAATTTCATGCAAGTATATCTTTTATTTATATCTTCTGAATTTCCTTTATTGGGTGAAAAATTTGGCAAATCTTGTATTAGATAGATAACAGACATGTGTACACATGTGCATGCATGTACATATATAATCTTTAACCTAGTTGGAATTCTAAAATATTTTCCTTGGTTGTTTTTATTTTACTTTTTTATAGTAGTATTTTTTTAATTAATTAAGTTATTTATTTATTTATTTTTGGCTGTGTTGCGTCTTTGTTGCTGTGCGCAGGCTTACTCTAGCTGCGGCGAGCAGGGGCTACCGTTCATTGCCGTGTACGGGCTTCTCATTGTGGTGACTTCTCTTGTTGTGGAGCATGGGCTCTAGGTGCATGGGCTTCAGTAGTTGTAGCACGCAGGCTCAGTAGATGTGGCTCACAGGCTCCAGAGCGCAGACTCAGTAGTTGTGGCACATGGGCTTAGTTGCTCTGCAGCATGTGGGATCTTCCCGGAGCAGGGCTCGAACCCACATCCCCTGCATTGGCAGGTGGACTCTTAACCACTGTGCCACCAGGGAAGTCCCGTCCTTGGTTGTTTTTAGATAATTATTATTTCAAAGGAATTTTAAGTTCACTTTATCTAATTGAGTATTTTTTTTTTTTTTTTTAGTTTCTGCTTTATAACAAAGTGAATCAGTCATACATATACATCTGTTCCCACATCCCTTCCCTCATGCATCTCCCTCCCTCCCACCCTCCCCATCCCACCCCTCCAGGCGGTCACAAAGCACCGAGCTGATCTCCCTGTGCTCTGCGGCTGCTTCCCACTATCTATCTACCTTACGTTTGGTAGTGTATATATGTCCATGCCTCTCTTTCCCTTTGTCACAGCTTACCCTTCCCCTTCCCCATATCCTCAAGTCCATTCTCAAGTAGGTCTGTGTCTTTATTCCCGTTTTACCCCCAGGTTCTTCATGACATTTTTTTTTTTTTAATTCCATATATATGTGTTAGCATACGGTATTTGTCTTTCTCTTTCTGACTTACTTCACTCTGTATGACAGACTCTAGGTCTATCCACCTCATTACAAATAGCTCAGTTTCGTTTCTTTTTATGGCTGAGTAATATTCCATTGTATATATGTGCCACATCTTCTTTATCCATTCATCCGATGATGGACACTTAGGTTGTTTCCAGCTCCGGGCTATTGTGAATAGAGCTGCAATGAACATTTTGGTACATGTGTCTTTTTGAATTATGGTTTTCTCAGGGTATATGCCTAGTAGTGGGATTGCTGGGTCATATGGTAGTTCTATTTTTAGTTTTTTAAGGAACCTCCATACTGTTCTCCATAGTGGCTGTACCAATTCACATTCCCACCAGCAGTGCAAGAGTGTTCCCTTTTCTCCACACCCTCTCCAGCATTTATTGTTTCTAGATTTCTTGATGATGGCCATTCTGACTGGTGTGAGATGATATCTCGTTGTAGTTTTGATTTGCATTTCTCTAATGATTAATGATGTTGAGCATTCTTTCATGTGTTTGTTGGCAGTCTGTATATCTTCTTTGGAGAAATATCTATTTAAGTCTTCTGCCCATTTTTGGATTGGGTTGTTTGTTTTTTTGCTATTGAGCTGCATGAGCTGTTTATAAATTTTGGAGATTAATCCTTTGTCAGTTGCTTCATTTGCAAATATTTTCTCCCATTCTGAGGGTTGTCTTTTGGTCTTGTTTATGGTTTCCTTTGCTGTGCAAAAGCTTTGAAGTTTCATTAGGTCCCATTTGTTTATCTTTGTTTTTAGTTCCATTTCTCTAGGAGGTGGGTCCAAAAGGATCTTGCTGTGATTTATGTCATAGAGTGTTCTACCTATGTTTTCCTCTAAGAGTTTGATAGTTTCTGGCCTTACATTTAGGTCTTTAATCCATTTTGAGCTTATTTTTGTGTATGGTGTTAGGGAATGATCTAATCTCATACTTTTACATGTCCCTGTCCAGTTTTCCCAGCACCACTTATTGAAGAGGCTGTCCTTTCTCCACTGTACATTCCTGCCTCCTTTATCAAAGATAAGTTGGCCATATGTGCGTGGGTTTATCTCTGGGCTTTCTATCCTGATCCACTGATCTATCTTTCTGTTTTTATGCCAGTACCACACTGTCTTAATTACTGTAGCTTTGTAGTATAGTCTGAAGTCAGGCAGCCTGATTCCTCCAGCTCCGTTTTTCGTTCTCAAGATTGCTTTGGCTATTCGGGGTCTTTTGTTTTTCCAAACAAATTTTGAAATTTTTTGTTCTAGTTCTGTGAAAAATGCCAGTGGTAGTTTGATAGGGATTGCATTGAATCTGTATATTGCTTTGGGTAGTAGAGTCATTTTCACAATATTGATTCTTCCAATCCAGGAGCATGGTATATCTCTCCATCTATTTATATCATCTTTAATTTCTTTCATCAGTGTCTTATAATTTTCTGCATACAGGTCTTTTGTCTCCTTAGGTAGGTTTATTCCTAGATATTTTATTCTTTTTGTTGCAATGGTAAATGGGAGTGTTTTCTTGATTTCATTTTCAGATTTTTCATCATTAGTGTACAGGAATGCCAGAGATTTCTGTGCATTAATTTTGTATCCTGCTACTTTACCAAATTCATTGATTAGCTCTAGTAGTTTTTCGGTAGCATCTTTAGGATTCTCTATGTATAGTATCATGTCATCTGCAAACAGTGACAGCTTTACTTCTTCTTTTCCAATTTGGATTCCTTTTATTTCCTTTTCTTCTCTGATTGCTATGGCTAAAACTTCCAAAACTATGTTGAATAAGAGTGGTGAGAGTGGGCAGCCTTGTCTTGTTCCTGATCTTAGTGGAAATGGTTTCAGTTTTTCACCGTTGAGGACAATGTTGGCTGTGGGTTTGTCATATATGGCCTTTATTATGTTGAGGAAAGTTCCCTCTATGCCTACTTTCTGCAGGGTTTTTATCATAAATGGGTGTTGAATTTTGTCGAAAGCTTTCTCTGCATCTATTGAGATGATCATATGGTTTTTCTCCTTCAACTTGTTAATATGGTGTATCACATTGATTGATTTGCGTATATTGAAGAATCCTTGCATTCCTGGAATAAACCCCACTTGATCATGGTGTATGATCCTTTTAATGTGCTGTTGGATTCTGTTTGCTAGTATTTTGTTGAGGATTTTTGCATCTATGTTCATCAGTGATATTGGCCTGTAGTTTTCTTTCTTTGTGACATCCTTGCCTGGTTTTGGTATCAAGGTGATGGTGGCCTCGTAGAATGAGTTTGGGAGTGTTCCTTCCTCTGATATTGTTTGGAAGAGTTTGAGAAGGATGGGTGTTAGCTGTTCTCTAAATGTTTGATAGAATTCGCCTGTGAAGCCATCTGGTCCTGGGCTTTTGTTTGATGGAAGATTTTTAATCACAGTTTCAATTTCAGTGCTTGTGATTGGTCTATTCATATTTTCTATTTCTTCCTGAGTCAGTCTTGGTAGGTTGTGCATTTCTAAGAATTTGTCCATTTCTTCCAGGTTGTCCATTTTATTGGCATAGAGTTGCTTATAGTAATCTCTCATGATCTTTTGTATTTCTGCAGTGTCAGTTGTTACTTCTCCTTTTTCATTTCTAATTCTACTGATTTGAGTCTTCTCCCTTCTTTTCTTGATGAGTCTGGCTAATGGTTTGTCAATTTTGTTTATCTTCTCAAAGAACCAGCTTTTAGTTTGGTTGATCTTTGCTATCGTTTCCTTCATTTCTTTTTCATTTATTTCTGATCTGATCTTTATGATTTCTTTCCTTCTGCTAACTTTGGGGGTTTTTTGTTCTTCTTTCTCTAATTGCTTTAGGTGCAGGGTCAGGTTGTTTACTCGAAATGTTTCCTGTTTCTTAAGGTGGGATTGTATTGCTATAAACTTC
This sequence comes from Hyperoodon ampullatus, assembly GCF_949752795.1. Classification (NCBI taxonomy): domain Eukaryota; kingdom Metazoa; phylum Chordata; class Mammalia; order Artiodactyla; family Ziphiidae; genus Hyperoodon; species Hyperoodon ampullatus. The sequence goes on from NC_136919.1 coordinate 125,886,225, forward strand.
CCCCTTAGAACTGCTTTTGCTGCGTCCCATAGGTTTTGGGTCGTCGTGTCTCCATTGTCATTTGTTTCTAGGTATTTTTTAATTTCCTCTTTGATTTCTTCAGTGATCACCTCGTTATTGAGTAGTGTATTGTTTAGCCTCCATGTGTTTGTATTTTTTACAGATCTTTTCCTGTAATTGATGTCTAGTCTCATAGCATTGTGGTCGGAAAAGATACTTGATACAATTTCAATTTTCTTAAATTTACCAAGGCTTGATTTGTGACCCAAGATATGATCTATCCTGGAGAATGTTCCATGAGCACTTGAGAAAAATGTGTATTCTGTTGTTTTTGGGTGGAATGTCCTATAAATATCAATTAAGTCCATCTTGTTTAATGTATCATTTAAAGCTTGTGTTTCCTTATTTATTTTCATTTTGGATGATCTGTCCATTGGTGAAAGTGGGGTGTTAAAGTCCCCTACTATGATTGTGTTACTGTCGATTTCCCCTTTTATGGCTGTTAGTATTTGCCTTATGTATTGAGGTGCTCCTATGTTGGGTGCATAAATATTTACAATTGTTATATCTTCTTCTTGGATCGATCCCTTTATCGTTATGTAGTGTCCTTCTTGGTCTCTTCTAATAGTCTTTATTTTAAAGTCTATTTTGTCTGATATAAGAATTGCTACTCCAGCTTTCTTTTGATTTCCATTTGCATGGAATATCTTTTTCCATCCCCTTACTTTCAATCTGTATGTGTCTCTAGGTCTGAAGTGGGTCTCTTGTAGACAGCATATATATGGGTCTTGTTTTTGTATCCATTCAGCCACACTGTGTCTTTTGGTGGGAGCATTTAGTCCATTTACATTTAAGGTAATTATTGATATGTATGTTCCTATTCCCATTTCCTTAATTGCTTTGGGTTCGTTATTGTAGGTATAGTCCTTCTGTTGTGTTTCTTGCCTAGAGAAGTTCCTTTAGCATTTGTTGTAAAGCTGGTTTGGTGGTGCTGAACTCTCTCAGCTTTTGCTTGTCTGTAAATGTTTTAATTTCTCCATCAAATCTGAATGAGATCCTTGCTGGGTAGAGTAATCTTGGTTGCAGGTTTCTCTCCTTCATCACTTTAATTATGTCCTGCCACTCCCTTCTGGCTTGTAGAGTTTCTGCTGAGAGATCAGCTGTTAACCTGATGGGGATTCCCTTGTGTGTTATTTGTTGTTTTTCCCTTGCTGCTTTTAATATGATTTCTTTGTGTTTAATTTTTGACAGTTTGATTAATATGTGTCTTGGCGTATTTCTTCTTGGATTTATTCTGTATGGGACTCTCTGTGCCTCCTGGACTTGATTAACTATTTCCTTTCCCATATTAGGGAAGTTTTCAACTATAATCTCTTCAAATATTTTCTCAGTCCCTTTCTTTTTCTCTTCTTCTTCTGGAACCCCTATAATTCGAATGTTGGTGCGTTTAATGTTGTCCCAGAGGTCTCTGAGACTGTCCTCTGTTCTTTTCATTCTTTTTTCTTTATTTTTCTCTGCATCAGTTATTTCCACTATTTTATCTTCCACCTCACTTATCCGTTCTTCTGCCTCAGTTATTCTGCTATTGATCCCATCTAGAGTATTTTTCATTTCATTTATTGTGTTTTTAATCGATGCTTGATTCATCTTTAGTTCTTCTAGGTCCTTGTTAACTGTTTCTTGCATATTGTCTATTCTATTTCCAAGATTTTGGATCTGGGAAATAGAATCTTGGATCAGCTTTACTATCATTATTCTGAATTCTTTTTCAGGTAGACTGCCTATTACCTCTTCATTTGTTAGATCTGGTAGGTTTTTATCTTGCTCCTTCACCTGCTGTGTGTTTTTCTGCTTTCTCATTTTGCTTATGTTACTGTGTTTGGGGTCTCCTTTTTGCAGGCTGCAGATTCGTAGTTCCCGTTGTTTTTGGTGTCTGTCCCCCGTGGCTAAGGTTGTTTCAGTAGGTTGTGTAGGCTTCCTGGTGGGGGGGACTAATGCCTGTGTTCTGGTGGTTGAGGCTCGATCTTGTCTTTCTGGTGGACAGGTCCACGTCTGGTGGTGTGTTTTGGGGTGCCTGTAGCCTTATTATGTTTTTAGGTAGCCTCTCTGCTAATGGGTGGGGTTGTGTTCCTGCCTTGCTAGTTGCTTGGCATAGGGTGACCAGCACTGTAGCTTGCTGGTCGTTGACTGAAGCTGGGTGCTGGTGTTGAGATGGAGATCCCTGGGAGATTTTCGCTGCTTGATATTATGTGGAGCTGGGAGGTCTCTTGTGGACCCGTGTCCTGAAGTTGGCTCTCCCACTTCAGAGGCACAGCACTAACTCCTGGCTGCAGCACCAAGAGCCTTTCATCCACCCGGCTCAGAATAACAGTGAGAAAAAGTAGAAAGAAATAATTAGTAGAAGAAAGAAAGAGAGATTGAAAGAAAGGAAGAAGGGAAGGAAGGAAGGAAGGAAGGAAGAAAGAAAGAAAGGAGGGAGGGAGGAAGGATGGAAAGAAAGGAAAGAAAGGAGGGAGGGAGGGAGGAATGAAAGCAAAAGGAAGAGTGAATGGAAGAAGAGAGGGAGGGAGGGAGGAAGGAAAGAAAGAAAGAAAGACAGGAGGGAGGGAGGGAGGGAGGAAGGAAAGAAAAAGAAAGTGGAAAGAAGAAGGGTGGGAGGGAGGGAGGGATGGAGGAAAGAAAAAGAAAGAAGGAAAGGAGGAGCGGAGGGAGGGAGGGAGGAAGGGAAGGTAGGAAAAAAAGAAAGAGCAGGTAAAGTAAAATAGAATAAAGTATGAAATATAGTAGCGTTATTAAAATTAAAAAGTAATTATTGAAAAAAAACACGGACCGAAAGAACCCTGGGACATATGGTGGAAGCAAAGCTATACAGAGAGAATCTTACACAGAAGATTACACATACACATTCACAAAAAGAGAGCAGGGGGAAAAATCAAAAATCTTGCTCTCCAAGTCCACCTCCTCGATTTGGGATAATTCGTTGTAAAAAGAGGAAAAGGGCGAAAAGTCTGAAATCTTGCTAAGTCCACCTCCTTAATTTGAGATAATTCGTTGTAAAAAGAGGAAAAAAAAAAGGGGGGGGGGAAGTCTTAAATCTTGTCCTCAAGGTCCACTTCCTCAATTTGGGATGATTCGCTGTCCATTCATGCACTCCACAGACGCAGGGCACATCAAATGGACCGTGGAGCTTTAATCCGCTGCCTCGGAGGCTGCACAGAGAGATTTCCCTGTCTCTGCTCTCACAGCTCCCGGGTCTCAGCCTTGGACCTGGCCCCGCCTCTGCGCGTAGGTCGCCGGAGGGCGTCCGTTCTTCGCTCAGACAGGACGGGTTTAAAGGAGCCGCTGATTCGGGGGCTCTGGCTCACTCAGGCAGAGGGGAGGGAGGGGAATGCCCTCTCCTCGCGCACCAGGCAACAAAAGGGAAAAAAGTCTCTTGCCTCTCCGGTAGCTCCAGACCCTTTCCCCGGACTCCCTCCGGGCTAGCACTAACCCCTTCAGGGTCTCTTCCTGCCGCCAGCCCCAGTCCTCTCCCTGCGCTCCGACTGAAAGCCGATACCCGAGCCTCAGCTCCCAGCCCCGCCCGCCCCGGCGGCCGAGCAGACAAGTCTCTCGGGCTGGTGTGTGCCTGAGGGCACCGATCCTCTGTGCCAAAATCTCTCTGCTTTGCCCTCCACACCCCTGTTGCTGTGCTCTCCTCCGCTACTCCGAAGCTTTCCCCCTCTGCCACCTGCAGTCTCCGCCCGCGAAGGGGCTTGTAGTGTGTAGAAACCTTCCCTCCTTCACGGCTCCCTCCCACTGGTGCAGGTCCCGTCCATATCCTATTGTCTCTGTTTATTCTTTTTTTCTTTTGACCTACCCAGGTATGTGGGGAGTTTCTTGCCTTTTGGGGGGTCTGAGGTCTTCTGTCAGCGTTCAGTAGGTGTTCTGTTGGAGTTGTTCCACGTGTAGATGAATTTCTGATGTATCTGTGGGGAGGAAGGTGATCTCCGCGTCTTACTCTTCCGCCATCTTCCTCCGGCTCAGCAGCAGCTTTTCTAATTGAGTATTATGATTAGAATTGTATTAGATTTGTATATTGATTTTTGGAATTTTTTTTTCTTTAAATTTTTGGCTGCACCCCGCAGCATGTGGGATCCCCGACCAGGGATCGAACCCGCACCGCCTGCATTGGAAGGCGGAGTCTTAACCACTGGACCACCAGGGAAGTCCCCATGATTTTTGGAATTTTTTTAATTTCAAGAATTTAAGTATGTCTTTCTTTTTGCACCAGTCTTGTTCTGTGTTTTTCAGTAACATTTTGTTTTGTTCATTTAAGTTCTAAAACCTTTTTTGGTAAATTTATTTTTATACAATGGGTATATTTTTGTCTTTATTATAATATAGATGATGTATTTTTTCCATTTCCATAGGTTATTTCTAGTTAAAATAAAGCTATTCTTTCTGTTACCCAGCTATGTAAAATTTTATAGCCAGACTCCTTACTGAATTATTTCATTAAATCTATTAAGTTTTTTTCTTTGACATCGTAAATCTTATAAATGTGCAGATTATCTCATCAGTAATAAGAAATAGGGTTTTTTTGTCCAGTATTTATTTGATTATTCCCTTTCCTTCTCACTGCATTGTTAGACCCTCCAGAGCAATCTTCAGTAATCATAGTGCTGTCTGGCATCCTTGTTCCTGGTTTTAATAGACGTTGTTTTATAGCAGAACATGGAGACTGAACGAGCAGAGCACAGATGTGACCTCTGTCCCTGTCGCATCGTCGATGAGGCTTGGTGAAGGGAGGATGTTCCAGAACGTGGGCTGCACTGTAGTTCTGTTCTCATTGACCAGGAAGACGTAAGAAGTAAAGCAGCTCACAAGCACCTGTGCACAACTGTTTTTCCTAAGGAGTTAACTGAACCAGGCAGCGCCTGCTAGCCCAGTGTTATATAAGGACATGGGCAACACCAAGGCCCCACCTGACTTCAGTGATGATGAACTGAAGTTGGGACCAGGGAGCAAGGCTCTGTGTTTTTCTCCAACTGTTCCAGCCACATGTGTTCAGATATGACAGGCAGAAGATGGAATTGATGTGGAGTTGGGGTTTTGCCGTGAATACCATGAGTTGAGGATGTATGGAAGAGAATGTTTTTAATGATGGGCTGTAGTTGGATTTTAATGGGGACGATGGGGAGAGAAACCATGGTAGGATCAGTGCATTTTAGGTCCTGGTCGGGTAACATTCTTTAGAGTTGGGGTAGTAGAGGGAGGTGAGTGGAAACACAGGATGTTGGGAATTAGAAGGTGGGGTATTGAACAGTGAGCTTTTTGAGGAGCTGTACTGAATGACAGGATCTCCGAGATGTGAGCATTGGAGTGACCGAGGGAGGGAGAGGAAAACATCATGGAGATGTACTGACCAGCCCAGATAGATACAGGAAGGCTTATTGCTGTAGACAGAAGTCCAGCAGATTAGCTAAGACAGAATGGGTGTTAGGGGGGCTCCCAGTAGTGAGCTGGAAAGGAGCTTCTCCAAGGAATGGATGGGACTGCCCTGGGCATCTTCCAGGTCACTGCAGTCATCTTTCTGAGCTGAATCCATCCTCTCCTGGTGTCACTTTAAAGTATGGGAAGTCTCTGAGCAATTACCAGAAACACACAAAAACAGTTCATAATTTTAAAAATATCATTTTGATATAAATATATCATTCTGACATTTATATATATATGTAAAAGTTTCATCTAAAGGAAAAGGCAAGTAAGCCACCTCAGAAATGTATGTTAGCCACCTTAGAAATTTATTTATTTGTTTATTTTTTTTACCACTTGGTTTTTTTAGCTTTATTGACTATTACCAAGTTTCAGTCTGTTTCAAATTATTAAATACTTCAACTGGGACATTAAGAATACAAACCAACATGCCAAAATAATTGTATTCTGAATGTTATGTATAATATTATACATTTTATATTACATAAAGGGTTTTATACATAACGATAAGATTTGATTTATGACTATTGAAAATTCAAAAATATGTTTGAACAAACATTCCTATGCATACATACACAATAACTCAACTGGGATAATCAAAACCATACATGAGTATGGTTATTAAAAAAAAAAATTACATTCATACAACAATGGTAGAAATTGAAATCTCTTTTTATTAATTTGAGAGTATTATTACAAAATCACACACATATGAATGATGTAACCTAATTCTGTATATTTAAGAATCTTTATGCTTGACACTGAAATATGTCTCTATCCCATGGGAAATTTTTGATTTAAAATTTTTTTATTTTAAGGGATTTTTATAATTCATAATCATTAAAATGTCTATCCATGGGCATAATGCAGACCCAATCCCAGCAAATAGAAAAGTCATGTGGGTCAACCATATCACATGTGTATTTCACCATAGTTTTAGAAGAATATCCTGTTCAGTTGTACAGTTTGGTCATGCTTCATAGTCATGCTTGTCATCAGTGATTACAGATGAGGCACAGAGCTTAGAGGGGAATATATATTGCTGTAGAGAACTAGGTACTAGAGCAGCGGTATCACTGGGTGTTCATGTGGAGAACACCACCCAGACACGCTAAATTAGCTATTAAACTAGGTGTCAAACCTTCAAAAAGTTTAGTACACCAATGTGTACTAACTTGCTTTTTTTGTGTGTGTGTGCGGTACGCGGGCCTCTCACTGTTGTGGCCTCTCCCGTTGCGGAGCACAGGCTCCGGATGCACAGGCTCAGCGGCCATGGCTCACGGGCCCAGCCGCTCCGTGGCATGTGGGATCTTCCCGAACTGAGGCACAAACCCGTGTCCCCCACATCGGCAGGCGGACTCTCAACCACTGCGCCACCAGGGGAGCCCCTAACTTGCTTTAATGCTGAAATGTCTAAGTCCAGAATACTTGTCAAGTGAGTTTTAGTACTATCTCACTTTTAAATTTAATGAGAGCTGTGATTTTAAGTAAAGGCAAACATTTCTCTAAGTGATCTGAAAAGCCTGAAAAACAATGTCTTTATAACAAAAATGCCTTTCCAATTTGACTTAAGTGTGGCTATCATGTGCCTTAATCGTTTATTAATTTCTAGTACATTACAGAACGTACCCAGTAATTACCTGCTGTAATAATGAACTTTGTTCTAAGTGCTGTTACAGATAAAATTCAAGTCACTTTGAGAACGTAGCATGATTTTTCATCTTTTTGTTGTTTCAGAGATTTCTCCTCAAGGGGAGGAGTGCAAACCCTTAATTACTGGAGAAGAAAAAATAAAATGTATTTCACCTGAAATGAACCCATCAGCTACTGTTGATTCTTCTGTTGAGACAGACAGTCCAAACTTTAGTGAGCCATCTCCACAGATGGCATTGAAACCAGAAGGAAATTTGGATGGTATGTTTTAATGGGGCAAAATGAGATTGATTTGATTTAATAATACTTTAATGTCTTCTTTATAAACAGATCTTCAAAATATGTATATATGTTTGGGTGATTCATCTCAAATTAAGTTCACTCTTTTTTTTAGTAACTGGTCTTTTTTTTTTTATCGCCACATAGCAAATCACCCCAAAACCTAGTGTTAAAAGAACAGCCATTTTACTCTGTCTCCTGATTTTGTGTGTTAGGAATTGAGTCAAGGCCTGGCTCAGCCATGTGCTTTTCTAATCCATGTGCTCTTGTCTCTGTGATCATCTGGTCTCATGGGTCCGAGAGGGCTTACCTGGTGTCCTGACAGGTGCAGCTCAGAGGCTGGGCCCGGCTCGCCCCTTCCTCTTCATGCGGTCTCCAGGCCTTTCTATGCACTCTTTCCAGCAGGGTGGTCTGATGTCTCACAGGGCTCCCAGATCCCTAGGTGGAAGCCGCTTGTACTTGTAGAAGCTGCTTGTACTTGTAGAAGCTTTGTCATGGCAGCACCCCACCTTCAGATATAAAATTCTGTCTTGCTTATCTAGTGCTAAAAAGCAGATTACTCCCCAAACTTAGTGACTTAAAAGAACTGTTTTGTTTTATCTCACACTTTTGTGCATAAGGAATTGGGAAGATTCTCCTCCTCCTTGTGGCATCAGCTGGCATCGCTCAGTGGTGTTGGGCTGTCAGCTACGCCTCCTTGGAGGGTGGGAGATGGTGTCACTCCCACTTGTGGCATCTCGGCAGCACTTGGCTGGGCCTGTTCCGCTGCGTCCCGCCCCTTAGCTTAGTGTCAGGGCCTTGCCATGTGGTCTTTGCAGGATCGTTAAACTTCTTTCATTGTGGCTTAGGCTTCCAGATTCCAAGGTGGAAGCTGCCAGTTCTCTTCAAGGCTGGATGTGGAACTGGCTTACAAGACTCCAGCTGTACTCAGTTGGTCCAGGCGATCTCACTGCCGGGGCAAACTCAAGGAGAAGGGCAACAGAGTCCCCTCTAGATGAGAGGAACGCTGGACACCTTGCTTCATGTGCGGTTGTCTTTAATTCACCATAGCAACTTAATAGTTATGTAAATAGTCTTATTCATTATACTCATAGTTAACACGTACCTTAACGCCTTTTCTTAAAAAGAAACAAAGAAAAACCCTGTTAGGCATATAATAGAGGCTGTATAGCCTAGTGCAAGAGTTGGCAAACTTCTACAGAGAGGCACATAGTAAATATTTTCGACTTTATGGGCAGTACATTGACAAATCTCGTTTGTAGAATGAGTCATATTGATAGGGCTTAAGGTGCTAGAGAACAAATACTCATTAAAAAAGTTTTTTAAGGATCCCCCTCCCCCAATTGCTCACCTTCTATGCATGACCAAAAAATCATTTGAGTAAAAGATAAGAACTTTAAAGATTGGTTACAATACCAATCATCTTTCTAAACTGGACAACTGATTGGAAACTTTTAAAATACAGAAGGAAAGAATATCTGGATTTTAGGGAAAAAAGCGGTGGTCATGGTGGCTGAAATAAGAATTGGAGAAGAAAAAGAAAAGCTAACAAATGAAGACAGAAACCGTTTCTCATTACTATTTACTTCCAGGAACGATCACCCAGATGAAAAATGAGCCACTGCCAGAAAACAGAGGTAGTACCCTGGTTGTTAATTGTCTGAGAGTCTAGGAAAATAGATTTAGTGCACTCCAATTATGTTCTCAATATCATTGTAAAAGTCCAGGTAATGGGATGTTAGGTGTTTTTTTGTTTGTTTTTTTTGATGATTGAACTTTCCCATCAGTTACTAATCAATGATATCTTCTCCCCTTCCATATTTCTAACCACAGATAGTGTTGTTCTTTAAACTAGTTTTTATACCTTCAAGAAAGCAATTTACATATTACTGAAATTTTAATGAAAATTTTTTATAATAATCAAAATACAGTGTACTGTATTTCTTTGGGGTATTTTTATTGCAGTGAAAATACAAAAGGAAGTCTGTTATTTCAGAAACAACTAGAGAGTCAACACAGTAAGATTAAAGATCTTTAGATAAAATATTAAATTTTTCATGGTAATTACTATTAATACTTTAGCCTAAAACTAGGTATGATAATTTATAGGAGGTTTATTCCATTTTCTCTAAATGGATTTTGCTTTGAGACCTCTTTCTTGTTATGTTTTGCCGTGCAGAGCCTGATGACTTGGAAGCAGAATTTCTGCAGGAGCCAAGTGGAGCAGACGGGGACGGTGGCTTGCCATGCCCTGTACTCGACGTGTGGGTTAGTGAGATTAAAGAAGCAAAGGAGGCTGAGTACGTTACCTCTTTCTTACATTTCAAAACCTGGTCCCTTTCTGTAATACCTTTTAAAGAAATAGTGTAACAACCCAATATTATATTAAATCCTATTATAATACCTTATAAAAATAGTTTAAATTGGGAATAGATATTACATTCATGTGGTTCAGAAATCCACAAGTATATAAAGATAAACAGTGAAAAGTCTCTTTCCCACTTCTATCCCCATCCAGCAAATTCCCACTCTCTCCTCTTTCCAGACATGTTTGATAGTAATGGATATTAACATAAACAGAAGCAGAAGCGAATATACAGTCTCCCTCGCTTTTAAATACAGTTGTTAGTATAATGTACACATTTTTTATTTTAGTCAGTAACCTGGGAATTTTTTCATACTAACACACAGAGGGCTTCCTCTTTTTTTGTTATTTCATGGCTATGTAGTAGTCCATTGTATGAATATACTATAACTCTGATTAGTCTCCTACAGTAGTTGATACTACAAATGATGCCATAGTGGATAACCTAAATAATAAGGGTATTTTGCATGTATATAGTACAGTCATCCCCCCTTATTCAACAGGGTTTCACTCTTCATGGTTTCAATTACCTGCCATTAACCACAGTCCCAAAATATGAAATGGAAAACTCCAGAAATACACATTCATAAGTTTTAAATTGTGTGCTGTTCTGAGTGGTATGATGACATATCCTGCTGTCCTCATGTGTCCTGTGCAGGATGTGAACCATCCCTTCATTCAGCGTGTCCACACTGTGTGTGCTACCTGCGTGTCAGTCCCTTAGTAGCCGTCTAGGTTATTAGATCTGCTGTCTGGGTGTCCCAGTGCTCGTGTTCATGTGACCCTTGTTTGGCTTAATAACAGCCCCAAAGCACAAGAGTAGTGATGCTAGCAGTTCGGATGTGCCAAAGAGAAGCCACAAGATGCTTCCTTTAAGTGAAAGGTGAAAGTTCTCGACCTAACAAAGAAAGAAAAAAATCGTATACCTGAGGTTGCTAAGGTCTCTGTTAAGAATGAAACTTCTATCTGTGAAGTTGTGAAGACAGAAAAGGAAATCTGTGCTAGTTTTGCTGTCGAACCTCAAACTGTAAAAGTTAACCTACAGGGTGTGATAGGTGCTTAGTTAAGATGAAAAGGCATTAAATTGGTGGGTAAAAGGCATGAACGGAAAACATGGTTCGGTTCTGTCCATGTTTCAGGCATCCACTGGGGGTCCTGAACTGTATCCCCCTGTGGGTAGGGGGGGACTACTGTGTATCTGGAGGATAGAGGCGAAGAAATATGATTTTATAAATGCAATTATTATTCTCCCCAGGGATTGTACTAGTTTATGCACTCAGGAAGAATGTATGAAACCTCCTGTTTTCTCCACAGCCTTGCCAAACTTTTATTACCAAAGTTTTTGATTTTTTGCCAGTCTGATAGGTAAAAAGTAGTATCTCAGTTTGGGGTCTTAGTTTATCTCTTTCTTTTTATTAGTAAAGTTGAGCACATCTTTTCAGATATTTAAGTCGCATTTGTATTTCCTTTTCTAAGGATTCCCTGTTTACATCTTTGACCCATTTTTAAAATTTGGTTGTTTGGTCTTTGATAAATTGGTAAGAACTCCTTGAATATTAGAGATATTTGCCTTGGTTATTATGTGAATTGTAACTATTTTTTCACTGTTGGTCACTTATGTTTTATTTTTTTGCCATGCAGAAGTTTTTTGGTTGTTTGTTTTTACGTTGTCATGTTTACCTGGATTTTGATAATTATTCAGAGAAACCTTGTTTTCTCTAAGGTTATCAAAGAGTATTTCAGTCTTTCTTCTGGTACTTTTCATGTAGGTGCTTCTTACATTTACCTCTTTGATCTATTTGGAATTTATCCTGGTGTCCATGGACTCGGTTTTTCTTCCAGATGGCTACACAGTTGTCGTAACTCCATTTATTAAGGAGCCCACCTTTCCTGCACAGATTTAAAATGCCACTTTTAATATGTACTGAATTTTCTTAATTATTTGGGTTCGTGCTTATACTTTATTTTCCTGTTCCACTGATCTTTGTTCAGTGTGCTGGTACACACTGTTTTAATTAAAATGTAAAAGATACTTTAAGATCATGTAAGGCTTATTCACTTTCATCTCTCTTCTTGCCTGTATAATTTTTCATCTGAATTTAGAATTTATTAAATTTAGCCCACCTTCCCTCACATAAAAAAAAATCAGTTTATATTTTATCGGGACGCTATCATAAATTAATGCAGGGACATGAACATGCTGTGTGTGTTCTTCCTGTCCATGAAGAACAGGATAGGCCTTGTTTTTTTTGTTTGTTTGTTTTTTGGGGGTTTTTTTTTGCGGTACGCGGGCCTCTCACCGCTCTGGCCTCTCCCGTTGTGGAGCACAGGCTCCGGACACGCAGGCTCAGCAGCCATGGCACACGGGCCCAGCCACTCCGCGGCATGTGGGATCTTCCCGGACCGGGGCACGAACCCGCGTCCCCTGCATCGGCAGGTGGACTCCCAACCACTGTGCCACCAGGGAAGCCCAGGCCTTGTTTTTTGGTCAGGTTGGGAGTTTTCTTTATCTAGGCTTTGTGCTATTATGGGTAAGCTTATTCCTAGCTTTATTATCTTTTGTTTGGTGTTATAAATGGTGCCTATTCCTCTGTGAGATCTTGTAACTAGAAGGTTGTATATATGAAGGCTGTGGATTTCTTTATATTGATTTTGTACCCCACCATCTTATTGGTATCTACTGTTGTGCATGATAGATTTTCAGTTGAATCTTTTGTATTTTTCAGATATACAGTCGTATCATATGAAAATAATGATGACTTTATGTCCTTCCAGTTTTTTTTGTTTGTTTGTTTGTTTTTGCGGTACGCGGGCCTCTCACTGTTGTGGCCTCTCCCATTGCGGAGCACAGGCTCCGGACGCGCAGGCTCAGCGGCCGTGGCTCACGGGACTAGCCGCTCCGCGGCATGTGGGATCTTCCCAGACCGGGGCACGAACCCGTGTCCCCTGCATCGGCAGGTGGACTCTCACCCACTGCGCCACCAGGGAAGCCCTTTCCAGTTTTTCTTAACACTCGTTTCTTTCTCTCCAGTTGCATTGCTTAGTACACCTTTTATACAGTGTTAAATATTGGAAATAGGGTTGTCTTTGTCTTGTTCTTAATTTCAGTGAAATGATTCTAATGTTAACCCTCGTTAGGCATGACTATAGTTTCTAGCTCAGAGCAGTATTTACTCATATTTTACTGGCGAAAAAAGCAGTGTATTTTGTCAAATGACCTTTCGGTATCTATGGAACCATTCATATAATTGTTTTCCTTTATCTATTGATATAATGAATTATATTAATAGGTTACCTAATATTGAACTATCCTGCATACCTTAGTAAACTCTACTTGGCCATGATGTGCTACTATTTTAATGTGCTTCTGTTTGCTAATGCTTCATTTTAGGATTTTGGCATTAGTACTCTGGAGAGTCATCTGAAGTTCCCTTTCGTCGTGGGAAATCACTGTTGTATTTTGGTGTTCTTTTTATCTTCCTTCTTAAAAAGTAATTGGAAGTTCCTTCCTTTGCTGTGCTTGTGACAGGGATTGTCAGATGTTTTCTGTAAAGGGCCAGATTGTACACTTCTTTGGCCGTGTAGACCGTATGGTCTGTGATGCAGTTGTTCGATTCTGCCTTTGTTCTGCAAAAGCAGCCATAGGTAACACATGAGCCAGGTGAGCATGGCTGCTCCAGTGCCACTTTACCTGTGAAAACAGGAGGTGGGCTGGACTTGGACATGGATGCAAAGCTGTACAAGCATGTTTACTGCAGGAGAGTCATAGGAAATCATTTGAAATAGTCTAAATAATCATTAATATGGAAGTAGCTAAAATACTGTTCTCAGTATACTGCATAGTGGGTATGCAGCACTGAAGTAAAATGGAGCTCTATGTATTAATATGGAAATATGTCAAAATATTGGATGATTAACAGAATAAAATTATATTGAATAAAAAACATTTCCATATATTAGATTAATGCTATGATAATCCTATTAAAATTATTATATATCCTTAAGTGAATATACATGTATGTAAATTTAAGGGAAAAGTATGGTAAGATGTACACAAAACTGATAACAGTAAAGGCAACTGGGAATTGAGTGGTTGGGGGACTCCTGAAAGAATCACTTTTTTTAAATTAAGGTAAAATGTATATAACATAAAATTTATCATCTTAATCATTTTAAAGTGTACAATTTGCCACTGTATGGTTCCAGAACATTCTGTCAACCCCAAAGGAACCCCTGTGCCCATAAGCAGCCACTCCCCACGTTCCCCTCCCCCAGCCCCTGGCACCACTGCTCTGCTTCTATCTCTGTGGATTTGCCTATTGTGGATTTGACATTTCCTGTGGAACGGTACAGTGTGTGGCTTTTTGCATCTGGCTTCTTGTACTTATCATACTGTTTGCAAAGCTTATCTGTGTTTTAGGATGTATCAGTTCTTCATTCCTTTTTATAGCTGAATAATATTCCATTATATGAATATACCCTATATGTTTATCCATTGAGCAGTTGACGACATTCAGCAGACGATGGTGGGTCATTTCCAGAGTTGCTTCTGCCTTTTGGTTCTTTTGAATAGTACTGCTATGAACATTGTGTACAATTCTATGTTTGCACACCTGTATTCAGTTCTTTTGAGTGTATATATTTAGGAGTGGAATTGCCACAGCATATGGTAATTTTATGTTTCACTTTTTGAGGAACCAAGGAACATGACATTTCAAATGAAGAAATGTATTACTTGTATGATTAAAAATAAAGAAAAACTTTTAGAAATAAAACTAGAAAATTGCTCAAAATTTAAAACTGAAAAATAAAAAATTATTTAAATTTGAAATGGACTAAAAAGTACTAGCAAAATTAAAACTGCCTTATAAACGAAAACCCCAGAAATAAATTACTGGCAACTTTTGCAATATATTTTTCTAGTTTTTACATTTTTGTTAAAAAATTAATACATCCATTTAGTTCCCAGCATGTATTGAGATAAAAATTGAGAGTCCTTCTTTACATAAATCAGTTCATTCCCTTTAAGGGTTAAAATGTTTTTGTGCATATTATTCTATTCCTTTTACTGTGCTACCCAGCATTTTTTCAAATCCTAACACCATTTAATATAAATTGGTCTGAAAATTGCTTACTTAATAACATATCTTGACTATCATTCCATATCTGGTTATACAGATCTCTACTTCATTTTTTAAATAGCTGTATAATGTTTCATAGTGTATATCATCATTGTTTTCTATTCTCTGATATTAAGGGGCATTTTGATTGCTTACAGAAGTGGTTCTCAAACATTGCAACATTTTAAAACAACTGTCTCAGCCTTATCCCCCAAAGTTCCTGATTCACAGGACTAGGGCAGGGCCTGAGAATTTGCATTTCACACAGGTCTCCATGTGTTTCTGACGTCTAGGGGCTGCACTTTGGGAACCACTGGGATGAGACTGTCGAGCCTGGTTGTTGTGAATGAGCGTGACTGGTGAAGGTTTGAATGGCTGAAACGTAGGATTGTGCTTATGAGAGACGGTGTGTGTATAAGTGAGACGAGTGTTCAGAAGAGGCATCACAGGGCTCTCGTGAACTGTCTTCCACTCTTTTTGTTTCTCCCGCTCTTTTGTATTTGAGAGTGTTTTTATTTCTAGTAAACCATGTTTTCCTAACTGGTGTTTCTATTTGTGGCAGGTTGGAAGATAGGATCACCATTGAGCAAAATGAAGTTTCTGAAGATGGAGCCCCGAGGAGCATGGATCACCTTAGTGAAGTTCATGTAGGTGAGCATCACTGTATTGGCCTGATTACTTTCTGGAAGGTCGTTAGCACTAACCTGTTCTATTTGGACTATATATTAATAGAGAGCATCGCTAACCACTAACCTTAATTATCTAAAAAATATAATAGACATAGAGCACTGGACTCCACATTTATTTTTTTATTATTTTTTTTGAAGTATAGTCGATTTACAATATTGTGTTAGTTTCAGGTGCACAGCATAGTGATTCATTTTTTTAATTTGCAGATTAGATTCCATTATAGGTTATTACAAGATATTGGGTATTGTTCCCTGTGCTGTATTTGTTGGTTATCTATTTTATGCACAGTAGTGTGTATCTGTTAACCCCGTACTCCTAATTTGTCCTTCCCACTCCCTCTCCCTTTCAGTAAACACAAGGTTGTTTTCTACGTTTGTGAATTTGTTTCTGTTTTGTACATAGCTTCATTTGTATTATTTTTTTATATTCCACGTATAAATGATATCATACAGTATTTGTCTTTCTCTGCCTGACTTATTTCACTAAGCATTATTTTCTCCAGGTCCACGTTGCTGCAAATGGCAGAATTTCATTCTTTTTTATGGCTGCTGGACTCTGCATTTATAAGCCTGTATTGTCTGGCAATGTGGGCAGTGTAACTTTTTGGTCAGTTATGTTACTGAATGTTCAAAACAAAAAGACTTGCTTGCCAAAGCTAAGCCAGCATCTCAGGGCATTAAATAAGTGGTCTTCTTATTTCTAATAGTATTAATTAAAATATAAGAAGTACAGTTTTTTAATATCTAATCTATAGGAACAAAGATAACCTGGAGCTATTGAGTGTTTAAACAGTACTTTTTCACATGTCCTTGCATTTGTGTCACATTTTTGAACTTCTGTTATAATGGAAGAATTTAACAAATTAAATCTCCTTTCTGAAAATAAAACATACCTGGTTAAAGATTATTTATAAGGTAATAAAATCACATATATATTCGATATTGTTTTTCATGGAGTTTTTTCTATGATTCATGTTAAATAGTATACTTTTTCAGTATCACTGAGCACATTGAGTACTGTATAGACTTGTCATGTAATCTTTCCTTTATTCCACAGAACCTGGAGTGGATGGTTCTCCACACTCTGAGTGTGATGTAGATGAATCTATGCAACCAGAACCATTTTTCCATAAACACTTGAAAGCAGCCTCTCAAGTCCAGTCAGTCCTCTGTTCACCAGAAGAATCCTCTCCACTTCGATCTCACTCTGGTTTACCACCAAGAAAGAAAAAACAGAATTCCTTGCTGATTGGACTTTCAACTGGTCTATTTGATGCCAACAACCCAAAGGCAAGTACGCTCCTCAGATGGAAAACGTCATCCATTTGATAACATTTCACATTTACTATTTTTCTTTGATAAACTATAACATTGAGTTTTAATCCCTTAAAAACACAAACACATACACACGGAAACACACTCATCAAAACAAACAGAAACGAGAAAAACCCTCCATCTTCTCTCCAATGCTGAAAAGAAATTGCCATGGAGAGTACAGCTAGGACAAAGGCTGCCTCATTGGCTCCACGTGCAGGGTCTCTTCATAGGGTCTGCGTTCGTTCGAGCAGAACATCCCTCGTACATCCTCTTATTCTCTCCCCCCTCTCCCATTCCCAACCCGATTCCATTTTCAGTATTAGACTAAGCTTGAGCATTATGTCTTAAAGGGATAGAAGTGCCGTGTTGCCTAATTTGTACCTAGAAAGATTAGTAGATGTGCATCTGCACTTTCTGGTAAAAGTTTTCCAGACCTCTTATCTTTTCTCACTCTCTGTTTTAAAAATATGTAACCAATTTTTTTCTTATTAAGAGATTAGAACATTATAGAAAATTTAGAAATGTAAGTAATCACATATCATTTTGTTATATTACTTTTCATATATGTAATTTTTACATATATGTAACTTCTTAACAAAATAGGATATTATGCATACTCTTTTTGTAACCAGCTTTTCTATTTAGTACATATTATAAAATTATTACAAATATTATTTTTACAAAAACAGCATTTTGTCATATTGTCAAATATTCTCTCATATCCTTCTGAATGGCAACAAATTCCATTGTTCTGCTATATCATGCTTTCTTTAATCTGTTTTTATTGTTGGGCCTTTGGATTTCTATTTTTGTTGTTGTTATAACCACGTTTGCTGTATCTTTGTTCATATCCACATTATTTCCATAAAATAAATTTCTGTAAGTGTAATTCAAAAAGGTATATTGTATAATGTCTGATTTTCCTTCAAGAAACATTGTATAGTGCTATAAATAGTATGTGAGAGTTCATACTCTAAATAACACCAACTATTATCATTTACTTAAAAATTGTGTGTTTAATGAATGAGTAATGGTATCAACTCTTTAAAGTTTATCTTTCTGTTTTTACCAGTGAGTTGAACATTTTTCATATATTTAACTCTGCATATGAATGAATTACCTGAATTCTCTTGTCCTTAACTGTTTTTAAAATATGTTTTAAATGAAAAAATGATTTTCAGTTTTATTTTCCAGATGGATCTGTTTTTACTTTGTGGAGTATTTTCTTATGATTTTCTTAAATGTAGAGACTGCTAAATTCTCTCACTTATCTGATAGCATTCAGATTTTCAAAGGTATAAACTTAGTGTATCCTTGGTGGGCAGAAAAGGATCACCGTATGATTCATGTACTTACTTTTGTCGTAAAGGTGTATAGCTGTCTTTATCCCAGAGCTTTTTAATAACTTACTGCTGTCTATAAAAGTTAATGGACTTTTAACTGAATAATACATTTGATTACTTGATTTCCTTTCATGACCTTAGTTCAGCCTTAGTAGTTCTGTAGAAGTACTTATTCTGGACTTACTCACAGCAAAGCAGATTTCATGTAGAGGGAGGGGACAAGAAAAATCTCTGGAAAATCAAAGCAGTCTATAGCCATTTAAGGCAAGGACAGAAAGCCATGCCTGCCTATCCCATAAATTTCTGAGATCATGAGAGTTCATCACTGTGCCAAAATAGTAAATAATCAGCGTTCATAATGGTGGCTTTGAATCATGAAGAAAAGGTGAAAACTATTTATAAGCGTTTATATAATCTGTTTACTAAAATGGGATAATTTAACCTCCTACAGAGATTTTTGTTAAAAGTTATTTTTTTTTAAAATGTTAAGTCATACTACTTCTGTCCTTTTTTTTATTAAAGGAAATCCTTCTTGAGCTTTGGATCCTAACCTCCCTCACCTTCTTAAAGAAGTCACTCCTTTACTTTTGCCCTCCAGCCTGCGTCATGAACATCTTTCTCTGTGGTGGGTTATTCCCACAGGACACCTGCTCTAACAGGTCCCATCATAAATGGCAAACTTCCCGTAAGCACACGTCCTCCCCCGCTCCCACCCCACTTCTCTTTGTTGTATTTTTGCAGTGTCCCCGCCACTCACTTCCCAGTACATCCCAGTGTGGTTGTCAGCCCACTTCTCCACTGAAGCTGCTCTTGCCAAAATCACCAATGACCAGTACGTTATCAAGTTCCCTGTACCTTTTTCTCTCAGCTTTCTTGACTTTCCTTTCAACAGAGTTGATATACACCTTCTTTTATAATCATTTTATCTGGAGGCATCCTGCGTATCGTACTTTCCTGGTTTTCCTCTGCATTCATTGTCCCTCTCCGGTTTCCTTTGCTGCAGCCACTCCTACTAACAGATCTCCTTAAAAGAGTATAGATTCTTCTGTCGTTGGGTGAATTGTTCTGTAAATGTCAAGAATTAAGTCCAGTGGTGTTGCTCATGTTTTCTTTATCTTGACTGATTTTTTTGTTCTACATTAACTATTAGTTGCTGAGAAAAGAAGATTGAAATTTTTAACTATACTTGCATAACTATCTATTTCTCCTTTCATTTCTGTCAACTTTTGCTCCATGTATTTTGAAGCTCTGTTATTGAGTGAGTAAGAATTTAGTATTGTTCTGTCTTCTGGGTGAATCAATACATTTATTGTTATGAAGTGTCACTCTGGAATAGTGTTGTTCAAGTCTTCTGTATCCTTTTTCTTTTCCTTCTACTTGTTTATCAATTACTGGGAAAGTACTGTTGACAGTTCCAGTCCAGTTGAATGTAAATTAATAATATGTCTTCTTTATAAATTGACCCCTTTATCATTATGAAATGACTCACTTTATCCCTGATCCTGTCACCTTGTTCTGAAATCTACTTTGCCTGGTTTTAACATAACCATTCTAGCTTTCTTATGCTTAGTGTGTATATGGTATATACTTTTACATCCTTTACTTTTTTTTTTTTTAATACATTTATTTATTTATTTTTGGCTGCATTGGGTCTTTGTTGCTGCGTTCAGGCTTTCTCTAGTTGTGGCGAGTGGGGGCTACTGTTTGTTGTGGTACTCGGGCTTCTCATTGCGGTGCCTTCTCTTGTTGCGGAGCACGGGCTCTCAGCGTGCGGGCTTCAGTAGTTGTGGCACATGGTCTTAGTTGCTCCACGGCATGTGGAGTCTTCCCGGACCAGGGCTTGAACCCGTGTCCCCTGCATTAGCAGGCGGATTCCTAACCACTGCGCCACCAGGGAAGTCCTACTTTTTTTTTTTCTTTTTTTTTTTTTTTTTTTTTTCTTAATTAATTTATTTACTTTTGGCTGCGTTGGGTCTTTGTTGCTGCACACGGGCTTTCTCTAGTTGCGGCAAGTGGGGGCTACTCTCCATTGTGGTGCGCGGGCTTCTCATTGCAGTGGCTTCTCTTGTTGCAGAGCACGGGCTCTAGGCGTGTGGGCTTCAGTAGTTGTGGCATGTGGGCTCAGTAGTTGTGGCTCGCAGGCTCTAGAGCATAGGCTTAGTAGTTGTAGCGCACGGGCTTAGTTGCTCCGCGGCATGTGGGGTCTCCCCAGATCAGGATTCAAACCCGTGTCCCCTTCATTGGCAGGCAGATTCTTAACCACTGCACCACCAGGGAAGTCCCTACATCCTTTACTTTTAATCAAACTTATTTCATATAGACTTCTTGTAGTTGTCATATAGTTGAGTCTTGCTTTTTAACATTCTGACAGTCTTTTAATTAAAGTGGTTAGACTATTTATATTTAGTGTAATCTTCAATATATTATCATTATGATTGAGTTTAAACATCATTTTGCTATTTGTTTTCTATTTGTCTCATTACTTCTTTCATTCCTTTTTTACTTTT
The DNA here is from genome assembly GCF_949752795.1 of Hyperoodon ampullatus. Lineage (NCBI taxonomy): Eukaryota > Metazoa > Chordata > Mammalia > Artiodactyla > Ziphiidae > Hyperoodon > Hyperoodon ampullatus. The sequence continues at coordinate 125,906,973 of NC_136919.1, forward strand.
ATTTTCCCTTTTGGATTGAGTATTGTTAGTATTTTATTTAATCTCTACTATTTGCTTATAAAGTAGACTTTAAAAAATATTTAATTGTCATTCTCAGTTTTCAGTATACATCTTTAGTTTATCCTGGTCTGCCTTCAAATATTGTACCATGTCGCGAATAGCATCAGAGCCTTACAACAGTACATTTCCATTCCCCTGCTCTTGCGTATCCTTTGTGTAATTGTTGCCATGTGTTTTATTTCTGCATGTATTATAAATTCCACAATACATTTCTATTGTTTTTGCTTTCAACATTCAATTATCCTTCACAGAAAGTAAAAATTGAGAAAGGAAGTCTTTTATATTTACATATTAACCGTTTCTAACATTCTTCATCCCTTTGTGTAGACTTCGAATTTTTATCTGGTATTATTTTTCTACCACTTTAAGAACTTCTCTAACACTTCTTGAGTCACTGTTGGTGATGATTTTCTTTTAGCTTTTGTTTATTTAAAAACATTTTAATTTCACTTTCAATTTGAAAGGGTATTTCTACTAGATCTAGACTTAAATTGTCTTCTGGGCTGCACTGTTTCTGACAAGACACACCATAAATATAGTGGCAGCTTTCATAAGGCAATTGTAACAGAGTGACTTAATAAAATTGAGAGTGTAACACATAACTGAAGATTATTGAAGGTAAATTTGTAATAGGTCAGGATGAAAATAGTGTAAAGGTGAGAGTAGAGTGGAAGACTGATCTCTATGAAAACTGGAGGCTTTATTTTCTTGTTATAGCAAATGCAGAGTGGGGGAAAGTAAATAGTAATGCACAGTTCACAAATGACACAAGTGCCTTAACTGTCTTCTTTTGATGTGCTAAAATATCAATTCTTAGAAAATGTCCGTAATGTTTGCCTTTGGTAAGTGTTCATAATTTTTTAATGTTTTAAGTCCATTTTTCGCCTTGTTTCTGGGTTGAAGTGAGCAGGTATTTGTAGAAGCTATTTTGAGGGTGTAGTGTTACAGTTGAATTGCAGTAAGCAGAAGCTAAATAAATGTGCTCATCATAAACTATTTTATAGTAGAGCCAGAGGATTACTAACACATGATTTTATATTAAAAATACTACAGATGAAAAACTGAGTTGATGGAATTAAGTAGAATTTCATGTGAAGTTCTATCAGTGCAGCTACTACTAAATTCATTCATTCTTTATGTGGTTGTCTTCATTTTTGAGAAAAAATAGAACCAACAGTGAGAGACCTAAAGGAACTGCATTTTTTAAAATGTTTTAAGGTTTTCTAAAACATTGGTTTCCTGTTTGATTTATAATGGTACCAAATGCTAGCTGCATAAATAATCTACAAAAAATTTTGGAAAAAATTAGTCTGACTATAAATGAAGTAAGATCTCAGGCAGCATGTTCTGGATTAATAGCTATTTTTAGGAGGGTTTCTTTCTATTAATGTCAGAACTATAGAATATTATTTAAACAATATGAAAGAAATCTAGTAGACTCAGAATTACAGAACTGGAAGTGTTCTTATATAAAATTCTTCTTATGAAGATGAATATCCTGTCTAAAACTTTAGCAGTCTGTCAGGGAAGACTGTGAACATTAGGATTTTAAATATAGGACCTTTGGGAACTGTTGGATTGTTGGGTGTGTAAACCCATTCCCAGAGGTACAGACCACTTGAAATTTCTTTCTAACCTTATTATTTTATGTTAGGTGATGAAGTTTATTTTAATTAATGATAGGAATAAACTAGAATTGAGATGATTTTACCAGGGCTAAAATTTATCTCAGCCTAAAAAATACTGCATCCTTTTGTGTAGTCCCCTTGTATTTAGGTGTATAATGTGTATGTGCTATTTATTTTTATCGATTAGCATGTACCTGGGTAAACTGTTAGTGGCTGCATATTTTGCATACCCCAGGTTTATAATACATGTGGCTCAAACCATTAAAATAACAAACAAGTCAAGCGTAATTTCTGCTGACAGTACCATTGTTAAGTGCTTTAACCAGGCAGTGTATCTGCACCATCTTGTAGCGCATCACCATTTTTTTTTCTCTTGAGTGCTGTGATATGTAAATTACGTTCAAATAATAGTCTATTCCTTTTTATTCTCAGAAACAGATTGTACCAATAAAATTGGCCAAGTATATACATTTTCATTAATGTGCCAAACATTGTGTGTTCTGCACAGTCTCCCATTTGGTGCTGGGCTCTTATCGGGGCCTTAGGAGTCACGTTTCAGATCTTACCAACCCCTTTAGGGTTGACCAGCCCTGAGACTGACTTCTGTAGATGTGTGTGCCGTAGCCCTGTCTGTCCGTCACGTTCCGACTGTGGAAAGGGTGCTGGACAGAGGCTATTCCTGTTATCCTGGTCTTACCCAATGCAGTTTACGTTTCAAGCACCTCCGCCGTGTTGTGCTGTCTCATCTCGGTGTGCTGGGCTCTTCCTCACCCTGCTGCTCCAGGTGCTGTCAGTGTGAACTTGGAGGTGCCTATCTTCCCAGCCGTCCTTTCTGGTGGGAAAGGCGCTCGCTGCTCGCAGTCCGCTGCTTGCAGTCCGCTGCTCAGGGAGGCCCCAGTGGGCTCTTCTTTGCACTAACTGGAGGCCCTGCTCTAAGCTGTTGGCCACCCAGCATCTGCTAGGGCAAAGGGACACTAAGGGCCACCAGTTGTGTGGGGTGCTGCTTAGCCAAGCTTGGGCAAAAATACCCGGAGCGCGTTGGACGTCGAGAAGTGAGAGGAAGACTCAGGAGGGGTGTTGTGGCTGAGGGGTGGCAGGGCCTGACCCAGCTCCAGCTCCCTCCATGTGCACACCCCAGATAAACACCCTCCCTACCTTTTAAAGTCCACTTCACATTGAAACCCAAGCAGAACTCGCAAGCTTACTTTCATCACTGAAAAAATACTGAGCTGCAGTTCAAGAGACGTAGGTTCTCAGCCTAGGCAAGTCGCCCCTGAAGCTTCTAGCTTTAAATGGATGATCGATGTGTATATATAAATAACAAAATTATTATTAGCTCCAATTTTCTAATTTTTTCTCTCGTTTTAATTTTCTCACTGCCTCACTCCTAATAAGATATCGGTTGCCTTTTTATAGATGTTGAGGACATGTTCACTTCCAGACCTCTCAAAGCTGTTCAGAACACTGATGGATGTCCCCATTGTTGGAGATGGACGTCAGGACACTCTTGAAATGGATGAAATGGAAGATGAGCATGTTAAGGAAGGACCTTCCGACTCTGAGGACATGTGAGCATGATGACATTCATAGATACCGACGCTAACAGGAGTTCTGAATTTACACATGTTCTAGAGATGGCGACTCACCCACAGTTTTCAGACATGATCTGTAGCTGACCTTGCACTCCTCCTTCAACTTTTTACAATGTATTTTAAAGTACAGTCAAGTAAACTTTGATATGTGTGTCTGCCTCTAAATACTGAAACTTAATGTCACTTGAGGAATGTAAGGACAGGGTCACCATTGTGTTCTCTGTCTTACTGGCCACTGAGCACCCATCACAACGCTTGATGTGGCTGGTGCTTAATTGAGTGAACCTCAGCAGGATAGTGACTGTTTGGTAGTGTGATGCCACATGGTACAGGGATTGCAGTGGGGAACTGAAGGACTCACTACTCTACTCTTCCCCAGGAAGATGCCAGAAAGCTCCATCCACATCTGTCTCCTGCCGGCTGTGATTTCAAAACCATGGCAGTGGGGAGTTAGCAGGTGGAATAGTGTGTGTGTGTGTGTGTGTATGTGTGCGCACATGCTCACATGTGAGTTCTGCACTCAACTGCCTTCACAAAATTCCCTTCTTATTAATGCCTGAGGAATCTAGAATCCCAGAGGAAAATTTAACCAACACTCCTGAAACAGCTGGGAATTGGCAGCTCCTTAGACAGTAATACCCCTTCACCTTCCTTGATATCAGTCAGCCTTCTCAGCCCATCCAACAAATGTTACAGACTTTTTGGGGAAATAAAACCAGAGTGTTCAAAAAGTGTATTCAAGTCACTGGGAAAATAGGTTGCAAAATGCTATAATTTTTATGATTTATTTTTTGATTTGTTTGAATTTAAGTTTCTCCTTTTTATCTCTGCCTTTCAGTAGAAACAATGCGTGTTTTGATCTAATTGAAAGCATGATATCAGTCTCATGATTTTTCTCCCTCTAGTTCTTGAGCTGGGCACTGCATCTGGTGCATTTTATTTTCTGTTTTTGTTTTTCTTAAGGCTTGCCCTTTCTTTTTAAATTTCTAGCCAAACTTTATCTTTCAAAGGTTGACTTTTGAGTCCTCTGGCTGTCCAGCAGTTAGGACCCCATGCTCTCACTGCCGAGGGCCCGGGTTCAACCCCTAGTCGGGGAGCTAAGATCCCACAAGCCACGCAGTGTGGCCAAAAAAATAAATAAAGGTTGACTTTTTTTTTCCCCCATAGAGTTCTGTAGCTTTTTGCTGGTGCCCTCAAAATTTGGAGGAAAAGTTACCTTTTTATCCTTGCTGCTTCTGCTTGGCTGTGGTCATTAAGCACTTTACGTTGTATTTTTATTAAGCCTGTTGGATAACAGGACAACATTTCAGCACCTCTCTGGTTGACAAAATCCTTGGTAACAGTTTTTTCCTCAGAGTTTTTATAAGTCATCAGTTTTTATGAGTGAATATAGCTTATTTGTGGCTTATATTCTTTTAATTACTAGTTGATGACAGAATTTTATTTTAAAATTTAAGTTAGAAGCTTTTAATGTTATTTTTCAAATTTGAAAAGTAAGTTTTTTTTCAAGTAAGTTACTTCATATGCATATAGGGAAATTTCACTTGACATTTTTCTTTGGAAAATATGCATTTTTTTGATCCAAACTTTACTTATGGTCATATAATAAAACCTACTAAAAAGAAAATTCAGGACCAGGGTTTAAAGTACCTGAGTCAATTTTCTGAGTGCTCATTTCATAAAAAATCTTAACCCTCTTACACTTTTCTTACACTGGCATGGTTAGCAGCCCACTTGCTTTAATACCATCTGTCGTGGAAACTAATTCCTCTACAGGAAGATTTTACCAACAGGCTAACGCCTAGTCACGTAGCAATGGTACCTAGCAGATGTGCGTGGTATGTAAGTCTGGTAATTAAATATTAAGCTAAATGCGCCTAGAAGGATGATCCAAAAGATTAGACACTATCCTTCTCATTCTAATTAGATGATGTTTGCTTTTCTTTAACTGCTGCAAAGTCAAAGTGTAGGAGTTTGTATACATATGTACAAAATAAAGATATTTCTACATTAAAAATTATTTTTCTGTTAATGAAAATTTTGTATGAGGTCTCACATAATAATATTTATGCTTTAGTTCTTCAGTAAGTATTTGTTTATTCAGTTAGAGTCTAAACTTTAAGAAAGGGCTTCATCAGCCTTGTGTTCTGCTTAATATCGCTTTCCCACTATTGAAATCCTCACTGTGGGTCCCTAATCTTTCAGAGGACTTTATGTATCTAAAACTCGAATTAACTGTTAGTCTACAAGTTCTTCCATTTGCGTGCCCCAGGGAGAAAGAAGCAGCTCCTCGGGGGAATGGAGCTGCTGAGTATGCTTCTTGTGTCTTGTAGACATGGTCGGAAGGCCTAAATCTCAGTCTCATTTTTGTCATTTATTGACCATGTGGCCTTGACAAGTCACTTGAGCACCTTGATTCATAGTTTCCATGTTTCTAAAGTGAGTTTTGTATGGATAAAATTTAAATAGTAGGATAAACAGCTTTAATAACTAAGGTATTATATGAATGTAAGATATTGCATGCATAAATCAATTCATTTCAGCATCTGTAATTGCACAAAAGTAGAATTAATACTCTGGGCAGTGCCTGGAGGGCAAGACCCCCGCAGTTAGGCTAGTGCCCAGCTGTCGCACATCCACACCAAGATTTTGCTGAACCTTCAAAACTACATGAAAGAAAAATATTTAGTCTGGCTCTTCAATATTGAAACATTCTTTCAAAACTTAAGGAATTAATAATGTTGATAGTTACATGATTCTCTCTGACAAATCAGGACCATTTTATACAAGTCATCTTCGGTCGTATGTATTCCAGAAGATGTGTCGTGTGCTTTATTTATCAATTGTGTGAATCCTCATTTCCTTTGTTTAAAACTATGTGTTTTTTCAGATTTCTTTTTACCCACAACGAGTACTTTTAGGTAGAAAGGAGCACATGTATATTGAGTTGAAGTAAAATTTCAGAAAGGTAAAGTTTTGGTAACGTTCCATTTAATTTGTAATTCTCAGTGTGTTTGAAGAGGCTGACACAGACTTACAAGAGCTTCAGGCCTCCATGGAGCAGCTGCTGCGGGAGCAGCCTGGGGAGGACTACAGCGAGGAGGAGGGGTCGGGCCTGAAGACCAGCGACGCGGAGCAGGCCGCCAATGGCACGGACGCGGGCGATGAGGACGAGAGCCCTAGCAGCGAGAGCGCGCTCAACGAGGAGTGGCACTCGGGTGCGTGGTGGCCCACACTGCAAGCAGAGTGTCTCTGTCTGGCCTCCGACCCGAGCCCTTTCCAGCCTTAAGTGAGGCTGAAGCCTGCTCTGCTTCGCTGACTTGCGTTCACTCTCTCTTTTCACACAGTCTGCATACATAGTTGTCCCATTTCTTTTCCACTAAAGTATGGAAATGCTTTTTTGAAGCGTTTTTATCCTGTTATCCTCCACTTCTTGACTTATTTTCCTAGTAATAAAGATAGTAACGTAGTTTTCTTAACCCTTTATGTTTTACAAAGGGCTTCCACATACCGTGCTTAACCAGCAGGGTTAAACTGAAAGAGTTTTTAAAACCTTGACACTTTTTAAAAATTTTTTGGTTTGGAAACAGTTCTTTGTTCATATCATTGACCCTAAGATGCATAGAAAATTTGTGTATTTAAATAACGATTTATTTGAGGAGAAGAGGTAATGTGAAAAAGAATGATTCTGCATTCATTTTTCTTTTACTAGAATTTTTCAAATTACCTTGGGCATGTATATGACATATAACATATAAAGCATTTATAATACTTTTTAAGTGCCTTCCAAGTTTTATGATATACATCTTAGGTCATCTGTATGCTCGTTCATGTTTTGCCCCATGTTTAATATCAAGTTTTTAAAAATAGAGTTGGTTGCCTCAGTGCAGAACATATGGGTATGCTTTTTCCTTTTTTTTTTTTTTTTTTTTTTTTTTTTAGCTAAATTCAGTGACATCTCTTGGAATAGTTTTTATTCTAACCTGACTCACTGTTTATGTCTATAAAAGAAAAGATTTCTAAAGTAACATTCCTGTTAAGACAAATTTATATATACATACATTGATTACCTATATAAATGACAAGTATTATAGTGACAGAAACTTTATATTGAATGTACAAGTAGTCTATCTCAATGACAATATTTACATGTCACAGGATTTTAATCACTTATGGTAAGAATTATTTTATTCAGTCTTTTAAATCATAAAATGTCTTCTTTTTTATTTATGTTTTTTAGATAACAGTGATGGTGAGATAACTAGTGAATGTGAATACGACAGTGTCTTTAATCATTTAGAGGAACTAAGGCTTCACCTAGAGCAGGAAATAGGCTTCGAAAAGTTCTTCGAGGCTTACGAGAAAATAAAAGTGAGTAATATGTCACTTAAAACATCTAATTTTGAAATATGCTCTGTTTGAGTTACTAGTGAAATGTCAGTGATTTTTATTGGTCAGTAGACCCATTATAAATAATAAACAAAGTCTCTAATTAGAGGAGGTTAACATTCAAATATTAACTTATATTTGGAAATTTGGTATAGGCTGTTCATGAAGATGAAGATGAAAATATTGAGATTTGTTCAACAATAGTTCAGAATCTTTTGGGAAGTGAACATCAGCATCTTTATTCCAAGATTCTTCATTTAGTTATGGCAGATGGAGCCTATCAAGAAGGTAAGATTTCCTCACATCCTTATATTTTAAATAAATGTGCAAAAACTAAAATGACAAATGTAAATTGATGAGCTTATATCACATGCATTTTGGTGAAATCTGTATTGGAATTATATGTAGTACTGTTTTGTTTTTTTTTTTGCGGTATGTGGGCCTCTCACTGTTGTGGCCTCTCCCGTTGCGGAGCACAGGCTCCGGACGCACAGGCTCAGCGGCCATGGCTCACGGGCCTAGCCGCTCCGCGGCATGTGGGATCTTCCCGGACCGGGGCACGAACCCGTTTCCCCTGCATCGGCAGGCGGACTCTCAACCACTGCGCCACCAGGGAAGCCCATATGTAGTACTTTTAAGCAATTAACTGTGTCCTTCTCTTTGACTGATTCTGGCATAAGCTTTTATTGGCTTAAGTTTTTTAAGTCAATATTTTAATTTAATTTGCAAGTAGCATTTTGAATGAGATTTTTAAAAACCCTCCTTATTGGACAGCTCTAGAAATTAGAATACTTTTCTATTAAGGAGGCAGAATTAAATTTTTAGACACATACGTAAAATTTCTCCTAACTAGAACCAAATGTAATCTCTTCTGTTGAGAGTAAGTAGAGTTCATCTACAGTGATTTGAGGGTAAACCATTTTTATATTTGGAAAATATTTACCAATAGAATCACTCAGAATGTGTTAGGACTTTATTAAAAGTTATTAAAGTTAAAAATGTTTTTCCCCGGGCTTCCCTGGTGGCGCAGTGGTTGAGAGTCCGCCTGCCGATGCAGGGGACACGGGTTCGTGCCCCGGTCTGGGAAGATCCCACATGCCGCGGAGCAGCTAGGCCCGTGAGCCATGGCCGCTGAGCCTGCGCGTCCGGAGCCTGTGCTCCGCAACGGGAGAGGCCACAGCCATGAGAGGCCCAAGTACCACAAAAAAAAAAAAAAAAAAAAAATGTTTTTCCCCTTAAATTGGTCAAGAGCACTAAGCATGGAACCTAGAGACCAGAGTTACAGTCCCAACTCTGACAAGCTGGTCACATGACACAGGTGATTTATTTTGTCTCGAGTTTGTCTCCTTTGCTATCAGATGGAGCATGACCTCCAAACTCATGCACTGTGGTGGGTTTTCAGAGTGTTTATGGAGGCCCCCGTGGGCCTGGCACTTCATTTCTGTGGCCACTGAAGGGCATGGTCTGTGCTTACATGTTGTGTACAGTTTCCTTGGGAGATAAGACAGATAGATAGGAAAGAAAATGTAAAACTATACATAGAAGTGCTCATTCTGAAATGTTTTCAGTGCAGTAGGAATTAGAGAAGGGAGATCAAACTGGGAAAAATGGAAAGAAACGTAGAAGGCGTGACATGTAGGGAAAAGAACAAACCAGCGATTCATGTGTGTTAGGGTTAGACTGACTGTATTAGGAGCTTCCTGTTGAGAATTAGTCTTTGTGATTGACCCTGTGAAATGTGTAAGGAATGTGGAGGAAACCAGTGAAGGTTTCTGAAGTGAAAGGACTGACATAGTGGAAGAGGCAGCGGGAGCACCCGATGGAAACGGTAGAGGCAGTTGGCGTGAGTTGGTGAGGACCCGGACTTCGTGTTCAGAGGGGTGTTCAGTTCAGGTATTTCAGAGCCAGGGTTTTATTAAAATATTTGACATTTTGACTCATGAAAAATTAAGGCTGCTAAAATCACAGCTCAAGAATGCTTTTTATTTTGGGAGAAACTTTATGATTATGTAGACTTATTTACATTAACTGTAAGCTCAGCAAAAAATGTTTCTTGAGTTGCTTTAATGGAAGTAAAAGTCTTGTTAAAATTCTAATAGTTATCGTTAAATTGAAACTAGAAAATCTTCAGGTAGAGTAAGTACTCTTTTTTTTTTTAATTTATTTATTTTTGGCTGCGTTTGGTCTTCGTTGCTGTGCGTGGGCTTTCTCTAGTTGCGGCAAGCCGGGGCCGCTCTTTGTTGCGGTGTGTGGACTTCTCATTGTGGTGGCTTCTCTTGTTGCGGAGCACAGGCTCTAGGCACGCAGGCCTCAGTAGTTGTGGCACACGGGCTCAGTAGTTGTGGCTCGCAGGCTCTAGAGTGCAGGCTCAGTAGTTGTGGCGCACGGGCTTAGTTGCTCCGCGGCATGTGTGATCTTCCTGGACCAGAGCTCGAACCCGTGTCCCCTGCACTGGCAGGTGGATTCTTAACCACTATGCCACCAGGGAAGCCCAGTAAGTACTCTTATAGCTTCAGACCCCACTGCATTTTCCTTACTTTTCTTCTTAAGCTAACAGAATAACTGCCAAGGAGTAGTTCAGGCCATTAGCAGCAAGGAACAGATTGAGTGTAAACCAGTCCTCTTTATAAGCCGGCAGTTAGTGCTGCCTGTGTGCTTCACTATGCAGTAGTCCAGATGATCGGAAATAGGCACAAACAGAATTATGTTTTATGCTTATGGCGGTTGCTATGAAACCTATCAGTAGAAATTTAAGGGAGCTCTTATTTATTAAAAAAAATATCAAAGGACAATAAAAATAATTCCACTTTGGGGAAAAAATATAAGAACGTATTTATCCAAATAAATGTTTAGTGTCTTCAAAGCAGGGATACAGACTTATTGTAATGAAGGTAATCCATTACACAAAATATCTTGAAACTTCTCTTTCAGAAATTCCCTGACAGCTTATATACCAGATTCTTTTGATTGTCTTTCTTGATACAAGTCTATTCTGAGAGCATTTAATTTTTTTGGAAAAAGCTTAAAGCTACTTGCAACCAAGTTTAGTGAATGAAGTGGGTAATCAAGATAAATGATATGTGATCTTTTTCAGTAACTTACCATGCAGTAATAAGCCTAATTTATATAACTAGTTTGTAAACTGATTTGGAATATTTTGAACAAGAATTCATTTCTAAAAATATTTGTCAAAAATTAATACTATTACTTTAAAGGTATGATTTGTAGACTAAAGTCAAGGATTTAAAGTGTTGATGCGTAATTTTGGCAGTATAAATTTTCATAAGATTTATTTATATTCCATCTCATTCCCCCAAAAAAGGTTTAACTACATTATATATATGCAGCGTATATATATGTGTGTGTTTGTTTATACACACACACACACAGAACAAACTGAAATTAAGTTAAAAACAAGTGTTTGGGAAAGTCAACGTATCAGGCAAATGAATACCTCAGGCAAATGAGTGCAAGCAATATAATATTGAGCCACGTTGAAGTAGGAGCAGAAAGTTCATGGTCAAAGGGTCTCTACAATTTGGGAAAATCATTCACAAATTTGGTGCTGAGATTTGTAGCAAAGCAGGAAACCTAACTAATTACTTGAGACAAAATATGTCCGTTACTCAGTGGACAGCTCTTTTTGGTATTGAAACAAAGGAAAAATGTCCAGTGATTCTTTTAAAAAGGGGACTGTGATACAGTGTTCCTCAAACTCGGGTAGCATATAGAGTCCTCTAAAGAGGAAAATACTTTTTCAGACTCCAAGAATCTAAGTCCATAGACCTCACTGAAAAACTGAAGTCTTAGTCTTTGCAAATGTCTGTCAGTTGTGTTTATTACTATAAAACATGGTTTTTTTTATATATATATAAAAAAAATCTTTTTATCAAAATGAATATATAAAATATAAACATTATCTGGAACTTGTATATTCCTGATTTAATTGAAATCTTGGACACCATTTTATAAAACAGCCTTGTTATGGCCTGAAAACATTCTCAGTAACTTTTACAATATTTGGATTTCATAGGACCCTTTCTCATAATAGGCATGAGGCCAGAAAAATGATTGTATTTGAGTGAATCTGTGGAGAGTATCAGACTAGTTCTGTTCATACTCAGACTGCATCCTTCAGGCAGTTCTCACAGTATCGTTTCAAGATGCTTTTCATGAGTAGTCAGCAACAGTGTGTTTGGGAGTTAACGTTGCTTGACAGGTGTTTGGAAAACTTGCCCCTTCCTTGGAGAAAAAGCACAGTCAGCTGAGCCACGAGGTAGAATTGACACCACCCTGTGACAGCTGAGTGGTTTCAGAAGGACACATGCCTACACAGAAGGCCATTCCCCTGCAAAGCACCACCAATCATGCCGGCTAATGCACTCCTCAAGAAGCAGTACCAGGTTTTCTCTGCCACACAAATGAAAGGACACGAGGACCCCGAGTTCTGGATCATAAAGCCTGCAGTAATGCCTTTAGCCTGGAAAAAAATGCAAAGCAGCTAAACATATCAACTCACTAAGCTGGTTGTAAAATGTACATTGAATTCTCTAAATCAGCCATCCCCAACTTTTATGGCGCCAGGGACCGGTTTTGTGGAAGACAGTTTTTCCACAGAGTGGGGAGTGGGGTGGGAATTGTTTGGGGACGAATCAAGCGCATTACATTTATTGTGCACTTTATTTCTACTATTATTACATTGTAATGTATAATGAAATAATTATACAACTCACCATAATGCAGAATCAGTGGGAGCCCTGAGCTTGCTTTCCTGCAACTAGATGGTCCCATGTGGGGGTGATGGGAGACAGTGACACCCGAAGTGTGTTGCTTATGTCCAGTCTACCCCGTTAGATGCAGCTTAATTGTCACTTGCCACTCACTGATAGGGTTTTGATGTGAGTCTGCAGGCAAGGGATTTTTTTTTTTTTTTTTTTTTTGCGGTACACGGGCCTCTCACTGCTGTAGCCTCTCCTGTTAGGGAGCACAGGCTCCGGACGCGCAGGCCCAGCAGCCATGGCTCACAGGCCCAGCTGCTCCGCGGCATGTGGGATCTTCCCGGACCGGGGCACGAACCCGTGTCCCCTGCATCGGCAGGCAGACTCTCAACCACTGCGCCACCAGGGAAGTCCTCTTTTTTTTTTTTTTTTTTGCGGTATGCGGGTACTCTGTGTCTGTGAGTCTGTTTCTGTTTCATGGATAAGTTCATGTGTGTCATATTTTAGATTCCACATATAAGTGATATCATATGGTACCACTTGAGTAAGTGCCAACAGTGGTACCTGCTGCCCCACCCGGCTCTGCCTCAGGCCTGGGTCACCTCTGTGTCCCAAGGTTCAGTCTCTTCCCCAGTCCTGGCTGCCCCAGTTCCAGTGCTACACTGTGGCTTGGAGTGAATGGGGCTGGAGAATTGGCTCTGCTTGGGCTGGGGTTGTGTGATGAGGTGGTCCCGGGAAGAACCTCACCTGTTAGAGCGCACCTCTCTCGGCACTGCCTCTGGGGCCAACACTCGAGCTCCTCACGACTGGACTCCAGGCTTCTCCAGCCCTTGCATTTGTCACAGCATCTTCCAGCCAGCCAACAGGGCTTGTGTCCTCTGTCTAGCACCCCAGGATTGGGACGCCCAGTCTGTGGCTTGACCCGCGCACTCCCCAAGGCAAGTGTCCATCACTGCAATCTCCCTTTTCCTCTGAGTCCCCTCCCAGGGGCACAGGTCGTGACCTGATCTCTCTTCTTCCCATCATACCAGATTCTCTGAGAATCTTTCTTACAACCTTGGTTGTACAGCAGTCCGGCTAGTTTCCAGTTCGTTTTCAGTGAGAATTGTTCCACATGTAGATGTATTTTTAATGTGTTCCTGGTGGGAGTGATGGTGAGCTCCACATCCTCTTACTCTGCCATCTTGATCTCTCCCTTTAGAGTCCTTATTCGAAGTTCTTACACTGCAGATCTAGCTGTCTTTCCCCAGACTGTCGTCTTTTAGGCCACATCTTAGGAGATAACAATAAAACCTTGTCATCTGCATATGGTGCTTAGACACTTTTATTTTCTGTGTTGGTGGGGGATAATGAGGGAGGGGATGAATAATGATATGTAGTACACCCAGTAGTGGTATCAGGGGCATTAAGTTAGAAGTTAAAAAGATTTTCTACAACACATTTCTGTTTAATTTAATCAGAAATTATGTGAGTCCTCAAAAGACAGCCTGAACTATTCAACTCCCCCAGCTGTCACAGTACAGGTTTGGTAAGCACCCACAGTATAAAACTCCCCTGTCATAGTGCAGGTGTGGTAAGCACCTACAGTATACAACACCCCCATACTGTCACAGTGCAGGTTTGGTAAGTGCCTACAGTATACAACTCCTCTGACTGTCACAGTGCAGGTTTGGTAAGTGCCTACAGTATACAACACCCCCATACTGTCACAGTGCAGGTTTGATAAGCGCCTACAGTATACAACTCCCCTGTCACAGTGCAGGTTTGGTAAGCACCTACAGTATACAACTCCCCTGACTGTCACAGTGCAGGTTTGGTAAGCACCTACAGTATACAACACCCCCATACTGTCACTGTGCAGGTTTGGTAAGCACCTACAGTATACAACTCCCCTGACTGTCACAGTGCAGGTTTGGTAAGCGCCTACAGTATACAACTCCCCTGACTGTCACAGTGCAGGTTTGATAAGCGCCTACAGTATACAACTCCCCTGTCACAGTGCAGGTTTGGTAAGCACCTACAGTATACAACTCCCCTGACTGTCACAGTGCAGGTTTGGTAAGCACCTACAGTATACAACACCCCCATACTGTCACAGTGCAGGTTTGGTAAGTGCCTACAGTATACAACTCCCCTGACTGTCACAGTGCAGGTTTGGTAAGTGCCTACAGTATACAACACCCCCATACTGTCACAGTGCAGGTTTGATAAGCGCCTACAGTATACAACTCCCCTGTCACAGTGCAGGTTTGGTAAGCACCTACAGTATACAACTCCCCTGACTGTCACAGTGCAGGTTTGGTAAGCACCTACAGTATACAACACCCCCATACTGTCACTGTGCAGGTTTGGTAAGCACCTACAGTATACAACTCCCCTGACTGTCACAGTGCAGGTTTGGTAAGCGCCTACAGTATACAACTCCCCTGACTGTCACAGTGCAGGTTTGGTAACCGCCTACAGTATACAACTCCCCTGACTGTCACAGTGCAGGTTTGGTAACCGCCTACAGTATACAACTCCCCTGACTGTCACAGTGCAGGTTTGGTAAGCACCTACAGTATACAACTCCCCTGTCACAGTGCAGGTTTGGTAAGCACTTACAGTATACAACTCCCCTGACTGTCACTGTGCAGATGTGGTAAGAACCTACTGTATACAACTCCCTCATATCGTCACATTGCAGATTTGCTAAGTGCCTACAGGTGTAGCAATTGGTAAAATTAATGCCACTTAGTCTTTAGCTAGGTCCTAGCTAGGCTAGAGTCAGAGGTCAAATAGAGATAGTACAATGTGTGAACTGCTTTATATTATCACTAAAAAATGTATTCTTTAAGGAGAGGAGGAGCCAAGTGTAGACAGTCATAGAATGGCAAAGGCCAGCAGGTCCTCGTGTAGAGCATTGACCTTAGCAGTCCAAACTTGTAAACGGCTCAGAAGGAAACAAAGACCTTCTTTCTACATTTATTTTAGATAGAAGATTGTGTTCTTCATGTGATGAGATTCTGTACACCAGTTATAGTGAAGGAATGAAATTTTCATCTATCACTTGGATAGGCCCCACCAATATGATGAGTTGAATAAGTAGTACATGATACCAGTTATATAATATTTAAAAGCAATTTTATTTAAATGCGCATATATGTAATAAAAATAAAAACCCATGGGAAGGAAGGGGACACATCAATTTCAGGATACTGATAACACCCCTCAGCAGGAGGAGAAGGCAATAAGATGGGAAAAGGGTGCTCTCTCTCTTTAATGTGTTTTTCTTGAATCAATTATCCAAACCAGTGTGGCCAAAAGTTAACTTTTACTAATTCTAGATATTAGTTACCTGTGTGTTCATTAGTTTATTCTCTGTACTTTTCTATTTGAAACAGTTTGTCATTGTAAAAAAAAAATAAGTAAATGATAGTACACAGCAATAAGTGTAACACTGAAAGCAATAAAATACATTGTATAAAGTGATGGTCCAGCTATATTGGAAGACCTAAAGTGTCAGGATAATTCTTCCCAGGGTAGGGGACGTCAGAGCTGGATTTTGAAAGATAAATGGGGATTTATCCCCCAAGGCATATGTCTTCTTGTACATAGAGGGGTGCCAGCTATTGTACTACAGGAACTGTAAGCTCTTCAGTGTTACTAGAGCATATATTATGGGGACAGCTGGGGAAGATGGGCAATGGAAGTAGACAAGGCTAGAAGTACTTAAAAGGCCAGATCCTGAAGGGCATTGCAGTCCACATAGGAGCACAGGTTCTGTCCTGAGCCTCTGGGGAGCTTGTGAGGGGTTTCAAGCAGTGCAGTGATTAGAGATGACACTTCGATTTTAACAGAAGAGCTTTCTGGAGTGTGAAGATAGTGACTGTTATGTAAGGTTAAATTAAGCAGTCTGTTTAATTCATTCCACAGTGTTTTTTTAGACTAATGAAAATTGGAGATAACTAGAATGTCTATAAATACAAATGGTTAATTTAAATATGCCATATCTGTAAAGAAAATACTACACAGCCATTGAAACTGACATGGAATATATCTATGATTTATTCATTTTCAACATTTTATTGTAAAATTTTTATCATATGAAAATGTTGAAAAAACTTCAGTTACCACCCATATGCCCACCATCTAAATTCTTCATTAGCATTTTATAATCTTGCTTTATCACTTATTTGTCCATCTTTCCATCCATTATGTGTTTCAAAGGGAAAAACTCGAGTCTCAGAACTGCATCTTGTTGTAATTTTTTAAAACATATTTGTGTATGCATAAGTAAGCAATCTGGGAAGATTTATATAAAACTATTAGCTTTGGTTGTCTTTGGCTGATAGGTGATTTTTGCTTCCCACTTAATTCTTTATTGTACTGTCTGAATATTTTACATTGAGTGTGTGATATTGTAATAAAAACTACATTTAAAACTACAGTAAGGCTCTTTTCCTCTAGTGTGACAGAGAATGAGTTTTTTACTAAGTAAATACATAGAGCTTGATTTGCAATGAGTGAATTAAATTTTTTTCTTTTCTGTACAGATAATGATGAATAATCCTCAGAACATTCTTTAATCCTCAATGGAATGAAAGCATTTAAATTTTGGCTCATCAGAATAACAAGCTTCAGTGGGAAATATAGCGATTTTTTATAAATGAAATATTAGATTTAAAATGAGCGTGCTGATTGCATGAAAATGATGGAGAAACATGCCATTTTTCAATTAAGATTCTAGTTTTTTATCTTTTATTTTGTTTATTGAGTTCTGTAGTTATCTCTTACAGAATATATACTTTATTAAATGTTCCAACCAAAGTGTAAGACACAGTGATCCAGACTGGACTTAATGGCTTTGAAGAAGATGTACCATGCAGCAAGGTAATTTTTACTTTCAGCAAGTGTCTTTAAGTTGAAAGAATAACTTCTGTTGTGAAAGACCTGCCTTTGCTTTTTCAATTACGCATTTAAGCATGACCCTTTTTTCTGTCTACTTGTTTTCATGGCCAGCAATTCTGGATTAAATAACCTTGTCAAGGGCTCTATTTAAATCTTAACATTTCAAAGATGGAACTTTCAGCCTTGAAGTTTATATTCTCAGTCCTTTTTCAACCAGTGTCTCCTGAACTAGCTGAATGGAAACAGGCTATAAAAACAGTCTTAGAAGTCATTGAAAAATTTGATTACGAAAGAATAGCAAAAATATATTTCCTGATATCTAAAAAGTTGGTTAATTACTTTTGTTTCTTTTTGAGGACCAGAACAAGGAACACTATAACTAAAAATTAGTCTGTGAATTTTAACATTGATCTAGCATATAACATAAAGTTGCCCTTTTGCTTTTCAGCTTCCTCTCATGCATGTGCTTTTTAATTGAGATTCAAAAGGAGAAAGGAATCATTTTTATTTTGACAGTGTGACAGTTTTGGTAACTAGTATTCCAAAGGGGGGAAATGTTTACCTCTTTCAATACCATTAGGAGAAGATTTTGTTAGGTCATTAAGACAATGGTCACACAGCTTCCATTGCAATATGCCAGGTATTACATCATTAGAGATGTCTGAAGTCCAGATGCTTTTAGTAATAAAAGCAGAATTTTGGAAACTCTGAGAACAAAGAAGCCTTATTGGCATTATCTGTAATTTGAACAGTAAAATCATATGTTGCAGCACTATCAGTAGTATGCTGAATTAATTATGTATATTATTTCTAACATCCAAAGCTAAATACTTGATTTTTATATGTTTGTTTATTTTGTGATATTGCTATTAAATTTTTACTCTCTACCTGAAGTACACTATTGGTTGTCTTTTATTTATTAGCACTGTCATTAATAGAATGCTTTTACAGAGAGCTGAGAATACTTTTGATTATTTTACCTGAACATTTTAATTTTTTTTTCAATAGAAGAATATTTGACTTCTGTACTTTAATTCTCTACAGTCCTAAATGATGATAATGATTTGTGGGAGTGAGTATTTTTAAATTCTTAACCTAGAAATGCAAGTAGGAGTATAACACAGTAGAAGGAGTTGTTTAGCCATATTTCAAAAGATGTCATCTATACAAGAATAGGGGTGACAAATAGGATATGTGCCATCTTCAGTCAATTGGTAGTGAGTGGCTCTGGGGTGTTATTATGGAAAGGTTGTCTGTGCCAGGGGTAAAGAGGGTTTTTATTGTTCAGTAAGGTCTATTGTAGGTGTTGGAGGAGGAATGTGGAAGTATCTATAGATTCATAGAATGTTAGAGCGAGCGAGGGCTATCAGGATAATTTAGTGTTATCTGCATTTCTCAGGCGAGGGCACTGAGTTGTCACATGAGTGCATTCACTTGTGTAGATGGCCAGGGTCAGACCAGTTCCTGGCCTTACCCTGTGCTATTACTTCCACATTCTTTTAAAATTCATCTCCTCTAGAGAGTGAAAAGGAATAGATTTAATAGGAAAAGGTACATTTAGCATTAATGCATTAAGAATTCTGCAGAGATGTTCTGTTTCTGGGAGTAGCACACTTATTCTAATTTACCTCGCTATTGAAATCAACTTTTAAATGTTAAATAAAGTTGGCTTTTTATCCATAAATTAGCACATACTCTACCCTTTATCACTTCATTGATGGATCTTTCAAGATTGCTTGTGTATGTGTATGTTTAATATATACCTGAAAACAGAAGAGGTAAGAAGATGAATTGCAAGGCCATCACTTTGGAGAAAGCCTCAACCCAGAGATGGTGGAATATTGGAGAATAAATAAGCACTTTTGACAGGAGCATATGTCCAATGCCTCTCACTTGGGTAGAATGGGCTCACAGAGCAAAGGTGCAAAAGGTAAGGCCAAGCATCCACCACACTGGAGAATCGTGTAGGAAACCCTGTGTCAAGGTGACACTCCAGAAGGCTACATCCTCACAATCAGGGAGAACCCCAAACTCAGGGACTGTCAGAAGAGAAGAGGACCAAAAATCCCCTGGAAGTTGTAGCCACAAACCAGCCGTCAACTGGTTTTGTATCTTGAGCAACAAAACCTGGGTGGGTCGGGGAATTTAGACTCAAATATAATTTAAGGTGGTTCCCAATTGGTAGTGCCCCGTGAATGCAGAAGAAGCCATTCCAGTGCCTCTCTGAAGGAAGGCACATTTCTTTTGTGTCTTGAAAAGCACCATAAATAAAATTTTAAGAGCAATGATAAACACAGAGTTAAAAATATAATAGTACACAAGAAATCAAAACAATGTAAGTGGGAAATATCAGGAACAGGATATGCACAGACTTTAGATTTGGAATTATCAGAGATGTGTTATAAAGCAACTATATTTACTGTGTTTAAAGCTAAAAAGTGATGTATATTTGAAGAAACAAATAGAATTCATTTACATGAAAAATGCAATAACCAAAATTTAAAAACCAAGTGGACATACTTGGCAGCACACTGTATGTGGCAGGGAAGAGAATTAAACTGGAAGAAATAATCCATAATAAAGCACACAGAGAGAAAAAGATGGAAAGTATACAGGAGAAGGAAAGAGATTCACTGGGAATGTCTAATGTATGTTTGATTGGGGTAAAGTTATTCATAGAGATAAAGGCTGAGAATTTTTCCAAACTGTTGGAAGACTCCAGTCCACAGAGTGCAGATGCATAGTGAATTTCAAGCAGGATAAAGTAAGAGAAAAGCATGCCTGGTGTCTTCAAAGTAAAACTGTGTAAAGTCAAAGACAAAAAAAAAACTCTTAAAAGAAGTTGAAGATAAAAAAGGCGTACTACCTTCAAAGGAATGTTAAAGACTGACGGTGTTTCAGCAGTAGTAGTGAAACACTGAAATGGCATCTGTAATGGGCTGAAAGAAAATAATTGTCATTCCAAATTACATACCTAGTAAAAATGTCTCATGGGTGGATAAAAATGAATTCTGGTGGTTGAGAGTCCGCCTGCCGATGCAGGGGACACGGATTCGTGCCCCGGTCTGGGAAGATCCCACATGCCATGGAGCAGCTGGGCCTGTGAGCCATGGCCGCTGAGCCTGCGCGTCCAGAGCCTGTGCTCTGCAACTGGAGAGGCCACAACAGTGAGAGGCCCATGTACCGCAAAAAAAAAAAAAATGAATTCCCACTCCCACTGCTGGCCATGAAGAAGTAAAAGAGAGGGGATTTACCTTCCCACCTTTAACAACTCAAACACTGGACAAAATACATGAAGCAATGCTTCTCAGACAGTGGGAGACAGACAACAAAGGGAAACATATGTGGTAAACCATGTGATTGTCCAAGTTTACTGCATAGAAATAGCATGGACGTCAGGGGACCCGTAAAAAACCCAGGATTCTTCCTAAACTGAGGATATAGAAGTTAGAATTTAGAGAGTTGAAAGCAGCCATAATTAGTGCTGCAGAGTTCCAGAAAGCAGAGAGCTGCACAGAGGGCTAGAAAATCTCCAAATATTTGGAAACTAAACACATTTCTTTCTTTTTTAATTGAAGTATTTTTGATTTGCAATATTTTGTTAATTTCTGGTGTACAGCAAAATGATTTAGATATGTTTCAGGGATGGAAAAAGATATTTCACGCAAATGGAAATGACAAGAAAGTGGGGTAGCAATGCTCATATCAGACAAAATGGACTCTAAAACAAAGGCCATAAAGATAAAAGACACTACATAATGATAAATGGATAGATACAAAAAGAGAATATTACATTTATTAACATACATGCACCCAATATAGGAAAGGCTAAAAACATAAATACAAACATACATAAAGGGAGAAATTGACAGGAATACAAAAGTAGTATTAATAGTAGGAGATGTTAACACCCCCACTGACATCAGTGGACAGAGCTTCCAGACAGAAAATCAGTTAGGCAACAGAGATCCTAAATGAAACAATGGAACACTTAGACTTAATTGATATTTGCAGGACATTACATCCATAAACAGAATACACATTCTTTTCAAGTGCACATGGAATATTCTCTAGGATAGACCACATACTAGGACACAAAACAAGCCTCAACAAATTTAAGAGGATAGAAATCATTTCAATAATCTGTTTTGACCAAAACAGCATGAAACTAGAAATCAAACACAGAGAAACGAGAAAAAACTACATAAAGACTAAACAACATGCTAATAAAAAACCCAATGGGTCAATGATGAAATCAAAGAGGAAACTTTAAAATACCTTGAGACGATAACACAACTATACAAAAATCTATGGGATGCAGCAAAAACAGCCCTAAGAGGGAAGTTCATAGCAATAGAGGCCTTCCTCAAAAACAGGAAAAATTCAAAATAACCTAACCTACCACCTAAAAGAAAAAGAACAAATGAAACCTAAAGTCGCAAAAAGAGGGAAATAATAAAGATCAGAGAGGAAATAAAATAAAGATTAAAGAAACAATGAAAAAAATCAATAAAACCAAGAGCTGGTTTTTTGAAAGGATAAACAAAATCAACAAACCTCTGGCCAGACTCACCAAGAAGAAAAGAGAGAGGATCCAAATAAAATAAGTGAAATAGAAGAAATAATAACTGACACCACAGAGATGCAAAAAATCATAATACTACAAATAGTTATATGCCAACAAATTGGACAACCTAGAAAAAATGGATTAATTTCTAGAAACATACAACCTAAGACCAAATCAAGAAGAAACAGTTTGAACAGATGGATCACTGGTAGTGAAATTGAAATTTAAAAACTCCCAGCAAAAAAAATCCAGAACCAGGCGGTTTCCCAGGGAATTCTAGCACACATATAAAGAAGATCTAATACCTATCCTTCTCAAACTATTCCCAAAAGTTGAAGAGGACAGGACACTTGCAAATTCTTTTACAAAGCCACCATTATCTAGATACCAAACCAGAGAAAGACACTCCAAGTGAAGAAAATTACAGGCCAATCTCTTTGATGAATATACATGCAAAAATCCTCAACAAAATATTAGCTAACCAAATCCGAAAATATATAAAAAGGATCATACACCATGGTGAAGTTGGATTTATTCCAGGGATGCAAGGATGGTTCAACATTTGCAAATCAACAAACATGATAGCACCACATTAACAAAGGGAAGCAGCCTGGCTCTTTGGTGGGGCTAATGGTGGAGTCTGGGGGGGCTCATGCGAAGGAGTACTTCCCAGAACTTCTGCCAGTGTCCTTCTCCCCACAGTGAACCACAACCACCCCCACCTCTGCAGGAGGCCCTCCAACACATGCAGCCGTGTGGCTGACAGGGTCTTGGTGCTCTGGCCGGGTGTCAGGCCTGTGCCTCTGAGGTGGGAGAGCCAAGATCAGGATACTGGTCGACCAGAGACCTCCTGGCTCCACGTAGTATCAAACAGCAAAGTTATCCCAAAGATCTCCATCTCAACGCTAAGACACAGCTCCACTCCAGGACCAGCAAGCTACAGTGCTGGACACCCTATGCCAAACAGCTAGGAAGACAGGAATACAACCCCACCCATTAGCGGAGAGGCTGCCTACATCATAATAAGTTCACAGACACCCCAAAACACACCACCGGACACGGTCCTGCTCACCAGAAAGACAAGATCCAGCCTCATCCACCAGAACACAGGCACCAGTCCCCTCCACCAGTAACCCTAGACAACCCACTGAACCAATCTTAGCTACAGGGGCAGACACCAAAAACAATGGGGACTATAAACCTGCAGCCTGCGAAAACGAGACCACAAACACAGTTAAGCAAAATGAGAAGACAGAGAAATATGCAGCAGATGAAGGAACAAAGCAAAAAACCCACTGGACCAAACAAATGAAGAGGAAATAGGCAGTCTACCTGAAAAAGAATTCAGAGTAATGATAGTAAAGATGATCCAAAATCTTGGATATAGAATGGCGAATATACAAGAAACGTTTGACAAGGACCTAGAGAACTAAAGAGCAAACAAACAATGATGAACAACACAATAAATGGAATTTTAAAATTCTGTAGAAGGAATCAATAGCAGAATAACTGAGGCAGAAGAACGGATAAGTGACCTGGAAGATAAAATACTGTAAATAACTACCACAGAACAAAATAAAAAAGAATGAAAAGAATTGAGAACAGTCCCAGAGACCTCTGGGACAACATTAAACACACTAACATTCGAGTTATAGGGGTCCCAGAAGAAGAAAAGGAAAAGAAAGGGACTGAGAAAATATTTGAAGAGATTATAGTTGAACACTTCCCTAATATGGGAAAGGAAATAGACCATCAAGTCCAGGGAGTGCAGACAGTCCCAGACAGGTTAAATCCAAGGAGAAACATGCCAAGACACATATTAATCAAACTACCAAAAATTAAAAACAAAGAAAATATATTAAAAGCAGCAAGGGAAAAGCAACATATTACATACAAGGGAATCCCCATAAGGTTAACAGCTGATCTTTCAGCAGAAACTCTGCAAGTCAGAAGGGGGTGACAGTATATATTTGTGATGACATTAAGTGATGAAAGGGAAAAACTTACAACCAAGATTACCCAGCAAGGATCTCAATTCAGATTCGACAGAGAAATTAAAATCTTTACAGACAAGCAAAAGCTAAGAGAATTCAGCACCACCAAACCAGCTTTACAGCAAATGCTAAAGGAACTTCTCTAGGCAGGAAACACAAGAGAAGGAAAAGACCTACAATAACAAACCCAAAACAATTAAGGAAATGGTAACAGGAACACACATGTCTATAACTACCTTGAATGTAAATGAATTAAATGCTCCAACCAAAAGACGTAGACTGGCTGAATGGATACAAATACAAGACCCGTATATATGCTGTCTACAAGAGACCTACTTCAGACCCAGCGCCACATACAGACTGAAAGGCGATGGAAAAAGATATTCCAAGAAAATGGAAATCGAAAGAAAGCTCGAGTAGCAATTCTCATATCAGACAAAATAGACTTTAAAACAAAGACTATTACAAGAGACAAGGACACTACATAATGATCAAGGGATCAATCCAAGAAGAAGATATAATAATTGTAAATATTTATGCACCCAACATAGGAGCACCTCAATACAAAAGGCAGATGCTAACAGCCATAAAAGGAGAAATTGACAGTAACGCATTCATAGCAGGGGACTTTAACACCCCAATTTCACCAATGGACAGATCATCCAAAATGAGAATAAATAAGGAAACACAAGCTTTAAATGATACATTAAACAAGATTGACTTAATTAATTACAGAACATTCCTTCCAAAAACAACAGAATACACTTTCTTAAGTGCTCATGGAACATTCTCCAGGATAGATCATATCTTGGGTCACAAATCAAGCCTTGGTAAATTTAAGAAAATTGAAATCGTATCAAGTATCTTTTCCGACCACAATGCTATGGGACTAGATATCAGTCACAGGAAATAAATCTGTAAAAACACAAACACATAGAGGCTAAACAATACTAAATAACCAAGAGATCACTGAAGAAATCAAAGAGGAAATCAAAAAATACCTAGGAACAAATGACAATGAAAACACGATGACCCAAAAACTATGGGATGCAGCAAAAGCAGTTCTAAGAGGGAAGTTTATAGCAATACAATCCTACATCAAAAAACAAGAAACATCTCAAACAACCTAACCTTACACCTAAAGCAATTACAGAAAGAAGAACAAAAAACTCAAAGTTAACAGAAGGAAACGAATCATAAAGATCAGATCAGAAAGAAATGAAGGAAACAATAGCAAAGATCTTAAAACAAAAAGCTAGTTCTTTGAGAAGATAAAATTGATACACCATTAGCCAGACTCATCAAGAAAAAAAGGGAGAAGACTCAAGTCAATAAAATTAGAAATGAAAAAGGAGAAGTAACAACTGACACTGCAGAAACACAAAGGATCATGATAGATTACTACAAGCAACTATATGCCAATAAAATGGACAACCTGGAAGAAATGGACGAATTCTTAGAAAAGCACAACCTTCCAAGACTGAACCAGGAAGAAATAGAAAATATAAACAGACCAATCACAAGCACTGAAATTGAGACTGTGATTAAAAATCTTCTAACAAACAAAAGCCCAGGACCAGATGGCATCACAGGTGAATCCTATCAAACATTTAGAGAAGAACTAACACCTATCCTTCTCAAACTCTTCCAAAATATAGCAGAGGGAGGAACACTCCCAAACTCATTCTATGAGGCCACCATCACTCTGATACCAAAACCAGACAAAGATGTCACAAAGACCACTACAGGCCAATGTCACTGATGAACATAGATGCAAATATCCTTAACAAAATACTAGCAAACAGAACCCAGCAACACATTAAAAGGATCATACACCATGATCAAGTGGGGTTTATCCCAAGAATGCAAGGATTCTTCAGTATACACAAATCAGTCAATGTGATAAACAATATTAACAAACTGAAGCAGAAAAACCATATGATCATCTCAATAGATGCAGAAAAAGCTTTCAACAAAATTGAACACCCATTTATGATAAAAAAAAAAAAACCTTCAGAAACTAGGCATAGAGGAAACTTACCTCAACATAGTAAAGGCCATATATGACAAACCCACAGCCAACATCATTCTCAATGGTGAAAAACTGAAACCACTTCCTCTAAGATCAGGAACACGACAAGGTTGTCCACTCTAACCACTGTTATTCAACATAGTTTTGGAAGTTTTAGACACAGCAATCAGAGAAGAGAAAGAAATAAAAGGAATCCAAGTCGGAAAAGTAGAAGTAAAGCTGTCACTGTTTGCAGATGACATGACACTATACACAGAGAATCCTAAAGATGCTACCAAAAAACTACTAGACCTAATCAATCAATTTGGTAAAATAGCAGGATAAAAAATTAATGGACAGAAAGCTCTTGCATTCCTATTCACTAATGATGAAAAATCTGAAAGAGAAATTAAGGAAACGCTCACATTTACCATTGCAACAAAAAGAATAAAATAGCTGGGAATAAACCTACCTAAGGACATAAAAAACTTGTATGCAGAAAAGTATAAGACACTGATGAAAGAAATAAAAGATGATAAAACAGATGGAGAGATATACCACGTTCCTGGATTGGAAGAATCAACATTGTGAAAATGACTATACTACCCAAAGCAATCTACAGATTTAATGCAATCCCTATCAAACTACCACTGGCATTTTTCACAGAACTAGAACAAAAAATTTCACAGTTTGTATGGAAACACAGAAGACCCCGCATAGCCAAAGCAATCTTGAGAAAGAAAAATGGAGCTGAAGGAATCAGGCTCCCAGACTTCAGACTATACTACAAAACTACAGTAATCAAGACTGTATGGTACTGCCACAAAGAGAGAAACATAGATCAATGGAACAGGATAGAAAGCCCAGAGATAAACCCACACACGTATGGTCACCTTTTTTTTTGATAAAGGAGGTAAGAATAAACTGGAGAAAAGACACCTCTTCAATAAGTGGTGCTGGGAAAACTGGACAGCTACATGTAAAAGAATGAAATTAGAACGCTTCCTAACACCATACACAAAAATAAACTCATAATGGATTAATGACCTAAATGTAAGGCCAGACAGTATAAAACTCTTAGAGGAAAACATAGGCAGAAGACTCTATGACATAAATCACAGCAAGATTCTTTTTGACCCATGTCCTAGAGTGATGCAAATAAAAATAAAAATATACAAGTGGGAACTAATGAAACTTAAAAGCTTTTGCACAGCAAAGGAAACCATAAACAAGATGAAAAGACAGCCCTCAGAATGGGAGAAAATATTTGCAAATGAAGCAACTGACAAAGGATTATTCTCCAGAATTTATAAGCAGCTCAATATTAAAAAACAACCCAGTCCAAAAATGCGCAGAAAACCTAAATAGACATTTCTCCAAAGAAGATATATAGATTGCCAACAAACACATGAAAGGATGCTCAACATCACTAATCATTAGAGAAATGCAGGTCAAAACTACAATGAGGTATCACCTCACACAAGTCAGAATGGCCATCATCAAAAAAATCTACAAGCAGTAAATGCTGGAGAGGGTGTGGAGGTAAGGGAACACTCTTGCCCTATTGGTGGGAATGTAAATTGATACAGCCACTATGGAGAACAGTATGGAAGTTCCTTGAAAAACTAAAAGTAGAACTACCATATGACCCAGCAATCCCACTACTGGGCATATACCCTGAGAAAACCATAATTCCAGAATAGTCATGTACCACAATGTTCACTGCACCTCTATTTACAATAGCCAGGACATGGAAGCAACCTAAATGTCCATCGACAGATGAATGGATAAAGATGATGTGGCACATATATACAATGGAATATTGCTCAGCCATAAAAAGAAATGAAATTGAGTTATTTATAGTGTGGTGGATGGACCTAGAGCCCGTCATACAGAGTGAAGTAAGTCAGAAAGAGAAAAATACCGTATGCTAACACATATATATGGAATCTACAAAAAGAAAAAAAAAAAAGGTTCTGACGAACCTAGGGGCAGGACAGGAATAAAGACGCAGACGTAGAGAATGTACTTGAGGACGGGGAGGGGGAAGGGTAAGCTGGGATGAAGTGAGAGCGTGGCACTGACATATATACACTACCAAATGTAAAATAGATAGCTAGTGGGAAGCAGCCGCATAGCATAGGGAGATAAGCTCAGTGCTTTGTGACCACCTAGAGGGGTGGGATAGGGAAGGTGGTTGGGAGGAGATGCCAGCAAGAGGAGATATGGGGGTATATTTATATGTATAGCTTATTCACTTTTTTATAAAGCAGAAAGTAACACACCATTTTAAAGCAATTATACTCCAATAAAGATGTTAAGAAAAAAAGGAAGCATAAAAAATCACTTGATAATCTCAGTAGGGGTAGAAATTATTCGACAATTCAACATCAAGATTAAAAAAAATTCTCAGCAAAGTGCATATAGAGGGGACGTATCTCAACATAATAAGGGCTATTTATGAGAGACCCACAGCTAACATCATACTCAACAGTGTAAAGCTGAAAGCCTTTCCTCTAAATTCAGGAACAGGACATGGATGCCCACTCTTGCACTTATGTTTGCATAATGTTAGAAGCCCCAACCACAACAATCACACAAGAAAAAGAAAAGTAAAATTGTCACCATCTGCAGATAACGTGATAATTTATATAGAAAACTATAAAGTCTCTACCCCCATAACTATTAGAACTAATAAATGAATTCAGCAAAGTCATGGGATACAAGATTGATATACAGAAATCTGTTGCTTTTTTGTACATCAATAATGAACTATCAGACAGAGAAAGTTTTAAAATCCCTTTAAAAATCACATCAAAAGAAATAAAACAGGAATAAACTTATTGAAGGAGGTGAATGACCTCTACTCTGAAAATTATAAAACATTCATGAAGGGAACTGAAGATGATACAAAGAAATGGAAAGATATCTGTGTTCTGAAATTGAAGAATTAATATTGTTAAATGGCCATACTAGGCAAAGCAATCTTCAGATTTAATGCATTCCCCATCAAAATACTGTTGACATTTTCCACACACCTGGAACAAATAATCCTGTGATTCATATGGAACCACAGAAGGCCCCAAATTGCCAAAGGAACCTTGTTAAAAAAGAACAAAGCTGGAGATCACCCACCCAGACTTCAGACTGTACTACAAAGCTACAGTAATCAAAACAGTATGGTACTGGCACAGAAACAGGCACAGATAAATGAAACAGAACAGAGAGCCCAGAAATAAACCAATGCATAAATGGTCAGTTAATCTACAACAAAAGAGGCAAGATTGTACAATGAAGAAAAGACAGTCTGTTCAATAAGTGGTGCTGGGAAAACTGGAGAACTACATGGAAAACATTGAGATTAGAACATTTCCTCACGCTATATACAAAAATAAACTCAAAATGAATTAAAGACCTAAACGTAAAACCTGAAACCATAAGACTCGTAGAAGAGAACACTCTTGATGTAAATCATAGCAGTATTTTTTCAGATCTGTTTCCTAAGGCAGAAGAAATAAAAGCAAAAATAAACAAATGGAACCTTATTAAACTTAAAAGCTTTTGCACAGCAAAGGAAACCATTAACAAAATGAACAGATAACATTCAGAATGGGAGAAAAATATTTGCAAATGATACAAGTGACAAGAGGTTAATCCAAAATATATAAATAGCTCATACAACTTAAAAACGAACAACAACAAAAAATCCCCCACAATAACCCACTCAAAAAAAAGGACAGAAGACCTGAATAGATGTTTTTCCAAAGAAGACATAGAGATGGCCAACAGGCACGTGAAAAGATTCTCAACATTGCTAATTATTACAGAAATGCAAATCAAAACTACAATCAGATAATCACCTCACACCTGTCAGTGGGGCTATCATTAAACAGTCTACAAATAATAAATATTGCTGAGGATGTGTAGAAAATGGTACCCTCATACACTATTGGTGGGAATGTAAATTGTTGCAGCAACTATGGAAAACATTATGGAGGTTATGCAAAAAACTAAAAATAAAACTCATGTGATCCAGCAATTCCACTCCTAGGTAAGTATCTGAGGGGAAAAAAAACCCCACTAATTTGAAAAGATACATGCACCCTAATGTTCTTAGCATCACTATTTACAATAGCTAAGATAGGGAAGTAGTCCAAGCGCCCATCAACAGATAAATGGATAAAGAAGATGTGGTGTGTGTGTATATATGTGTGTATGTGTATGTATATGAATATTACTCAGCCATAAAAAATAATGGATTTCTGCCATTTGCAGCAACATGGATAGACCTATAGATTATCATAGTACATGATGTAAGTCAGAAATAGAAAGACAGATACCATATGATATCACTTATATGTGGAACCTAAAAAATAACACAAAAAAATATATGTAGCAAAACAGAAACAGACTCAGAAATATAGAAAACAAACTAGTGGTTACCAAAGGGGAAAGGGAAGGAGGAATGGAAAGTTAGGGCTGTGGGATTAAGATAAATCGATCAATCAATCAATCAATGCTATCTGCCCTCCAAAATTTTGTTTAAAAAGAGTTATGCATCAAGACCAAATGGGATTTATTTCGGTATGCAAACCTGGTTCAACATTGAAAATTCAAACAGTGTAATCTATGTCAACAGGCTAAGAAAAGTATTAATTCATAATAAAAATCTCTTAGCAAGTTAGAGAGGAAACTACCTCATCTTGATAAACAACCTCTACAAAAAAATCTACAACTAACATCATTCTTAATGGTGATCCACTAAAGTCTTTTACCTGAAGATCAGAAACAAAACTCTCTAATGCCCACTCTCTCTAATCTTATTTAACCTAATATTGGAAATTCTTGCCACCATAATAAGGCAAGGAAAAGAAATAACAGACATGCAAATGGGAAAGGAAGAAATACAGAAACAAAATTCCTGGAACTAATAAATGTGTTCAGCAAACATGCAGGATACAAGATCAAT
This sequence comes from Hyperoodon ampullatus, assembly GCF_949752795.1. Classification (NCBI taxonomy): domain Eukaryota; kingdom Metazoa; phylum Chordata; class Mammalia; order Artiodactyla; family Ziphiidae; genus Hyperoodon; species Hyperoodon ampullatus. The sequence goes on from NC_136919.1 coordinate 125,937,791, forward strand.
ATAAAAATATTCTCATTTCTATAAACAATGAACATGCCATAACTGAAGTTAAAACACAATGCCATACATAGTCACTTTAAAGTGAATGAAGTACTTCCCAAACCGTATAGAGAATCAATATGGTCTGTATGATGAAAATTACAAAATGCAGATGATAGAAATCCAAGAAGACTTGTGTAAATGGAGAATCATACTGACTTTGTGAATCTATAAATCTAACATAGTAATTATTTCAGTTTTCCCCAAATTGATCTATAGGTTTAATGAGATTTTTATTGAAATCCCAATAAGGGTTTTTGGAAACAGACAAGCTTATTATAAAACTAATATGGAAAGGCGCAGCCCTAGAATAGCTAAAACAATCTTGTCAAAGAAGAATAATGTGGGAGGACTAACCCTACACAAGTTAAGGCTCACTATATTGCTATAGTAATTAAGGCAGTGTAGTATTGGTGCAGGAATAGACATACTGATCAATGGAACACAATGAAGAAGCAAGTAATAGACCCATACATATATGTACAACTGATTTTTGACGAAGATGCAACAGCATTTCAATGGCAGAAAGATAGCCTTTTAACCAAATTGTGTTGGAGCAAATGGACATCTATAGGGAAAAAAATGAAACAACCTAAACTTCACAACCTTGAAAAGAAATTAACTCAAAATACACCATGGATTTAAATGTAAAACATAAAACTATAGAACTTTTAGAACGAATAGAAGAAAATCTTTGAGATTTAGGTATAAGAAAATAATTCTTATATTTGGCACCAAAAGAATGATCCATAAAAAGAAAATATATTAATTGAACCTGATCAAAAGTTAAAACTTTTGCTCTGCAAGAGATCATGTGAAATGGATGAAAAGACATGGACTGGGGAAAATGTTTACAAACTACATATCCAACAAAGGACTAATATCTAGAGTATATAAAGAACTCTCAAAACTCAACATTAAAATCTATCTAAAAATGGGTAAAAGACATGAACATATTTCAGCAGAGAGAATATACAGAGAGTAAATATGTGCATGAAAAGTGCTTAAAATCTTGAGCAGTTGGAAATGTAAATTAAACTACAATGAGATATCATGACACACCTATCAGAATCGCTGAAATAAAAAACAGAGACACCACCAAAAGCTGATGAGGGTGCATAGAAACCAGATTGTGTATATACTGTTGAAGTGAATGTAAAGTGATGCAGCCACTTTGGAAAACAGTTTGGCAGTTTCTTATGAAGCTACATGCAACTACAATGCAACTGATCTAACTATCTCAGGCATTTATTTAGGGAACCATTAAAACTTACATTTTCGGGCTTCCCTGGTGGCGCAGTGGTTGGGAGTCCGCCTGCCGATGCAGGGGACACGGGTTCGTGCCCCGGTCTGGGGGGATCCCACATGCCGCGGAGCGGCTGGGCCCGTGAGCCGTGGCCGCTGAGCCTGCGCGTCCGGAGCCTGTGCTCTGCGACGGGAGAGGCCACAGCAGTGAGAGGCCCACGTACGGCAAAAAAAAAAAAAAAAAAAAAAAACAAAAAAAAAACCTTACATTTTCACAAAAACATGTACAGGAACGTTCTTAGCAGATTTATTTGCTATAGGCAAAAGCTGTAAACAACCCTGAGTTTCTTCAGCAGGTGAATGGTTAAATAAAGTGGTACATCCATACCATGGAATACTACTCAGCAATAGTAGTATAGTAGTATGCTGTTGTTACATGTAACAACTTGGATGACTCTCCAGAGAATTATGATATTTTTTTAGAAAAGCAGATCTCAAAAGGTTAGATACTATATGATTACATTTACATAACATTTTCAAAATGATAAAAACTTAGAATTAGTAAACAGATCATCAGTGTTTGTCAGGGGGTAGGAATGGGCCAGGAGGAGGGAATGGGAGTGTTTACAAAAAGACAACTTGAGGGATACTTGTGGTGATGGAGCTGTTCTTTATCTTGACTCTGGTGGTGGATACATAAACACATATGTGATAAAACTGTAGAATGACATACATACACACATACACATGTTGGTACAAGAGAAGCTGGGGAAGTATGAATTAGAGATGGATTATATCAATGCCAATATCCTGGTTGTGATATTGTACTAGTTTTGCAAAATGTTAACATCTGGTGAAACTGAATAAAGTGTATCTCTATAATTTCTTTCAACTGCATGTGAGCTACAGTTATCTCAATAAAGATTTCAATTAGAAAATAGTTATTATGGCTATATTACATATGTTCAAAAAAATAAGCATGGAAGAAATAAAAGATCCAATGAAACACTTAAAGATGAAACCCACAATGTATGAGATGAAAACTACCCTGAAGAGGATTAATGGCAGATTAGACATTGCAAAAGAAAAGATTATCGCACTTGAAAACATAACAGTAGAAACTAGATTTCTAATAATAAAACAAAATAATGATAGTAATAATAATAGAACAGCAACAGTGAGCTTTGGAACAAATCCAAGTGGCCTAATTATGTCTAATTGGAATCTCTGAAGAAGAGAAAGGAAGGAGACATTAAAAAATACTTGAAGAAATACTGACTGAAATTTTCCCAAGTTTAATTAAAACTATAAATACAAAGATTCAAGAAACTCAACAAATCTCATGCACAAGAAACATGAAGAAAGCTACACCACAAAACATATAAAGACACAAAGCTAAAAGGAAATAGTAAATGATTATCTGCATATTCACAGGAAAATTATTTGAGAAAATGCACCACATGTTGCAAAAAATATCTAAGCAACTAGGAATACAAGGGAATTTCCTTAACTTGATAAAGGACATTTATGAAAAAGGCCACAGCTAAAATGATACTTAATGATGAAAATTGTAATGTTTCTTCCCATTTGACATTGTACTGCAAATTCCAGTTAGTACAATAAGACAAGTAAACAAAATAGAAGTAATCCAGATTGGAAAGAGGTAGAACTGTCCTTTTTTACAGGCAACAAGATTCTACATTTAGAAAACATGATAGAATCTACAAAATAGTTACTAGAACTAATAAATGAATTTAGAAATATTGCAGGATCCAAGCTCAATATACAAAAATCAACTGTTTTCCTGTATGCTAGCAACAGTCAGAAATTGAATTAAAAAAAAAAGAAATTGAATTTTTAAATCTCCCATTTAAATTGCATAAATTATTTTAAATAGGGATACATCTGACAAAATATCTGAACAGCTTTATATACTGAAAAGTACAAAATTTCTATTGAGAGAAATTTTAAAAGACATAAATAAATGGAGAGATAAGTTGTGGATGTTGACTACTCTCATTTCTATTCAACATTGTACTGGAGATCTTAGTGCAATAATATAAGAAAATTGTATGTTTTGAACAGAAAGAAAATCATTATTCACAGATAAAACCATTATGTGCATAGAAGACCTCCCAACTCAAAATTTTTATTTTTTTTATTAGTTTCTGCTTTATAACAAAGTGAATCAGTCATACATATACATCTGTTCCCACATCCCTTCCCTCATGCATCTCCCTCCCTCCCACCCTCCCCATCCCACCCCTCCAGGCGGTCACAAAGCACCGAGCTGATCTCCCTGTGCTCTGCGGCTGCTTCCCACTATCTATCTACCTTACGTTTGGTAGCGTATATATGTCCATGCCTCTCTTTCGCTTTGTCACAGCTTACCCTTCCCCCTCCCCATATCCTCAAGTCCATTCTCAAGTAGGTCTGTGTCTTTATTCCCGTTTTACCCCTAGGTTCTTCATGACATTTTTTTTTTAATTCCATATATATGTGTTAGCATACGGTATTTGTCTTTCTCTTTCTGACTTACTTCACTCTGTATGACAGACTCTAGGTCTATCCACCTCATTACAAATAGCTCAGTTTCGTTTCTTTTTATGGCTGAGTAATATTCCATTGTATATATGTGCCACATCTTCTTTATCCATTCATCCAATGATGGACAATTAATAAATCATTTTAGTCAGGTTCCTAGATAAAAAGTCAATATATAAAAGCAAATTACATTTCTGTAAATCAGCAAGAAACATATAGAAAATAAAAGGTCCTATTTATAATAGCATCGAAAATATTAAGCAACAAAAGGTGTTCAGTCCTCCAAGGGGAAAATTGTAAAACATTATTAAGAGTCATAAAGGAAAGCCTAAATGGAGTACTATATTCATGAATTAGAAGACTCAACAGTATAAAAATGTCAGTTCCTACCAAATTGATATATTGGTTTAGTGCAATCTAAATCTTCATTTGATAAGCTCATTCTTAAATTTATATGAAAATATTGGGTTGGCCAAAATGTTCGTTTGGTTTTTTCCATAAGATGGCTCTAGTAGCACTTAGTTGTCTTTAAATTCATTCAAAATGGTTTTGTTAGATTGTATGTAACAGCTGTCATATTAGCACGCATTTAAAAAAAGACATCAAAATTGGTGAATTTTTGTGTAACCATTTTAACATTGAAGATGGAAGAAAACATTTTTGGCATATTATGCTTTATTATTTCAGGAAAGGTAAAAATGTAACCAAAATGCAAAAAATAATTTGTGCAGTGTATGGAGAAGGTGCTGTGACTGATCGAACTTGTCAAAAGTGGTTTGCGAAGTGTCTTGCTGGACGAGTCTCCACGGTCGGGTAGACCAGTTGAAGTTGATAGTGATCAAGTGGAGACATTAACTGAGAACAATCAACGTTATACCATGCGGGGGATAGCTGACATACTCAAAATATCCAAATCAAGCATTGAAAATCATTTGCACCAGCTTGGTTATGTCAGTCACTTTGATGTTTGGGTTCCACATAAGTTAAGCGAAAAAAACTTTGACTGTATTTCCACGTGCAATTCTCTACTTAAACGTAATGAAAATGTTCCATTTTTAAAACAAATGTGACAGGCGATGAAAAGTGGATACTGTATAATAATGTAGAACAGAAGAGATCGTGGGGCAAGTGAAATGAACCACCACCAAACACACCAAAGGCCGGTCTTCATCTAAAGAAGGTGATGTGTATATGGTGGGATTGGAAGGGAGTCCTCTATTATGAGCTCCTTCCAGAAAACCAAATGATTAATTCCAACAAGTACTGCTCCCAATTAGCCCAACTGAAAGCAGCACTCAACAAAAAGCGTCCAGAATTAGTCAACAGAAAACACATAATCTTCCATCTGGATAATGCAAGATGGCATGTTTCTTTGATGACCAGGAAAAAACTGTTACAGCTTGGCTGGGAAGTTCTGATTTATCAGCCATATTCACCAGGCTTTGCACCTTCGGATTTCCATTTATTTAGGTCTTTACAAAATTCTCTTAATGGAAAAAATTTCAATTCCCTGGAAAACTGTAAAAGGCACCTGGAATAGTCTTTGCTCAAAAAGATAAAAAGTTTTTGGAAGATGGAATTATGAAGTTGCCTGAAAAATGGCAGAAGGTAATGGAACAAAAGGGTGAATAGTTTGTTCAATAAAGTTCTTGGTGAAAATGAAAAATGGGTCTTTTATTTTTACTTAAAATTCGAAGGCACATTTTGGCCAACCCAATAGAAAAGGCCAGATATAGTGAAGAGACTTTTAGAAATAAAAAGATAGATATAGTGAAGAGACTTTTAGAAATAAAAATAATTCTTGATACCTGTTCCAGGTATCAAGAATTATTATAAAACTATAGCAATTAAGATATAATAGTGCAGAGAAAAATGAGTATGCCAGTGGAACAGAGTACACTTCCCAGAAACATATTCATCCAAATATGGATGTTGCATAGAAGTAGCACTTCTGGGGTGTGGAGAAAAGAGTCTCTTAACAAATGGTGCTGGGACAGTAGCATATCTACATAGGAAAAAAGACAAGAAGGAGGGAAAGGGAGGGAGGGAAGGAAAGAAGGGAGGGAGGACACTGGACCTAGATTACTCCATGCAAAAATCAATTCCAGACAAAATATTAATGTGAAAAAATATTTCAGAAGAAAATATCTTCTGGACCTTACAGTAGAGAAGAATTTCTTAAGCAACTCTAAAATATTCACCATAAAGGAAAGATTGATAAATTCAACTACATCAAAGTTAAGAATTTCCATTCCTCAAGTGCTAGTCACATCGATCGGACAAGAAAAAGAAATAAAAGGTATACAAATTGGAAGGGAAGAGGTGAAATTGTCATTATATGCAGATGACATAATGCTGTATAGAAAACCTTAGAGACTCATCACAAAAACTAATAGAACTGATACATGAATTCAGCAAGATAGCAGTATATAAGATTAACATACAGAAATTGGTTGCATTTCTTTATAGTAACAATGAAATATCAGAAAGGGAAAGTAAAAAAAACAATCTTGGCAGCTTCCCTGGTGGTGCAGTGGTTGAGAGTCTGCCTGCCAATGCAGGGGACATGGGTTCATGCCCCGGTCCAGGAAGATCCCACATGCTGCGGAGCGGCTGGGCCCATGAGCCATGGCCGCTGAGCCTGTGCATCTGGAGCCTGTGCTCCACAACGGGAGAGGCCACAGCAGTGAGAGGCCTGCCTACCGCAAAAAAAAAAAAAAAAAAAAAAAAAAAATCCCTTTTAAAATCACTAAAAAAAATAATACTCAGGAATAAACCTGACCAAGGAGGTGAAAAACTACTAAGCTGAGAACTGTAAGACACTGATAAAGGATCAAAGATGATTCAAAGAAATGGAAAGATATCCCATGCTCTTGGATTGGAAAAATTAATATTGTTAAAATGGCAGTACTAACCAAAGCAATCTACAGGTTTAATGTGATCCCTATCAAATTACCCATGACATCATTCACAGAACTAGAACAAATAATACTAAAATTTTAGTAGACCCACAGAAGACCCAGAATTGCCAGAGCAATCCTGAAGGGAAAAAAGCTGGAGGCATAACCCTCCCAGACTTCGGACAATACTACAAAGCTATAGTAATCAAAACAGCATGGTATTGGCACAAAAACAGACACATGGGTCAATGGAACAGAATAGAGAGCCCAGAAATAAACCCACCCAGCTACAGTCAATTAATCTACAACAAAGGAGGCAAGAATACACAATAGAGAAAAAAACAGTCTCTTCAACAAGTGGTGTTGGGGAATTTGGACAGCCACGTGTAACTCAATGAAGTTAGAACACACCCTCACACCATACACAAAAATAAACTCAAAATGGCTTAAAGACTTAAGTATAAGACATGATGCCATAAAACTCCTAGAAGAGAACATAGGCAAAACACTCTCTGACATAAATCATACCAATGTTTTCTTAGGTTATTCTCTCAAGGCCATAGAAATAACAGCAAAGATAAACAAATGGGACCTAATCAAACTAATAAGCTTTTGCACAGCAAAATAAACCATAAACAAAATGAAAAAACCTACAAAATGGGAGAAAATATTTGCAAATGATGTGACTGACAAGGACTTAACTTCCCAAATGCACAAACAGCTCATACAACTCAATGACAAAGAAAACAGACAACCCAGTCGAAAAATGGGCAGAAGACCTAAGTAGACATTTCTCCAAAGAAGACACACAGATGGTCAAGAGCACATGAAAAGCTGTTCAACATTGCTAACTATTAGAGAAATGCAAATCAAAACTACAGTGAGGTACCACCTCACACCAGTCAGAATGGCCATCATAAAAAAGTCTACAAATAATATGTGTTGGAGAGGATGTGGAAGAAAGGGAACCCCCCTACACTGTTGGTGGGAATGTAAATTGGTGCAGCCACTATGGAAAACAGCATGAAGGTTCCTCAGAAAACAAAATAGAGCTACCATATGATCCAGCAATCTCATTCCTGGGCATATATCCAGAGAAAACCATAATTGTAAAAGATACATGCACCTCAATATTCATAGCAGCCTATTTACAAGAGCCAGGACATGGAAACAACTTAAATATCCATCAATAGATGAATGGATAAAGAAGATGTGGTACATATATACAATGGAATACTATTCAGCAATAAAAAAGGATGAAATAATGCCATTTGCAGCAATATGGATGGACCTAGAGATTATCATACTCAGTGAAATAAATCAGAAAGGAAAATACCAAATAATATCACTTATATGTGGAATCTAAAATATGACACAAATGAACCTACTTATGAAACAGACTCACTGACATAGAGAACAGATTTGTGGTTGCCAAGGGCAGGGGGCGGTGGAGGGTTGGATTGGTAGTTTGGGACTAGCAGATGCAAACTATTGTATTTAAGATGGATAAACAATGAGATCCTGTTGTATAGCACAGGGAACTATATTCAGTATCCTGTAATAAACCATAATAGAAAAGAAAAACAAACAAAAAAAGAATTTCCATTCCTCAAAAGATACCATAATGGAAGTGAAAAGACAAGCCACAGAGTAAAAATTTTGACTAGTATTTAGAATATATAAAAAGCCTTATGGCCAAAAAAAAGTTAATAAGATGGTCAATCTCATTGGTAAACAAGGAAATGCAAATTAACCACAATGCAAAACCATTAAACACCCATCAGATTAGCAAAGATGAGATGAATCCAATACTTTGTAATTTTGTGCGGCAAAGTAAACCCTCACATGTTGTGATGGAAGTATAAATTTGTACAACTATTTTGGAAATGATTTGACATTGTCTTGTAGATTGTTGAAGATATGCAGATCTGATAACCAGTATTCCAGTTCGATGTATATAACAAACAGAAATGTGTGTACATGTTCACAAGAATTCATGCCCAAGAATGCCTATTGCAGCATCGTTTTTAGAAGCTTCAGATTGGAAGAATCCCAAATGTCCATCAACATTAAAAGGGATAGCTAAACTGTTTGTATGAAGGAATATTATACCACATTCAAAAACATGAATGAATCTTAAAGAGTTTTGTGTGAATTAAGCAAGATAACAGAATGTACCTAATGGGATTCCACCTACTCAAAGCCTCAAAGAAGTAGGCTCAGGGAAACAATCATAAAGGGTACAATTACAGAGTAAAACAAGGAAATAAATTATCATAAAAGGGAGGAGGGGTTGTACTTAGAAGGAGACCCAGGGCCAGTGGTGGGGTGGTAGTTTCTGGCCACTCTGAACCGTTCTAGGCAAGGGACCCAGGCTGCCAGATTTGGGATACATGTTTGTGCCCATCACCATAATGTGCCAAAATGCAGAATGAGTGCTTGTATATGCGTATTCAATTTTCTTTCTGGTCATGTAGTGAGAAGACCCGATTCCCAGACTTGGTTCGGCTGCCTGATTAACTTAGTTGACTTAAGTCTGTTATTCACCTGCCAAGTGATGCTCTCCCTGAGGTCCAGTAGTCAGAATCCCATGCTCTCAACTGTAAAGTGAGTGGTTTTATCAAAGGAGAAATTATCTGTGGGAATGTTTCATAAACTATAGCTCACTGAAAATGTTAGCAAGTTTATCTCTTTCAAAATTTTAAAAATTTTACTGAAGACATTTGCTTTGTTCCCATTTAAAATAGTTTTCTAGGTGTAAAACTGAGATTTTGAGGGTTTAGAGAAACACTGTTCCCAGCCAGGAACTACGAGGAATGCTGTCTTTCTAAAAATGTTCTATTAGGAGTTGGTGTCACACATTGAAACAGACTCCTTGGAGCATTAACTGCACCTTCACAACTGATTATCGAGTTATAAGAATATAAGAATTCCATCTCCAGGGGGGTATATTGTAGGTTCTATTTACATGGTAAAAATAAATGTAATGCAAGACACAGTTTTTGAAAATAGCATCTAATATTATTTATCAAGATTTTGAAATGTACATTTAATGAGTTAAAAACACTCAGTTATAATTATTTAATTATACTTAAATCAGTGTCCCCAATAATTAGAAAGGAAATCAAGCATAATGAGACTGCTTTTTATGACAATTATAGTAATTTTGTAAATTATTCAACAGAAAACATTCTAGAGAATTAACATGAAAATGTTGGTTTTGTGTGCTGAGTCATGACTCAACAAGAAGATTACGGGCATGTCTTAGCTTCTAAAGTAAACTTGCTTTTGCACTTGGTTCCTTACTTGTGGAACTTCTAATCCTTGAATGTGTCCAGAGGTGGAGTAGCCAACACAGTTTCATTTATCAAAGCCTCACAATTAGCACTGGAACATTTTTTCTCATTTTTAAGGAACGCAGGACTCTTTCATGACTACAGTTTACTTCATTTGGGAGTGAAATCATCTTCCTCCATTTCACATACAGCTTTAAACATTCAAATCTCATAGCCGTTACCAACATTACTTTAAGGTAAATCACTGAAATTTCTTACTAGGATACAAGTCTCTGTTATCTATGACTCCAGACCAGGGTACGGTTATAACCAATTTCAAATGAATTAGGCTTGCAGAACCACACCTCCCAGAAAGTGACCTGTTAATACAAAACCATCTATTAGTTCTTAACTCATGTCAAGCAAGAGACTACTAGATGGACCACCTGTTTCTTAAGGTTACATGTGGGCCCTCTCAAGGATGCTAATTCTCTTATTTGGTACTTTACCATGATGATATTTGTATCTATTTATTTGGGGTGGCATAGAATTCCAAGAGGGTAATTTTCTACTCATCATTACCATCTTTCTAAAGTGAAATCAGAACCAGGCTAATAAAGATGTCTACGTAAACAGGGATCAACAAAATAATTTTTAAAATAGAACAAGTATTTAAAAGACCAACATTGAGAAATAAGGCTCATTATCAGCATTGGATACAGGGCCTGGATATAATAGGTCCTCAATAAATCCCTTCTTTTAATACTTAAATAAAATGGCTTGAGTCCTCATTCCAAGCACTGTGGGAAACTCAGCTGGCACTTTCTGGGATTTCTAGGGATGTACATTTTTCATTATCATCTCTCTCTCTCTCTCTTTTTTTTTTTTTTTTTTTTTGGCTGCACTGGGTCTTAGTTGCAGCATGCAGGATTTTTAGTTGTGGCATGAAGGATCTTTAGTTGCGGCATGCATACTCTTAGGTGTGGCATGCGGGATCTAGTTCCCTGACCAAAGTCCCTCTCATGATGATCTCTTGATCTCATTCCCTGTTTTGATTGATCCCAATTCTCTCATCTGTTTTCTTGTGATTGCCTTCTTTCTTCTCCATCCTTCAATTTCTTTTTCCACTTTCCCTCTTTAACTTTTTAAAATTTATGAAATACTTGATAAATATGGAATATATATGATTTACATACTTTATAAGCATAACGATGAGATAAATGCACATATACCCAGCTTAAGAAACAAAATATTGCCATTGTCATCAAACTCACTGGGCCCTTCCCTGAACACAGCTCCTTTCTCCCCTCCAGAGATAACATCCTGCTGAGTTTTATCATCTTTGGGGTTTGCTGCTTATATATTTTTACCTAAAATATATATTGGATAGTTTTTCTTGTGTTTGAATGTTGTATAAATAGTTGTATGGTATCATTCTCCTCTAACTTGTTTTTTAAATTTTAACATTATTTTCCTGAGGTTCATCCATGTTGTTGACAGTAGTTGAAGTTTGTTCATTTAACCTGCTAAAAAGTATTCAAATGTGTGAATATATCACAGTTTAGTTTTTCACTGTCCCATCAAAGGATATTTGGAATATTTCCAGTGTTTTTCCTCCTGTTACAGACAGTGGGGCTCTTACACATGTCTCCTGATACATGCGTGTGTCAAGAATTCCTACTCTAGGAAAAGAATTACTGAGTTAGAAGCACGGCTCAGATTTACGAGGGGAGATCATATTCCAAAGTGTTTGTCCCATTTCTTACATTTATCCATGGTCTGCCCTCCTATTCCAGCACTTCACCAATACTTATTATTGTCATCCTTTTAGTGATAGTCAGGCTTGTGGGTGAAAGTTGTGTCCCACAGTGGTTTCCATTTGAATTTCCCTGATCTAAGCCCGTTTTGTTTGTTCTATTAGCCAGTTAGGTTTTCCCTTCTGGCAAATGCCTGTTAAAATATCTTGCTTACTTTTTAAAGTTGAGTTTTTTTATCTTGTTGACTTTAAAGATTAAATACTTTCTGAAAATATTTGATTGCTGTATGTACTACATATATCTACTCCAAATTTATAGGTTGATTTTCACTTTTAAAAAATGTAATCCCTTTATAATTTGTGCATTTGCGGCATTGTTGAAAATGTTTCTTTTTTTTTCATACTCAGAGGTTATGAATATACTTTACATTATTACTTACCAAAAGTTTTCATTAGATTCTTTAATTCTTCTAAAATGGATTTTTGGTTATAATGCAATCATTTTTTTTTCATTTTTCACATAGATAAACATATGCCCCAGCAAAAAATAATTATACGGCCATCCTTTCCCCAGAAATGTGCAATCCCAGTATATGTCAAGTATCCACGTACTTGTGGATCTGTTTCAGGGCTCTCTATTTTAGTTCACTATCTTATTTTCTTTGCATTGCATAAATGCCAAACTGTCTTAATTATTACAGCTTTAGAATGCATCATGATGGAATAATATGGAACAGATTTACCCTCTGTAAATTTCAGGGCTTTCCAGAGAAACAGAATGAATAGGATGCATGTTTGTCATAAGAAACTGTCTCACGTAATTATAGAGTCAGGAAATAGAAAATCTGCAGTGTGGACCTGGCCCAAGATCCAGGAGAGACACGGGGCAGGTCTAGTTCCAAGGCCACTAGCCTGGAGACTGGGGAGAGTCGATGGTGCAGAGACTGGCAGACAGACACCCAGAAAAGCTGGTGGTGCAGGTGGAATCTGAAGACTGTCTGCTGGAGAAGTTTTCTTTTGCTTGGGGAGACCAGTCTCTTTGTTCTTTTCAAGCCTTCAACTGATTGGATGAGGCCCATCACATTTATGGACAGCAATCTGCTACACTCAGAGTTCACCGTTTTAAATGTTCATCTCATACAGAAGCACTCATCTAGTAGATACGTAAAATTAATCATCACACCCTCCTACCTTAAACGACTTCAAAAGCAGACAAAATACAGTTTTCAGACATTGGACACAAAGCCCTACAGAACAATGATCTCTGAGTGAAAGGAAACAGATTAAGTGAGTCTTATCATTGCCCGGCTTACTGCCTAGAAAACACTGTGAGGCTACAGCACAGGGAGAGGAAGGCAAACAAGACCATGTTGGTCTCCCTTGGATGAGGAAACAGAGTTGAGAATTTGAGGACACCAAGACGGCTGAAACTCGCAGAATAAAGCCCTGGACAGGAGAGAGCTGCACATGACGAGCTGAAGCCAGCAGAAGGCTTCCCCCAAGTCCTCACCTCAGTCCTGATTAGTGTGTGTGTAAGGAAACTCCAGGATGGCACTAATGGAACAGAGCAGGTGGAACAATCTTTAGAGCAAAGAGATGGCCAGGAAGAGTTCATGTCCCCACTAGCTGGAGTGGAAAAACCTAACAATGCACAGGGCGTTGGGCAGACGACTTGGAAAGATATCGCCTCAGTCGTAGTGCAGGATTCTTCCTAGACCCGAGGCTGTTCTGACCCTTCCTAACAGGACCACCTTGAACGTAAGCCTCAAAAAGAACAAACAGTTTGCAAGGGTGAGAGCTTAGGGCCTTCTCAGATCTTTCCTGAGCATGTTCACAGCCCTGTGCAAGCACATAGCTTTCTAAATTCCCAGGAATATGTCAGAACATTTCAAAGCCCCTATGGGGCCTCAGTCCCCAGATTTTTCCTTTTAAGTTTTTGGTTAGCTTATTGATTTTCCTAACGGTTAGCCACTGCCTGAGGCAGCCAGGATATTCACCAAGTGCCTCTGATTATTTTCAACAGATCTTTTGGAGAAAAGAGTTTTGTACTTAGTGAGCTCGAAGTCAGGTTAAATAAAACAGCCTTGGCAGTGGTGTCTTCCAGGGAACCACCAGACAGGTTATATAATCACAGTTCTCTGGGAATGAGGGTTTGAAGGAGTTCCAATCCAAATTTGCCCCCTCTGGTGGCTGCCAGGCTGCTGTTTTTCATTAGGATTAAGAGATGTTAGTTTTCCAGGCTGCCTCAGAACCAGAGAAAGGGAGAGGAGAGCAAGGCAAGTTAAAGTGCCACGAATCTCGCTTCTCCGACCGAGGTTGTCGTTTTTATTAAAGAAATGCTCCCTGGATTGCTGAAAGCTTTTGGTTAATTTCCAGAGTTCAGAAAAAGTCGAACTTGACCATTTTTGCAAATTTTATCATTGCTTTTATGGAGGAGAAATTTTTCAGATGTTCTTCTCCATTTTTACTTATATTTGACATCAAAAATTTATACTGTAATTTTACATGGTATGTAGCAAAGTTGTATACTATAAACTCTAAAACATCCACCAAAAGAAAGAAAACAAAGAGTTATATATAATAAACCAACAAGAGATAACATGAAATTATAACAGTAATTCAGTTAATCAAAAAAAAAAGAGGACAAGGGAAACGAATGAGAAATGGGACAAATCAAGAACAAGGAACAAGAGGGCAGATTTAAACCCAGCCATATCGATGATCGCATTATGTGCAAATGTGTTAAATACCCCAACTGAAAAGCAGAAGTTGTCAGTTTGGATTAAAAAAAATAATAAGGCCAAGTCTATGCCTGCCTAAGACAAACCCAATTTAAATATGTAGATAAAAGAAGCTGCAGTGCTCCAGTGGCCTGAAGGCAGCCGGTCAAGAAATGTCCCAAGTGTTGACTGTTGGTAGCAAAAGTACATGAGGCTTCGGGACACGCAAAGTGGTGGACAGTGACCCAGGCCAACCCAGTCACTACAAGCACGCTTACAGAAATGTCAGAGCACGTCGCAGACTGAATTTAATCTTCGAAGTGAGTCATTCAGGAGAATAAGTTCCCGTAAGTAGTGGCATAAATGATACATAAGGTGAAAACAACTAGGTTGGCATGAAGATTCCTGAAGGGGCGAGGCTGGTTTGGTGCCTGTTCTCAAAGGCTCCATTTAGGAGCCGAGGTGCCATCTGGGGGTGGCCCCTTCTGTCTTCTTTGACATTCTACTGCTTCAGACACTGCAAATTCCTCCTTCCTCTGTGAAAACATTGACACCACGCAGACCACAAAGCTTTGCACTTCCTACATTGCAGAACAATTATTGATTGAGTATTCCTTCCTGAAAGGCTTTGCAAGGTTCTTACAGCAATGACTGTCTTATATGTCTTTGCATTTCTGATGTCTGGCCCCATGCCTGGCTTAGAGTAGGGATTCAGTGAATGTTTGTTGAATGGATGAATACAGAAATCCCTTACAGCCTGTGGAAATTCTAGAAAATAAATTTTATCTTCAGTATAAAGTTTGCGTAGTATTAATTAGACAAAAGCAATGAAAATGACGAACTCCTGTACCTCGCCAATAAAAGTGATTGAGCCTCATCAGATAACTTTTACATGTGGCACACAAAACTTCTTACCTGAAAATGGAAACTCAAAACTTTAGTTAAGAAAAGCATTCCTGATTAAGAGCACTTGATTAGAAAGAGCTCATTAACGAAAAACAATACTATTTTTATAAGGACTAAGCTCCTTTTATCCTGCCCTGGTTTGGTTTCACGCTTCAACAAATAGCACCTTTTGGCAGTCACGGCCGCTTGCACTGCCAAAGGCAGTGCTCACGGCGGGTCAGGCCCTTCCCTGACGTCATTCTGGAAGAGATCACCAGCTAATTAGCTGCATAAGCTGCTCGCCGTTATTGCTTCCAAGCTCTAAGTGGGGCCGTCTGATGGAATCACAAGGACCTTATAAAAACTGAGTTGATTTTTTTCTCGATGGCACAAAAATGCTTCTTAGAATACTGAAACTTAGGAGAGTTACAATGGAATGTATCTCCTTAAGGCTGACCTGTAGATAATCAGAAGAGCCGAAAAACAGTTGCTGGGATAGGATAGGATGAATACTTTTGGCTTTTTCTACAGACTAGACGTGGAAAAAAATATATGGTTCTCAGATTTTAGCTTCTCCTCCTTCAACTCCCGTTTCCCAACAATATATCAGCCATGGTGTCCACTGTGGCTTCTCACAAAAGTGGAATCTGTCTTCAGGCTCTTTTTCTCTGAACAGGGCATCTTCCCTCTGCTCCCTGCGTGCTTGAGCCCCACCCCGCCCTCAAGAGGTTCTATGCGTCCTGCTGCTACTTGCAAAGACCATGCTTTTGTTTTCCGAGGAAACACTAGTCAGTTTGGAATCTGTCATTTGTATCTATGTAAATCAGTTAATGGTCACTCTCTTAAATTGTCTTAAGTTAAAGATACTCTGTGTGGATTTTATGCCCCATTGTGGACTGGAAGGGGGGGGGGGGAATCATAGGAGAGAGCATTTGCTTTGAAGGGGCTCCCTGAATTATTGCTCCCTGAATATTTCAGTTCTTTTTTTTTCTTTTTTTTTTTATTTATTTATTTTAATTTTTTTTATTAGTTTCTGCTTTATAACAAAGTGAATCAGTCATACATATACATCTGTTCCCACATCCCTTCCCTCATGCATCTCCCTCCCTCCCACCCTCCCTATCCCACCCCTCCAGGCGGTCACAAAGCACCGAGCTGATCTCCCTGTGCTCTGCGGCTGCTTCCCACTATCTATCTACCTTACGTTTGGTAGTGTATATATGTCCATGCCTCTCTTTCCCTTTGTCACAGCTTACCCTTCCCCCTCCCCATATCCTCAAGTCCATTCTCAAGTAGGTCTGTGTCTTTATTCCCGTTTTACCCCTAGGTTCTTCATGACATTTTTTTTTTTTAATTCCATATATATGTGTTAGCATAAGGTATTTGTCTTTCTCTTTCTGACTTACTTCACTCTGTATGACAGACTCTAGGTCTATCCACCTCATTACAAATAGCTCAGTTTCGTTTCTTTTTATGGCTGAGTAATATTCCATTGTATATATGTGCCACATCTTCTTTATCCATTCATCCGATGATGGACACTTAGGTTGTTTCCAGCTCCGGGCTATTGTGAATAGAGCTGCAATGAACATTTTGGTACATGTCTCTTTTTGAATTATGGTTTTCTCAGGGTATATGCCTAGTAGTGGGATTGCTGGGTCATATGGTAGTTCTATTTTTAGTTTTTTAAGGAACCTCCATACTGTTCTCCATAGTGGCTGTACCAATTCACATTCCCACCAGCAGTGCAAGAGTGTTCCCTTTTCTCCACACCCTCTCCAGCATTTATTGTTTCTAGATTTCTTGATGATGGCCATTCTGACTGGTGTGAGATGATATCTCATTGTAGTTTTGATTTGCATTTCTCTAATGATTAATGATGTTGAGCATTCTTTCATGTGTTTGTTGGCAGTCTGTATATCTTCTTTGGAGAAATGCCTATTTAAGTCTTCTGCCCATTTTTGGATTGGGTTGTTTGTTTTTTTGCTATTGAGCTGCATGAGCTGTTTATAAATTTTGGAGATTAATCCTTTGTCAGTTGCTTCATTTGCAAATATTTTCTCCCATTCTGAGGGTTGTCTTTTGGTCTTGTTTATGGTTTCCTTTGCTGTGCAAAAGCTTTGAAGTTTCATTAGGTCCCATTTGTTTATCTTTGTTTTTATTTCCATTTCTCTAGGAGGTGGGTCCAAAAGGATCTTGCTGTGATTTATGTCATAGAGTGTTCTACCTATGTTTTCCTCTAAGAGTTTGATAGTTTCTGGCGTTACATTTAGGTCTTTAATCCATTTTGAGCTTATTTTTGTGTATGGTGTTAGGGAATGATCTAATCTCATACTTTTACATGTCCCTGTCCAGTTTTCCCAGCACCACTTATTGAAGAGGCTGTCCTTTCTCCATTGTACATTCCTGCCTCCTTTATCAAAGATAAGTTGGCCATATGTGCGTGGGTTTATCTCTGGGCTTTCTATCCTGATCCACTGATCTATCTTTCTGTTTTTATGCCAGTACCACACTGTCTTAATTACTGTAGCTTTGTAGTATAGTCTGAAGTCAGGGAGCCTGATTCCTCCAGCTCCGTTTTTCGTTCTCAAGATTGCTTTGGCTATTCGGGGTCTTTTGTTTTTCCAAACAAATTTTGAAATTTTTTGTTCTAGTTCTGTGAAAAATGCCAGTGGTAGTTTGATAGGGATTGCATTGAATCTGTAGATTGCTTTGGGTAGTAGAGTCATTTTCACAATATTGATTCTTCCAATCCAGGAGCATGGTATATCTCTCCATCTATTTGTATCATCTTTAATTTCTTTCATCAGTGTCTTATAATTTTCTGCATACAGGTCTTTTGTCTCCTTAGGTAGGTTTATTCCTAGATATTTTATTCTTTTTGTTGCAATGGTAAATGGGAGTGTTTTCTTGATTTCATTTTCAGATTTTTCATCATTAGTGTACAGGAATGCCAGAGATTTCTGTGCATTAATTTTGTATCCTGCTACTTTACCAAATTCATTGATTAGCTCTAGTAGTTTTTCGGTAGCATCTTTAGGATTCTCTATGTATAGTATCATGTCATCTGCAAACAGTGACAGCTTTACTTCTTCTTTTCCAATTTGGATTCCTTTTATTTCCTTTTCTTCTCTGATTGCTGTGGCTAAAACTTCCAAAATATTTCAGTTCTTATTCCCTTCTCCATTCCTCTTCCTGGGAAATTCCAAAGTAGAGCTTTTAGCTTTGAAGACTTAAAATTTAAAGAGTTCACTAATTCATGATTTTAGGCAAAGGCCATTACAAAATACAATAATACCATCTTTCAAGTAAGTTGAAAGACTTCAACTGTGGCCACAGAAATTTGTAACAAAAGTCTCACGTTTGTTTGAAATATGTACTTACCTAATCAGAGTGTGTCACCAGGAACAGCTCAGTCGGTTGTGAGTTCCATATTTGGGAAAGGGACTGTATTTAGTTCCCCTTGGTTTCCCTGGGGTGTCCAGCATGGAGCTTCAGAAATTCAGTGAATGGACGTTTTATTAATATTCTTGGGGCAATTAATACAAATGAGAGGCTTCTTTAGGTCACAAACATAAAACAGTAATATACGCTGAGGAAGTCACTTTGACTGATGAAATTTGTTCCAGAAAGAAGTGATTTCTAGTCTGGTGACCTAGGTCAGTCACCTCTCAGTCTGCACATCTGTAAAATGGAGCGGCCTCAAAGTCCTGCTGAGTGAAATATCATATAAAATACTTCATCGAGTGAGGCGCATAAAACGTGTCTGGCCCTCGGTGAGTACCCAATAAATACACGCGGGCTTCCTTTTTCTTCTTTCACGTTTTGTCTTGAACAGTCCCAAAGCCACTGTGACGTGGTTGCAGCTACATGAACAAAACAGACCGAAAGATCTTCCCTAACTCAGCACTGCAGGTAGAGCTGCTTACTGTGCTAAAAATATCCTACAACTCCTTTTTGTTAAGATTTGTGCTCATTTTGTTACATTATACCCCATTAGTTAAAGACCCTTGGGGAAAGTTTATGATTCAGGCTTAATATTAGAAATAGACATGCTTCTCACAAGTGAAACCATGTGTAATTATTAGTCAAATCCTTTTCACCTGCCGTCACTAATCGGTCATTTTAAGACTTGCAGTTCCTCCAAGCAGCATGGAGCCTAAACAATCAGATGTTTGCCTGAGTTGTTTTCCAGAAACTTGGAATCAGCTGTGTCGAATTCGAGCTGAGCTGGTTGAGACTGGATGGGACCCCAGACCCTCCGACTTAGCCTGTGCCAGTGTCCACTCGGTGACCTTTAGGACTTGCATCGGCCTGTAGTCCAGGTACACCTGCCCTGAAGACTGTGCACCTGTTTCCAATCCCCTTCCCCCAGGCTCCCCAGCCTCAGACCTCCTTGCTTCTTTATTCGTTATCCTGTAAATACCACTGGCCCCTTGCCTTGGGGGCAGGTTTGAGTTCTGTTCTTCCATGTCCTCACTTGCCTGCCTGGAGAATAAACCCTCTGCTGTGACCCTCTGCTGTGCAACGGGCAAAATGAACCTGATTCGGTAACACAGCAACTAGTTTGTGGGTTTTTCTGAACCATGAATCGTGTAATTGATTGCATTTTTCTCTTTCTGTTGGCTGGTAGAAAACTTAGAATCAAATTTGTTGCTTACTCTTTAGAAGTATATGTTCTTGCGTCAATTCACTCCTAGTTCTACTTTATCAATTTTTCCACGTTGCAACATATTTTTACCGATATGTAATTTCTGTGATCTTAATATGTATTTGTAAGCTGTCTGAAATCCTAGGGAAGAGTATAGGAGACACAGAGAAATATATATATATATATAATTTGTCATCTTGTCATATATATATGACAAAAGATTCCAGACTCCAGGCCTCTGTGTGGGAATAAGTTTATGTTGTTTTGAGCCCCCTAATCTGTGGTCATTGGCTCTGGGGCTCTCAGGAAACTGATATAACTGTGTTGAAATGAGGATTGGCTATTGTTGGAAGAAAATTTTCCATGAGTGTCTCATTTTTTTTACGGTGAAATATAGTTGATTGACGGTGTTGTGTTAATTTCAGGTGTACAGCAAAGTGAGTCAGTTGTACATATATTTTCTTTTCCATTATGGTTTATTACAAGATATTGAGTAGAGTTCCCTGTGCTCTACAGTAGGGCCTTGTGGTTATCTGTTTTATATAGAGTCGTGTGAATTTGAAGACTTAAAGTTTCAGCTGTATCTGCGAATCCCAAACTCCTAAGTTATTGCTCCCGCACCCCTTTGCCCTTTGGTAACCGTAAGTGTGTCTTCTATGTCTGTGAGTCTGTTTGTTTTGTAAATAAGTTCATTTGTATCTTTTTTTTTTTTTTTTCGCGATACGCGGGCCTCTCACTGTTGTGGCCTTTCCCGTTGCGGAGCACAGGCTCCGGACGCGCAGGCCCAGCGGCCTGCCGCTCCGCGGCATGTGGGATCCTCCTGGACCGGGGCACGAACCCGTGTCCCCTGCATCGGCAGGTGGACTCTCAACCACTGTGCCACCAGGGAAGCCCTAAGCGGTATCTTAATGATATTTGTCTGACTTCACTTAGTATGATCATCTCTGGGTCCATCCGTGTTGCTGCAAATGGCATTATTTCATTCATTTTATGGCTGAGTAATATTCCATTGTATATACGTGCCACACTTTCTTTATCCATTCACCTGTCGATAGAGACTTGGTAGTTTGCGTCCATATTCTCATTTTTGTGTGTCTTACAAGGAAGGCACTGACCGCCCTTTGTCCTGGATCATCTTTTCAAGGATCAGCCTTGGAGACGGTATCTCCCTTCAGGGCCAAGGGCAGGACAACTACTGCCCCTTGTAACAGGTTTGGGTTCCCCATATTCAGGGCTTCCCTGAAATGCAGCCCACTGCGTGTTCAGGCATCATCTGGCCTGCCTCCATCACCTGTGGGGTTTGGGGCTTGGGGGCCGTGCGGAATGCTGACACCTGGGCTCTGCCATTCCTGTGAGTGATACGACGTCTCTAACCCCAGGAGTCTCGTATCTCCTACCAGCATCCAGGAAGCTGCAGATTTACCTGTGGGTTTGACTGTAGTTTGTTAAATCTCGGCCTCCTCCCGGTTACTGACAGACACCGTTCTTGAATCTTCTGTCGTCAGGCTGTGGGCCCCACTCTAGCTCTACCTCCACGCTCTGCACATGCCTCGCTTAATTCCATCCCCTCCCTTGAAATTCTCTACAACGTGTGAACGAGTCACTTGTCAGAGAAGCAGAACAATTGTAAAGAAGTCGATTTATGATAACCTTGTATATGTGTGTCGGTTAGGGAAGGGGAGGAGAGAAGAGGGAAATGTTTGCTTTTAAAAAACCTGCTGAGTCAAGGAGTAGAGACGGGCACGCAGGAACGCGAGCACGTGTTAGCGTCACACAGTCACGTGGACTCAAGAGTGCTGTCGTGAGGACAAAGCATCCCGACTTGTCCCCTCGAAGTAGATGGGGAGCTGATCTGTTGACAACTCCTCTGTAGGCGAGAGACACGCATTCCTCTCCCAATCCCCCCGCCGACCCCGGAGAGCTCAGATAAGGAATCATATCGGTGCACGTTCAGCTTTATGCAATGACTAATTGGCGCCCTGTGTGGTTAAACGTCATAAGCCCATCCCGTCAGCAGCGCTGTCGTCATGCAGCACCGGGCGGGAGGAAGGGCGAGGAGGCTGGGGTCGTCGGCAAGGGCGGGCTGCGGGCGGTGTGGACCGGAGGCCGCCCCGCGCACCGTCCTTCCTGCCCAGCGCGTCGGCCAGGCTCTCCCCGGCTCGCCAGCCCCTGACCTCCTTTCTCGCTTCCTGCGTGGAGAGCCCGGGAGGCCCCCGCGGCAGCAGCACAGCCTGAAAGCCACATGCCGCAGGCTGGGACCCCAGCTTCGACGGGCTGCACTGAGACATAAGTGTCAGTGGGAGAAGGTCGCTATCCGGATGGCCCCGTGCCTTCCCCCACTTTGGGGTTGGGGGTGTGGACCCAGAGCGGCAGCTGCTCCAGCCGCAGGACCCTCCCCTCAGCGGAGGAGGCGAGGGGCACCCGGGCCCCGGGAGAGCCTCCAGGGCAGCGGAGGCGGCGCCAGCGAGGGAAGCCTCTGCCCATCCGTCCTCCCACAACGGAGACAGACCAGCGTCTCTGGCGTCTTGGGAAGGGAGTCCCCGTGCTGTTCATCAAGACTCTTCCAGTCATAACGGGCAGAAACCCGAATCAAACGTGCACTTATAGAGTCAATAAGCAAAGTCTGGGGGTGGAGTGTACGTCACAGGCTCGGGAGACCCCACTGATGTCAGGGCAAGTGCCTCCCCTCCTCTGTACACGTCTGCATCCCTGCTCAGCATCCCAGTGCTCAGCCATAAGATCCAAGACAAGGGCTCTGTTCCAACCTGGGTCACCCTCCATTTGGGGGTCCAGGCCTGTGCCAGGGTGGCCTCACGTGCTACCTGGATGAGGAGGGCTGAGCGCCCACTGGTGGCTGGCTCTTTTGTAGGGGAGAGGGAGAGTGTGGGGCGCAGGTCCTCACAGACCTAACGGGAGACACCCCTTCCAAGGCCAGTGCAGACCCAGCTCTGCAGTGGCCGTGAACAGCCAGGTGCTTCCACAGCCAGAAAGATGGCAGCTTGGGCCGTTCTGCACTTAATGAACCACACGGCGGGCCTGGGTTGAGTCTGTTATTGGATGGGATGTGGGCCAATTTCTGGTCACTAGTGTCTGGGGCAAGCACATTCCACTGCAGATCCACTGTCCAATAGTGCTGAGTCCTGTGGAGCGGACTCCCTTATAAGCTTCAGGGAGGCGAGGGCCCTTTAAGCCAACTCTAGCTTCCTGTATCTCAGGCCACAGCTGTCAACAGCCCTTAGAACGGGCCAGCAGAGAGCGTCTTCGTTCTGCCTTTCCCCACTCTCGTGCCCCTGGTAGATATCACTAATGAATCAGTGCACTCTTTCCCACCAAGCCGGAGGGGGCCTCAGAATCCTCCTGGACAGAGCTGTCCAGACAGTCAGTCCCTGGTGCGTGATGAGGATGCTGAGATGAGGCCCATGTGTTATCCCCGTGGTGTGCTGCTGGTTACGGATGGCCGCCTTCTATTATGCCTCTGTCCACAGATGGAGGATCTGTGTGAAGTTTCCAGTGGTCAACTGCATCTAGCCTACACCAGGTGGAAGAGCAGTATATGGGCCTGTGCTCCTTGGAGGATGTGGCAGGGGCTGAGCATTGTGGACAAGGCTCTCTTACCAAGGCATCGTGTGAAAGATGCACATTAGACTGATGTGGAACCTTCTAGATACAGCCACGTATTCAAGGTAATAGGTACCATTGAATATTTTCTAACAGCGTACATAGGCATTTCCAGATTTTCGTGTTTACGGATGACTAAACGGAAACCACAACAATATAGGGGCCATAAAAATGTTAAAGCATGAAGAGCATGGCCCTAAAGAAGAAGAATAAGTTTATACTTTAGAGGAGATTTACTGTAGCAGAAGCGGATGCCAGCCTTGGAAACCAGCTTGTTTGTGATCTCAAACAACTACATGAAAATACTAACTTTACAAAATGGTGTGGAAGATACAAAAGAGCAACGGGTAAGGATGCAGACTGAGACAAAGACAGCACTGAATTAAAAGAATAAAACAAAATTAAAGTGCTTATAAAGTCAGTACAGAGCAGAATTGACAGTGTTGAAAACTGAATTTGAAATGTAACACAAATTTAAGAATCTTTCCAAAAACAAGAAGCATGAGATCGAAGGACACAGATGACTTGAACAAGACAATTAACAAACTTCAGTTAATGGAGAGATGCATAAACCTGTGCTAGGTCCAGGAGCTTTATAAATGAGTTCTTCCAAACGTTTAAGGAATCTTTGTTATGCGTACGTATATTGTCTTGGAGAATAGAAAAAGAGAGAGTTTCCCCAAGTCATGAGACTGCAAAGATTCTCAGTGTCACAACTAGACAAGAATAAGAATAGAAACGAAAATTCCTGGCCAATTTTACTAATAAACATAGATTTTAAAAATTCTCCATAAAATTTGAGCAAATCAAATCCAGCAGGTTATAAAACAATAATACATCATGACCAATGCAGGGATGTGGCATGTTTGAACATTAGAAAGTCCAATATAATTCAATACGTCAGCAGATTAAAGAAGATAAACCATCTCAGTGAAGCAGACAATGCACTAGATACAATTTGGCGTTCGTTGTCATTTATGCAAAGAGAAATTTAGTAAACCAAGACTAGAAGGGAATTACTTTAAAATGACAAAGAGTAACATTCAGAAATCTACATCGCACGTAACGCTTAATGTTGAAATGGTAAATCTTCCCTTTTGTAATTCAGGTACAAATGTGCCAACAACCAGCACATCTAGTCCACGTTGCCTTGGAGGTCTCCTTCTTAGCTGCACAGCAAGATGAGGAAAACAACAGAAGGGATCGGGCCTAGAAGGAAGATGCCCAACTGTCATTCAGAGATGACATTAGTTTCTACATAGAAGACCCCGGAGAACCCGCGGAAAGATGCCTAAGCTGTCTGGGTGCCCTGTACGTTTCACATCGGGATGCACTGTGCGGTTAGCGAGTAGCGGCCCAGCCCTGCCTCGGCCAGGCCTGAGCTCCACGCAGACTGTGGAGCAGTGAGCACGGCGGTGCAGACCCCCTTCACAGCCCACCACGAGGAGGCGGCAGGCAGTTAAACAGGACGATGATGACGCAGTGATTATCACAGGGGAGAAATCAGAGTGTAGCAGGAGCCTCTGACCCTGTGCCAAGGGAGGGAGGGGGCCAATAAATCTTCCCCAGGGCCTGAGCCGTAAGCGGCAGCTCCCGCGGGGCACACCCAGGTGTGCAGAGCTGGGTGTGGGAGACGCAGGTGAGGCACCAGCACTGAGGTGGAGGCCCTGGAAGCCAGGGTGAGTGCTTCGAGCCTTATCCCAGGGGCAGTGGAAGCCATCCTCGGCCTTCCGGCGGGTTGCATGTTACAAAACTGCCCTGGATGGAGTGTGATGTGTGATGTGTGCCGGGGAGGGCTGTGCTGGGCTGGAGCCCCGGAGACTGGGCGGGGTATGCTCCAGGGAAAGATCCAGGCGAGGGGTGAGGGCGGCCTGTACAAGAGAGGCCGGGAGGGGTCGGATGGATGCAAAGTGTAAAGGGAGGAAGGACACTCAAGTTTCTGGCCAGCGTGTGCTGAAGGCTGGAAGGAAAAGTACCAAAATGGTAAAGTTGTCTCTTAGCTGAGAAATCATCAGGGACTTCTGCGTTCTGCATGACAGTCTCTATTTCCCAGTCTTCTATAGAGCATTTACTACTTTCATAATCAAGGCAAGGTGATGACGCAGTCTTTCCTCATTCCTAACATCCACCCCTAGGACTTTGTTCCCTTCCAGGAGAACCGCTGTGACCCCTGCTCACGGAAAAATGGGTTGGCCATGTGCTCTTCTCCCACGTGAAATATTTCACTTTTTCTCGGTGGTTTCTGATGGCAGTTTCTAATCCCGAAGGACTGCATGGCTTGGAGGCTAGCAAGTGGTATGAAAAAGTGAGGAGAGCCCAGGTTTTGCAGAAACGGGGACCCGCATTGCTCAGCAGTTCAGTGGTCTTGGGAGAGCCCCCCGACTGCTCTGGGTGAACCAGCTGTCACCCTCTTGGTATCAAGTGGAATAACGGGGGTGAAGCACTGGTCCATCAGCAGGCAGAGTTAGCGGTGCTGTGGCCCGGCCCACAGGTCAAGGTCAGACCCCTTTCCTGGCACAGCTTGCCTGAGATTAACTGTCAGTGACACCTTCTCACCCTCCACTGTCCTACGAAGTGCCCCCAGCACCCCACTGCACTGTCTCAACCCCTGCGCACGGAGTATTTCCAGACGGAGGAGGTGGTGCGTGCACTCTCAAGAGGACGCACTGTAGTCTAAAGGATCGTGTGTCCTGGCATCCCGTGCATTTCCCATTTGTCCACAGTGACCGTGTCCTTTACTGAGCTCGGCTTTAGGACCGCAGACCCACGTGGTCTGCTCAGTCCTGGTGGACTCTGGATTTGATCCCCTGGGGCTCAGACCTCGGACAGACGACTTCTCTCTGAACTTCAGTTCTCATCTGTAAATTGGAAGTAATAATATCCACCTTGTGGTGATTAGAAATCACATTCATAAAGTGGCTGGCCTTCCCCCATAGTGGGTGCTCAGTAAATCAGTTCTGTGATTTGCCTGTGATTTTGTATTTTCCAAAACTATGCAAAAATACATTATTGTCACCAATATGACTGGCTTTTTGGTGAAGGAGGAATATAGATTTACATTTAAGATCCTGTTTTACATATACTGGACAATTTTCTGGGCCTAGTCTATGTAATTCTTTCAGATATTCACTGGATTTAACCCAAGTAAAGGCCAACTAGTCAATCAACACAAGAAGCCCCAAATCTGTAGCAGCCGCCGAAGAAGTGATCTACGGGAAATCTGCCTCCTGTCAGCCATTACTCCCCTCAATCCATGTTTAGTTCAAACCAGGTGTTCAGATGAGACGGATAATACTCAGCAAAGCTGCAGGAGGAAAGGTGGAGAGTTGGCCTCCAGAGGAAACTTATTCGTCGTCACCCTCATCCCTTCCAGACCTAGGATGCGTGACCTTCAGTTAGCGCATTCCCGGGGAAGCACAGAATAAAGAAGATACACTCACTGTGTAAATCAATACAAAATGCGTCTTCAAAGTGATGTTAAAATTAGGTCTCACGCTTTCAAACATGCAGACTGTCGCTGGGGTCTCAGAACCTGCAGAAGCCACTTGCCACCTTGGGATAAGAAAGGATCACTCCAGCTGCAGCTGTCAAGCACCTCCAAGGCCCCGGGAGGCCACAGCCATGGAGGGAGACGGAGCGCCAGCAGCGCAGGGGGAAGGGCCAGCGCTGGGCTTCACTTTTCAACTGGCCTTTGGGGAAATCTAACATTTCTCGGCCCTTTTCTCAGAGCAGGAAGGCACAATTCCATCGTCCACTATCTCTAGAATTCTGGCAGGAATGGTGTCCTGGGGGCCTTTGTGGAGCCTGCCTCGTGGGGGCATTCAGGCAGGAAGCAAGTCCCCACGGGACGGAAGTACACAGGCACAGGCCATGTGAGAAAATCCCAGACATGATCTTTCTCGCATTAGCAGCAATCTTTCTGGGGATTCCCTTTTGCAGAGGTGGGCTTAGCCTGATCTCATGGCAAAATAATTTCTCTCTCTCTCTCTGCTTGGAAAGCCCTGGAAAATAAGTCAAACTATTGACATGGCCGTATTAATCTCATTCTCATTTTTCCTGAGACCTATGGGTTGTCTTGCCCATAATCAACTAGGGTAATTTCAGGAAATTATTCCACTTGTAATTATTTTTCTACTTTCTAATGTCTTCCTTTGACATTTAAGAAAATAATTCATTTACAAACAAGAATAGCTTGCAGATGGCTTTTTTCCCAGGAGAGAAATTTCCAGAATAGGCTATAAATGAAGCTAATCAGATGCACTGTTTCCCAGAGATGACTCTGAGGATTTGAAAGGTTGGGGGGCTTTATAGAGAGCTTTTAAGACCCTCCCAGCTATCACTCCTATTTTTCATCTCACCTCTATTTTTAGGGTTGGAAGTGTGAAGACACTTGTCCATAAGACTGAAATTGGATCCCTGAGAACTGGGTGTCAGCAGGTCTCCAGGAGGGCACACTCTGTGGCAGAAACATGCTGGTCACGTGCTCGGCAGAGAGCCCTTGGCCTCTGGCTGCAGGTCCAGCAGGCGCACTGCTGGCCTGGAGCCAGAACCACGAGCTGCAGGAGCCATGTGCACTTCGGAGCCCCTGGGAAATGTCGCAGAAGTTCATTGTCGCGGGCCCATCAGGGAGCCTCTGCAGTACTCACGTGCTCCCCGCTGGAACTCCAGAAGCGCAGGCTGCTGCTTCTACTGCTCAGTGAATTTCCACATATTCCCATCCTGGGCTTCAGTTTTAACAGAAGAATTGGCACAGTACGGATATTCCTATACTTCACTGCAAGAGAAGCATCTGCACAGACTTTATGCATTTATGAGCTGGAAAACCATGTAAACTGTTTATACTTCTCGGGTGAGATGTGAAATTGGGAGGTGACGTGTACCTGCGTCAGAGGCCCCGGGGGAGGGTCCTTCTGCTTTGATGTCTCTTTGCTTTACCACATCATGAAGGGGCAAAGGGGCAGGATGTTTAAAAAGCACAGGCTTTAGGGACAAAAGCAGCTCTACTGCTTATCAGCTGTGTGATGTCTGGGAAGTAATTTCCTTGGGCTCACCTGTTTCTTGGGGATAATGACACGGAATCTCCTTAGGTTGGTGTGAGGGTCACCCGGTAGCAACACCTGCATTGGTGGGCAGTCAGTAAAGATTATATTCCTTTCTTTACCCCAAATTGTGACCCAGCAGCTCTGGAAGACATTATTCCAGGCTGTTCGTTAAGCATAAAACGGAAACCACATGATCCTTTCTGAACACCAGTGATGCGCAAGAGACAGACATACTCCCCATCCTGCTCTCAGTGTACTGAGAACGGCAAGGAATAGCTAAACGCTATAAAATATACAAAAAGCACAATAAGCAAGAGACAACCAATTATCCAGAATATATAAAGAACTCCTACAACTCAACAACAAAAAGAAAGCCCAGTTTTTTTTGAATGGGCAATAGATCCGAATAGACGTTTCTCAAAAGAAGATGCCAGTAAGCACGTGAAAAGATGCTCAGCTTCACTGGCCATCAGAGAAACACAAACCCAAATCACAGTGAGATACACCTCCTATCCATGAGAATGGCTGTAATTAAAAGACAGATAATAACATGTGTCAGAAAGGATGTGGATCATTTGGTACCCTCAGATACTGCTGATGGGAACGTAACATGGTGCGGTGACTTTGGAAGATAGCACGGCATTTCCTGGAAAGGTTAAGTATAGAGTCACCCTATGACTCAGCAAGCCCACTCCTAGCTATGTACTCAGGAGAAGTGAAAACACATCCACACAAAAACTTGCACGTGAATCTTCATAGCAGCATTATTCAAAAGAGCCAGCAGTGGAAACAGCCCAGATGTCCCTCAACTGATGAATGAATAAGGAAAACGTGGTTAGGTCAGCCATCTAATGGAATATTCTTCCACAGTAAAAAGGAGTAAAGTACTGTGATACCTGCTACAACACGGATGAACCTTATACTAAGTGAAAACTTTACACTCAATGAAAGAAAGATCGCATATTGTGTAATTCAGTTTCATTCTGTGAAATGTCCAGAATACATTCATCTATAGAGACAAGAAGTAGATTAGTGGTTGCCTAGGGCAGAGTTCAGAGGCTTTTTGGGGAGGGAGGTGTGTAAGTTTCCCAGGGCTGCCATAACTCGGTGGCTTAGAACAGAGATTTATCCTCGCACAGTTTTGGAGGCTACAGGTCCAAGATCCCTGCTGGCAGGGCCCGCTCCCCCACAGGGCCTAGAGAAGAAGGTTCCAGGGGCCTGGGGAAGATGGCTTCCTTACCTCATGTAGCGTATGGTTGGCTGCAGTCCTTGGCTTTCCTGGTTTGTAGAAGCAACACTCCAGCCTCTGTCTCTGTCTTCCCATGGCCTCCACCCCTATGTGTCTGTGTCTCTGCGTCCAAACTTCCCTCTTCTTCTAAGGATGCCAGATACTGGACTTCGGGCCACTCAAATCCAGTGTGACTGCATCTTTGGCGTCTGCCAAAAACCCTGTTGCCCTATTAGGTCACCTCCCCAGGCTCCAGGGATTAGGACTTGAACATACAATCTCTTGGGGGACACAATTCAACCCACGACATGGAGAACCGGGGGGACACTGCTCACAGGTCCAGCGTTTCTTTGGGGGAGGGTGAAGATGTTCTAAAATTGTGATGGTGGTTGCCCAACTCTACAAATATGCTAAAAACAATGGAACTGCACCCTTTAAAGAGGTACATTGTATGGCCTGTGAATTATCTCTCCATGAAGCTGTTATTAAAGAACACACCCATAGGGCTTCCCTGGTGGCGCAGTGGTTGAGAGTCCGCCTGCCGATGCAGGGGACACGAGTTCGTGCCTCGGTCCGGGAAGATCTCACATGCTGCGGAGAGGCTGGGCCCGTGAGCCATGGCCGCTGAGCCTGCGCGTCCAGAGCCTGTGCTCCGCAACGGGAGAGGCCACAACAGTGAGAGGCCCGCGTACCGCAAAAAAAAAAAAAACACCCATAAGGCCCGGCTCCTGCCCCCCCTGTGGTTTGTGGTCCAGTTAAGGACACCAGTCTGTTCGTGTGGAGCAATCGAACAACAGAAGTCACTGCAGAATGCGGTCAAGTCACGAGATGAGGCTGATGTTGCAGGTGCTTAGAAAGAGGGTGATGCATGAGAACAGCACGGCCCGGAAAACCTCGCAGACAGGGTGTGAGTCAGCGCAACCCAGCAACGGGAGGAGGAGGAGGAGGAGGTGGTACACTCCTTCCCTGAGGATTTAGAATGGCTTGGAAGCCCCTCTTTGTCTGCATGTGTCTACACGACCGTTCTACCCCCAAAACTCCTTCCTCCCAACCCCTCTCATGTAGGGGCCTCGGGTCCCGGTCAGAGGCCGGTCCTGGAAAGCACCCCCTACCCCACGCCTTGCGAGGACCCCACTGCCCCTGCGGTGCTGGGGTCCCTGGGCAGCTGGGTGACAGCCAGGCGGGGGAGGGCCGAAAGGGGGCAACCGTGGTGGGCAGAGCAGACCCTGGGCTCTGGAGGGCCTCTGGTGGCTCCTGTGAGGATAGAAAGGGGTTCACTTTCCTGGGAGTGTAAATAACTGGTTTTGCTTCCATTTGTGAACTCTGTGTGGCTCATGGGTGAGCTTCTTCCTGGTGTGGCTGCTACCCGTGAGCCCTGCCATATGCTGCAGGCGCACCTGAGAGCTTTACCTGTACCTGTCTATCTGTGGTGCCACAGGCCACAGCGAGCTGAGGGCGGAAGGGAGTCCTGCTGGTTACAGCGACTCCCGAACAAGGCCCAGCTCACGGAGTAGAGTGGCCCTTGGTACATACTTTGTTACGTGAGAGTGTTATTCAGTTTATGTCTAGCTCTTAGGCACTGATTTGTGTTTTACTTAATACGCTCGCTTAATACTGTCTTAATTTCTGAAGAAATTATAGAACATTGTGGACATAAATCTTTTTTTTTATTTTATATTATTTCTTTTTTTATACAGCATGTTCTTACTAGTTATCCATTTTATACATATTACTGTATATATGTCAATCCCAATCTCCCGATTCATCCCACCACCACCACCCTCCTCCCGCTTTCCCCCCTTGGTGTCCATATATTTGTTCTCTACACCTGTGTCTCTATTTCTGTCTTGCAAACCAGTTCATCTGTACCATTTTTCTAGGTTCCCCATATATGTGTTAATATACGATATTTGTTTTCTCTTTCTGACTTACTTCACTCTGTATGACAGTCTCTAGATCCATCCACATCTCTACAAATGAAAGGAAGTTCGTTCCTTTTTATGGCTGAGAAATATTCCACTGTATATATGTAGCACATCTTCTTTATCCATTCGTCTGTCAGTGGTCATTTAGGTTGCTTCTGTGACCTGGCTATATTGTAAATAGTGCTGCAATGAACATTGGCGTGCATGTGTCTTTTTGAATTATGGTTTTCTCTGGGTATGTGCCCAGTAGTGGATTGCTGGGTCATATGGTAATTCTATTTTTAGTTTTTTAAGGAACCTCCATACTGTTCTCCATTGAGGCTGTATCAATTTACATTCCCACCAACAGTGCAAGAGGATTCGCTTTTCTCCACACCCTCTCCAGCATTTGTTGTTTGTAGGTTTTCTGATGATGCCCATTCTAACTGGTGTGAGGTGATGCCTTGTAGTTTTGATTTGCATTTCTCTAATAATTAGTGATGTTGAGCAGCTTTTCATGTATTTCTTGGCCATCTGTATGTCTTCTTTGGACAAATGTCGATTTAGGTCTCCTGCCCATTTTTAGATTGGGTTGTTTGTTTCTTTAATATTGAGCTGCATGTGCTGTTTATATATTTTGGAAATTAATCGTTTGTCCATTGATTCGTTTGCAAATATTTTCTCCCATTCTGACAGTTGTCTTTTTGTCTTCTTTGTAGTTTCCTTTGCCTTGCAAAAGCTTTTAAGTTTCATTAGGTCCCATTTGTTTATTTTTGTTTTTATTTCCATTACTCTAAGAGGTAGATCATAAAAGATCTTGCTGTGATTTATGGCAAAGAGTGTTCTTCCTATGTTTTCTGCTGTTTTATAGTGTTCAGTCTTACATTTAGGTCTCTAATCCATTTTGAGTTTATTTTTGTGTATGGTGTTAGGGAGTGTTCTAATTTCATTCTGTAATGAAACTGTAAATGTAAACTGTAGCTGTCCATTTTTCCCAGCACCACTTATTGAAGAGACTGTCTTTTCTGCATTGTATATCCTTGCCTCCTTTGTCATAACTTAGTTGACCATAGATGTGTGGGTTTATCTCTGGGCTTTCTATCCTGTTCCATTGATCTATATTTCTGTTTTTGTGCCAGAACCATATTGTCTTGATTACTGTAGCTTTGTAGTATAGTCTGAAGTCAGGGAGTCTGATTCCTCCAGCTCTGTGTTTTTCCCTCACACTGCTTTGGCTATTCGGGGTCTTTTGTGTCTCTATACAAATTTAAAAATTTTTTGTTCTAATTCTGTAAAAACTGCTATTGATAATTTGATAGGGATTGCACTGAACCTGTAGATTGCTTTGGGTAGTATAGTCATTTTCACAATATTGGTTCTTCCAATCTAAGAACGTGGTATAACTCTCCATCTGTTTGTAACATCTTTCATTTCTTTCTTCAGTGTCTTATAGTTTTCTGCATACAGGTCTTTTGTCTCCCTAAGTAGGTTTATTCCTAGGTGTTGTTTTCTTTTTGTTGCAGTGGTAAATGGGAGTGTTTACTTAATTTATCTTTCAGATTTTTCATCATTAACGTATAAGAATGCAAGAGATTTCTGTGCATTAATTTTGTATCCTGAAACTTTACCAAATTCATGGATTAGCTCTAGTAGTTTTCAGATGGCATCTTTAGGATTCTCTATGTATAGTACCATGTCATCTGCAAACAGTGACAGTTTTTCTTCTTCTTTTCCAATTTGTATTCCTTTTATTTCTTTTTATTCTCTGATTGCCATGGCTAGGACTTCCAAAACTATGTTGAATAAT
The DNA here is from genome assembly GCF_949752795.1 of Hyperoodon ampullatus. Classification (NCBI taxonomy): domain Eukaryota; kingdom Metazoa; phylum Chordata; class Mammalia; order Artiodactyla; family Ziphiidae; genus Hyperoodon; species Hyperoodon ampullatus. Next base: position 125,971,405 of record NC_136919.1, read on the forward strand.
AGTGGCGAGAGTGGACCTCCTTGTCTTGTTCCTGATCTTAGAGGAAATTCTTTCAGTTTTTCACCATTGAGAATGATGTTGGCTGTGCTTTGTCGTATATGGTCTTTATTATGTTGAGGTAGGTTTCCTCTATGCCCACTTTCTGGAGAGTTTTTATCATAAATGGGTATTGACTTTTGTCAAAAGCTTTTTCTGCATCTATTGAGATGATCATATGGTTTTTATTCTTCAATTTGTTAATATGGTGTATCACATTGATTGGTTTGTGTATATTGAAGAATCCTTGCATCCCTGGGATAAATCCCACTTGATCATGGTGTATGATCCTTTTAATGTATTGTTGGATTCTGTTTGCTAGTATTTTGTTGAGGATTTTTGCATCTATATTAATCAGTGATATTGTTCTGTAATTTTCTTTTTTTTGTAGTATCTCTGTCTGGTTTTGGTATCAGGGTGGCAGTTGCCTCATAGAATGAGTTTGAGAGTGTTCCTTCCTCTGCAAGTTTTGGAAGAGTTTGAGAAGGATGGGTGTTAGCTCTTCTCTAAATGTTTGCTAGAATTCACCTGTGAAGCCATCTGGTCCTGGACTTTTGTTTGTTGGAAGATTTTTAATCACAGTTTCAATTTCATTACTTGTGATTGGTCTGTTCATATTTTCTGTTTCTTCCTGGTTCAGTCTTGGAAGGTTATAGCTTTCTAAGAATTTGTTCATTTCTTCCAGGTTGTCCATTTTATTGGCATAGAGTTGCTTGTAGTAGTCTCTTAGGATGCTTTGTGTTTCTGCAGTGTCTGTTGTAATTTCTCCTTTTTCATTTCTAATTTTATTGATTTGAGTCTTCTCCCTCTTTCTGTTGATGAGTCTGGCTAATGGTTTATCTATTTTGTTTATCTTCTCAAAGAACCAGCTTTTAGTTCTATTGATATTGTTTTCTTTATTTCTGTTTTATATATTTCTGCTCTCATCTTGATGATTTCTTTCCTTCTACTAACTTTGGGTTTTGTTTGTTCTTCTTTCTCTAGTTCCTTTAGGTGTAAGTTTAGATTGTTTATTTGAGATTTTTCTTGTTTGTTGAGATAGGCTTGTATTGCTATAAACTTCCCCCTTAGAACTGCTTTTGCTGCATCCCATAGGTTTTGAATCATCTTGTTTTGGTTGTCATTTGTCTCCAGGTATTTTTTGATTTGCTCTTTGATTTCTTCAGTGATCTGTTGGTTATTTAGCAACGTATTGTTTAGCCTCTGTGTGTTTGTGTTTTTTACAGTTTTTCCCTGTAATTCATTTCTAATCTCATAGCGCTGTGGTTGGAAACGATGCTTGATATGATTTCAGTTTTCTTAAATTTACTGAGGCTTGATTTGTGACCGAAGATGTGATCTATCCTGGAGAATGTTCTCTGCGCACTTGAGAAGAAAGTGTAATCTGCTGTTTTTGGGTGGAATGTCCTATAAATATCAATCAAATCTATCTGGTCTATTGTGTCATTTAAAGCTTGTGTTTCCTTATTAATTTTCTGTCTGGATGATCTATCCATTGGTGTAAGTGAGGTGTTAAAGGCTCCCCTATTATTGTGTTACTGTTGATTTCCTCTTTTATAGCTATTAGCAGTTGGCTTGTGTATTGAGGTTCTCCTATGTTGGGTACATATATATTTATAATTGTTTTATCTTCTTCTTGGATTGATCCCTTGATCATTATGTAGTGTCCTTCCTTGTTTCTTGTAACATTCCTTATTTTAAAGTCTATTTTATCTGATATGAGTATTGCTACTCCAGCTTTCTTTTGATTTCCATTTGCATGGAATATCTTTTTCCATCCCCTCACTTTCAGTCTGTATGTGTCCCTAAGTCTGAAGTGGGTCTCTTATAGACAGCCTATATATAGGTCTTGTTTTTGTATCCATTCAGCGAGCCTGTGTCTTTCGGTTGGAGCATTTAATCCATTCACGTTTAAGGTGATTATCGATATGTATGTTCCTATTACCATTTTCTTAATTGTTATGGGTTTCTCTTTGTAGATCCTTTTCTTCTCTTGTGTTTCCCACTTAGAGAAGTTTCTTTAGCATTTGTTGTAGGGCTGGTTTGCTGGTGCTGAATTCTCTTAGCTTTTGCTTGTCCATAAAGCTTTTGATTTCCCTGTCGAATCTGAATGAGATTCTTGCCGGGTAGAGTAATCTTGGTTGTAGCTTCTTCCCTTTCATCACTTTAAATATATCGTGGCACTCCCTTCTGGCTTGTAGAGTTTCTGCTGAGAAATCAGCTGTAACCTTATGGGAGTTCCCTTGTATGTCATTTGTCATTTTCCCCTTGTTGCTTTCAATAATTTTCCTTTGTCTTTAATTTTTGTCAGTTTGATTACTATATGTCTCAGCGTGTTTCTCCTTGGGTTTATCCTGCCTGGCACTCCGTGCTTTCTGGACTTCGGTGGCTATTTCCTTTCCCATGTTATGGAAGTTTTCAACTATAATCTCTTCTAATATTTTCTCAGGTCCTTTCTTACTCTCTTCTCCTTCTGGGACCCCTATAATGCGAATGTTGTTGTGTTTAATGCTCTCCCAGAGGTCTCTTAGGCTGTCTTCATTTCTTTTCATTCTTTTTTCTTTATTCTATTCCACGACAGTGAATTCCACCAATCTGTCTTCCAGGTCACTTATCCATTCTTCTGCCTCAGTTATTCTGCTATTGATTACTTCTAGTGTATTTTTCATTTCAGTTATTGTATTGTTCATCTCTGTTTGTTCTTTAATTCTTCTAGGTCTTTGTTAAACATTTCTCTCATCTTATCAATCTTTGCCTCCATTCCTTTTCCGAGGTCCTGGATCATCTTCACTATCATTATTCTGAATTCTTTTTCTGGAAATTTGCCTGTCTCCACTTCATTTAGTTGTTTTTTCTGGGGTTTTATCTTATTCCTTCATCTGGTACATAGCCCTCTGCCTTTTCATCTTGTTTATCTTTCTGTGAATGTGGTTTTACTTCCACAGGCTGCAGAATTGTCCTTCTTCCTTCTGCTGTCTGCCCTCTGGTGGGTGAAGGTATCTGAGAGGCTTGTGCAAGCTTCATGATGGGAGAGACTGGTGGTGGGTGTTGCTTTGGTGGGCAGAGCTCAGTAAAACTTTAATCCACTTGTCTGCTGATGGGTGGGGCTGGGTTCCCTCCCTGTTGGTTGTTTAGCCTGAGGCAATCCAACACTGGAGCCTACCTGAGCTCTTTGGTGAGGCTAATGGCAGACTCTGGGAGGGCTCACCAAGGAGTACTTCCCAGGATTTCTGCTGCCAGTGTCCTTGTCCCCATGGTGAGCCACAGCCACCCTCCTCCTCTGCAGGAGACCCTCCAACACTAGCAGGTAGGTCTGGTTTAGTCTCCTATGGGGTCACTGCTCCTTTCCTGGGTCCCGATGTGCACACTGCTTTGTGTGTGCCCTCCAAGAGTGGAGTCTCTGTTTCCCCCAGTCCTGTTGAAGTCCTGCAATCAAATCCCGTTAGCCTTCAAAGTCTGATTCTCTAGGAATTCCTCCTCACGCTGCCAGCCTCCCAGGTTGAGAAGCGTGATGTGGAGCTCAGAACCTTCACTCCAGTGTGTGGACTTCTGTGGTATAAGTGTTCTCCAGTCTGTGAGTCACCCACCCAGCAGTTATGGGATTTGATTTGATTGTGATTGGGCCCCTCCTACCATCTCAATGTGGCTTCTCCTTTGTCTTTGGATGTGGGGTATCTTTTTTGTTGAGTTCCAGTGTCTTCCTGTCGATGACTGTTCAGCAGTTAGTTGTGATTCTGGTGCTCTCGCAAGAGGGAGTGAGGGCACATCCTTCTACTCCGCCATCTTGAACCAATCTCCTCTTTGATTATCACTTAATGTTTATGGGATCTGCAGAGTTGTCCCTTCTTTTATTTCTGATATTACTAATTTGTGTACTCTCTCTTTCTTAATTAGCCTGGTTAGAGGTCTATTGATTTTATCCATCTTTTCAAAGAACCAGCTTTTGATTTCATTAACTTTCTCTATTAATTTCCTGTTTTCAATTCCATTGATTCTGCACTAATTCTTATTTCTTTTTTTCTGTTTACTTGTGATTTAATTTGTTTTCTTTTTTTCTGGTTTTCTTAGGTAGAAGTTTAGATGATTGATTTTAGATCTTCTTTTCTAATATATGCATTCGGTGTTGTAAATTCCTTTCTAAGCCACATCCCACAAAGTTTTATAAGTTATATTTTAATTTAGTTCAAAATATTTTAAATTTATCTTGAATTTTTTTCTTTGATCCATGTGTTATTTAGGAGTTTGTTGTTTGAAATCCAAGTATTTGGAGATTTTCCAGCTATCTTTCAGTTTTTGATTTCTAACTTATTTCCATTGTGGTCTGCGAACAGACATTGTATGATTTCTATTCTTTTAAATTTGCGAAGGTATGTTTTATGGTTGAGAATGTGGTCTATCTTGGTGAATGTTCCAGGTCAGCTTGAAAAGAATGTGTATTCTGCTGTTGCTGGATGAAATAGTCTGTAAATGTCCATTATATCTAGATGATTGATGTTCTTGATTTCAACTACGTTAGTACCGATTTTCTGCCTGCTGGAGCTGTCCATTTCTGATAGAAATAAAGTCTCCACCTGTAATAGTACATTCATCTGTATAAGTTTTTGCCTCATATTTTGAAACATTGTTAAGTGCATACACATTATGGATTGTTATGTTTCTTAGAGAAATGACCCCTTTATCATTATATAATGCCCTTTTTTAATCTCTGATAGCTTGCCTTAGTTTGAAGTCTGCTCAGTCTGAAACGATTATAGTTACTCCTGATTTCTTTTTATTCATGTTTACATGATACATCTTTCTCTATCCTTTTACTTCTAGTCTACATGTTTCTGTATATTTAAAGTTGGTTTCTTGTAGACGACATATAGTTGGGTCTTGTTTTTTGATCCACTTTGACAATTTCCGTCTTTTAATTGGTGCACTTTGGACCACTGACTTTCAAAGTGGTTATTGATACAGTTGAATTGACGTCTGTCATGTTTGTTACTATATTCCACGTATGCCCTTCTTCTTTGTTCCTATTTCTGTCTTCTAGTCTTTTTTTTTTTTTTTTTGCCTTTTGTGGTTTTATTTATTTAAAAAAATGTTATTGGAGTGTAGTTGATTTACAATGTTGTGTTAGTTTCCGGTGTACAGCAAAGTGATTCAGTTATACATATACATATATCCACTCTTATTTAGCTTCTTTTCCCATATAGGCCATCTCAGAGTATTGAGTAGAGTTCCCTGTGCTTTACAGTAGGTTCTTATTAGTCATCTATTTTATATACAGTCGTGTGTATATGTCAGTTCCAAAAATCTCCCAATCTACCCCTCTCCCCCTTAACCCCTGGTAACCATAAGTTTGTTTTCTACATCTGTGACTCTGCTTCTCCTTTGTAAATAAGTTCATTTGTAACCTTTATTTAGATTCCACGTATAAGCAATATCATATATTTGTCTTTCTGTGTCTGACTTACTTCACTTAGTGTGATCATCTCTAGGTTCAGCATGTTGCTGCTAATGACATTATTTTGTTCTTTTTTATGGCTGAGTAATATTCCATAGTATATGTGTACCACATCTTCTTTATCCATTCCTCTGTTGATGGACATTTGGTTGCTTCCATGTCTTTTTTTGCCTTTTGTGGTTTTCATTGAGCATTCTACATGGTTTTATTTTCTCCCCCTTCTCAGCACATCATTTATGCTTCTTCTTTCTTACTTTTTTAGTGGTTGCTCTAGAGTTTGCACTATACATTTACACCTAATCCAAGTCCACTTTCAAATAACACTATACTACTTCACAGGTAGTGTGGGGAACTTATATGATAAATAACCCTAACTTCCCCCTCCTGTCCATGTATTCTTGCTGTCACTCATTCCACTTATACATTAGCACACATCAGCATTTTACATATATACATATATACACACACACATATATATATACACATACATAGTCTGCTGTTGATATTATTATTTTGAACAAACTGTTATCTGTTAGATCAATTAAGAAAAGAAAAATGAAAGTGTTTATTCTTTCTCTGATGTGCTTCCTTTCTTCATGTAGATCCAGGTTTCTGACCTATATCATGTTTCTTTTCTCTAAAGAAGTTCTTTTAATATGTCTTGCAAGGCAGGTCACTGGCAATGCATTCCCTCAAGTTTTGTTTTGTCTGAAAAAGCTTTTATTTCTCCTTCATTTTCTAAAAATAAATTTATTTATTTATTTTTGGCTGTGTTGGGTCTTTGTTGCTGTGCGTGGGCTTTCTCTAGTTGCGGCAAGTGGGGGCTACTCTTCATTGCGGTGCACGGGCTTCTCATTATGGTGGCTTCTCTTGTTGCAGAGCATAGGCTCTATGCATGCAGGCTTCAGTAGTTGTGGCACGCGGGCTCAGTAGTTGTGGATCGCGGGCTCTAGAGCACAGCTCAGTAGTTGTGGCACACGGGCTTAGTTGCTCCGTGGCATGTGGGACATTCCCAGATCGGGGCTCAAACCTGTGTCCCCTGCATTGGCAGGCAGATTCTTAACCACTGCGCCACCAGGGAAGTCTTCTGCTTCATGTTTGCAGGAGAACTCCGCAGGGTGTAGAATTCTAGGTTGGTGGGGTTTTTTTCTCTCAGCACCTCAAATACTTTATACTTTCCTTTTCTACTCTCTTCCTGCCTGCGTGGTTTCTGAGGAGAAGTTAGACGTAATTCTTTTTTTTGATCCTGTAGAGGTGAGGTATTTCGTTTCCCCCTCTGGCTTTTTTCAGGATTTTTCATTTATCTTTGATTTTTTTGTAGCTTGAAAATGAAATGCATAGTGTAGTTTTGGGGCACTTATCTTGCTTGGTGTTCTCTGAGCTGCATGGAGCTGTAGTTAAGTGTCTGACATTAATTTGGGGGAAATTCTCAGTCATTATTGTTCAAACATTTCTCCTGTTCCTTTGTCTCTTCTCTTTTTAGTATTCCTAGTTCATGTATTTGTACCTTTTGTAGTTGTCCCAGAGTTCTTGGATATACTGGGGGGTTTTTTTGTTTTTTTTTTTAGGAGTGTTTTTGATCTCTAGCATTTCTTTTTGGTTCTTTCATAGAATTTTCATCTCTCTGCTTACCTTTCCCATCTGTTCTTGGATGTTGTCTAATAAGGACTAATGTCTTTATCCATTAGTGCCCTAAACATATTAATGATAGTTGTTTTATATTCTGCGTCTTATAATCCCATCATCTCTGACGTATGTGAGCCTGGTTCTGATGCTTGCTCTGTCTTTAGTATGTCTTGTCATTTTTCTTGATAGCTGGATGTGATGTGCTGGCTAGAAGCAACTTCTGTAAGTGGGGTCTTCGTAATGAGGTGCTGCGGTGCAGGGGAGGGGAAGCGTTCTGTGGTCCTGGATTGGGTCTTAGCGCTTTGTGACCTGTGCCTCTGGACTGTGAGCTTCACCTGTACTTCTCAGGCATCCCCCACCCCCACCACAGGTGGGACAGGGCAGCTAGAGGGGCCTGGAGTTGGGTTTATCCATTCCCCCAGGTCAGTTAGCCTCTGATAAAACCCAGCAGGTTAGGCTCTGGTTGACCAGCTTCACCTGAGGACAGACACCTTGTTAAGAACAGAAGGCCCTACGTGTTTCCCTCCCCTGCCAGAAGCAGAGGGGATTCTCTCTGACATTTTGTGAGAAGCTGGTAGAGCTCCAACGGGGGAAACTCACACAATTGTGCCCCATGCCCATCATCCACACGGGCCTCCAGCAACGTGTCAGCTACAGTGCAGGGTTCCCTACCCGGCCGCTTGTTGCTGCAGACGTTTCAGCCGTGAGTATGTGCACCAGTCGCTTGTAATCCTCTGTATCCGTCTGTCTGTCTCCAGTTTTGGTGACAGGGGTTTGCTCCGCTCCCTCACTTCTCTGACAGATCTGAGGAGAGTTGATCTTCATGTGTCAACTAAACAACAACGCACAACCTGAACGTTGAGAAGTACGTTTTCTGCGGTGGACCTGCGTAGGACTTCAGGCCCGGGAGACTGCATCTCAGATAAGTCTGCGAGACTGCTCTGAGGCGGTGATGGGGGAGCCAGGATATACAAGAGTTTTGCAACAAAGGCCAGGTGGTCGGCACATCAAACGAGGACCGTTCAGTACAGCAAGCCAGACACCGCACGTTGATGCAGTTAGCGCTGTTCTGTGTATGGGGGGATGCAAAGTCTGGGCTCGCCGGAATCGTTCCCGTGATCTGCACCTCAGCTCTCCGGGGCCAGCGTCCTGTGCTTCCCCATCCTGAGTGTCCTCAGGGCTCCCCATCCAGGCGGCTGTAATGTGATGGCTTGACGGCTGCAACATCCTTTGTTTACTGATATGGCAGCAACAGTTTAGTTCTCAAGTGTGTTCAGCTTTCTACTCTGTTAGAATGGAGTGGCAACTTCCAGGCTCCTGACATGCCAGACCAGAACCACAAGTATGCTTTTTAGTCTATTTTTCTTTAGCTAGAATGGGTGGAAGCGGGACAAATGTGGGAAGTCAAGGTTTGAAATGAATTCTTTTGAAATCTCAGAAATCTGAATTTGAGCAGGATTGACGGCATTGATTGGCTTTTTAACAAACATCCTATCTCATCCTTCAGATACTGGTTTGATTGAGACTAGCCCCTGAGGGTAGGAATCTGAATAGGATCAACTCCGAGTGAACATCCCAGAATGATCTGATCGTTGGATACAAGGGTCACAGTCCCAAAGTTGGAGAGAGCTTGGGCCATGGAATTCATAGATAAGAGGAAGGATTAGAAGAGAGCCCCCCAGGTGGATAGGAAGGCCAAATTTATCCAGAGAGAGAGAGAAATACAGAACGTCCAGTTAAATTTGTATTTCAGATAAATAATGAATAATTCTCTGAGTGTAAATGTTTCCCATTGAACCCATTTTATCTGGCGTCCCTGAAGGACCTGCTGGTCTCGCTGGCCCTCACAGAGTGGCTGGGAGTTAACAGGTGAGCTGAAGTCTCTGTATCTTCAAGGCTGTAAGAAAACTAACCTTCGTAGCTGAGGAACCTGGAGCGGGGTGGGCAGAGAAGCTGGGATGAGAAATTGAGAATTTTCCAGCTGATACTGTGTCTGTCTAGGGTGGTCAGAGACCACCGAGCCTCCCATGACTCATAGGATCACTGTTCCTTGAGATGTGGCTGCAGGGTGAACAGCACTGCAGGTAGGGGAGGATAAGCAGAGCTCCCTGGGTGGGCAGCTGCCAGCAGAACAGAGGCTGGAGGAGGGCACTGAGTTCCAAAGAGAGCATTCAGCTGCCATCACCGGGACTCAGCAACACGAGCTTTAACTTTAAAAAAACAGCAGATGTGCTGAAAAAGGTTATGGCCACTGTTGAGAAGTGAACAGAGGCCTGGAAAAACAAGTGGAAAAAATCTCTCAAAGCAGCAAACATGTAAGGACACTAACCACAGAGCAAATATAAGAGGACCAGAAGGTAAGTGCAGAAGTTGTAATGTATACGTAAGTAGGAATTTCAGAAGGAGCAAAAGCAAGCGAGGGAGGAGAGGCAATATTTAAGCAAATAGGTGAAGAAAATCTTCCAGAGCTAAAGAAACATTTGAATCTTCAGATAGAAAGGATTCTTTGAGTTCCAAGGAAGGAGCACCAATAAAAAAAAGGACACTCAAGATAGAGTGTAGTAAAGTGTCCTCATTCCAGGATAATGATAAAGTTCCACAGTCTCCCAGACAGGAAAAACAAGTTGTTGATGCAGAAGAGTAAGGCTGGCTTTAGATTTCTATCTGCAGCTCTGAAATCAGAGGGCAGCAGGGTAATATCTACTGACAACTGTCAGTGTGCGTAAAAAAGCAAAACCCAACCACACGTTACTTCAGAAACCCACTTTAAACAAGCGAGAGAGGTTGAAGTTCAGAGGATGTAAAGAGATGCCATCAGATAAATATCAACCCAAAGAAGCCAAGTCTGGCCATTACTATGGGAACAAACAGGATAAAGATTGATATTATGTAATGATAAAAGACAAATGTATAAAATAGGTATAACAACCATAAACCATGTTCACCAATCAATATAATAGCTAAATATATAAAGCAAAAACTATTAAGAGAATGTAGTAAAAATGCAATTATAATAGGGGATTTTAGTACATATTTCTCAGGATCAGACAAATTTAGACCAAAAACAAAAAAAGGAAAGAAACAGAGGAATAGAATAAAACAACCAACAAATTTGATTTAGAAGATATATGGAACTTCTACATCTCACAACTATACTTCTTTTGTATTTTTTTTATTGAAGTAGAGTTGACTTATAACAGCTTCAGGTGTACAACACAGTGATTTGATATTTTTATAGATTATGCATCATACAAGCTTGTTGCAATATTATTGACTATATTCCCTGTGCTGTACGTTGTATCTCTGTGACTTACCTATTTTATAACTGGAAGTTTGTAACTCTTAATCCCCGTACCTATTTCACCCATCCCCCAACTCCTCCCCTCTGGCAACCACCAGTTTGTTCTCTGCATCTGTGTGTCTGTGTGTGTTTTCTGAAATTTGTTCTTTGTTTTGTTTTCTAGACCCACATATAAGTGAAAACATACAGTGTAGTTGACCCTTGAACGATAGGGGATGGAACTGCACAGGTGCACTTACATAAGGATTTTTTTCAATATGGATATTTTTCAATAAAATATTGGAAAAAATTTTGGAGATCTGTGACAATTTGAAAAAACTCACAGATGAACCAAATAGACTAGAAATAGCTAAAGAATTAAGAAAAAGTTAGGTATGTCATGAATGCATAAAATATATGTAGATACTAGTCTATCCTTACATAGGCATAGGTGATGTTTAATATATAATTAGTAATGTATTAGTTTTCTTACTGTTTTATAACTTTACTTTCAAAGAATTCATTACCATACAGTATGTCTGTCTGTCTGTCTGTCTCTCTTTCTCTATCTCTCGTAACTGCAGAAACTGAATATCAGCCTACCATCACAGGAGAGTATTTTTTTTTAGAAAATGTAAAACAATTATTTCTGCTACAGTATTATAAATATGACTGTAATACTGCATGTCATACAATTACTGTAACAATTGATTAATTAGTATATAGGTTAGTCTACCATAAAAACCATATTGCTGCTTCTTCATTATCAATGCATGAATCATTTTACCTGTAAATAAATATGAATTTCTTTTTCACTTTATCTTTTCATTTTTGATGTTTAGTGTTAGTGGTACAAATAGAATCTACAGTGTTTTGTATCATATAAGACAATATTGACATTGGTAGTGAAAGACAATTCATCTTGTAAACAGACAACATAAACGTATGGTATTGATAAACACAGTACAGTACTGTAAATGAATTTTCTCTCCCTTATGATTTCCTTAATAAGATTTTTTCCCTATTTTATTGTAAGAATGTAACGTCTAATACATATACCATACAAGTATGTATTAATTGACTCTTTATGTTATTGGTAAGGCTTCTGGTCAACAGTAGCCTATTTGTAGTTGAGGTTTTGGAGAGTCAAAAGTTATATGTGAATTTTCCACTGCCAGAGAGTTGGCACTCTTAACCTCTGTGTTATTCAAGGGTCAAGTGTATTTGTCTTTCTCTGTCTGACTTATTTCACTAAGCATAATACTCTCTAGGTCCATCCATGTTGTCACAGATGGCAAGATCTCATTCTTTTTTTATGGCCAAGTAGTGTTCCATTGTGTATATGTACCACTTCTGTATCCATTCATCTGTTGGTGGGCACTTAAGTTGCTTCCATATCTTGGGTACTGTAAATAGTGCTGCTATGAACATAGGGGAATCTATATCTTTTTTGTTGTTGTTGGGTGTTTTTTTTTTTTTTTTTTTTTTTTTTGCAGTATGTGGGCCTCTCACTGTTGTGGCCTCTCCTGTTGTGGAGCACAGGCTCCAGATGCGCAGGCTCAGCGGCCATGGCTCACGGGCCCAGCCACTCCACGGCATGTGGGATCTTCCCAGACCAGGACACAAACCCATGTCCCCTGCATCGGCAGGTGGACTCTCAACCACTGCGCCACCAGGGCAGCCCTATCTTTTTGAATTAATGTTTTTGTTTTCTTCAAATAAATACCCAGAAAAGGAATTGCAAGATGATATGGTAGTTCTATTTTTAATTTTTTGAGGAACCACTGTACTGATTTCCACACTGGCTGCACCAATATACATTCCCACCAACAGCACACAAGGGTTCCCTTCCCCGACAACACATGTTGTTTCTTGTCCTTTTGATAATAGCCATTCTGACAGGTGTGAGATGATAGCTCATTATGGTTTTGATTTGCATTTCCCTGAAGATTAGTGATGTTGAGCATCTTCTCATGTGTGTGGGGGCCATCAGTATGTTTTCTTCGGAAAAGTATCTATTCAGAGCATCTGTCCATTTTTTAAATTGGAATGTTTGTTTGTTTGTTTGCTGTTGGGTTATATGGGTTCTCTATATATTTGGGGTATTTACCCCTAATTGAACATATTATTGCAAATATTTTCTCCCATTCAGAGTTTGCCTTTTTGTTTTGTTGATGGTTTCCTCTGTTGTACAAAAGCTTTTTTAGTTTGATGTGGTCCCATTTGTTTAGTGTTGCTTTTGTTTCCCTTGCCTGAGGAGACAGATCTGAAAAAAATATGGCTAAGACCAATGTCAATGTTTTCTTCTAGGAGTTTTGTGGTTTCAGGTCTTACATTTAGGTCTTTAAACCATTTTGCGTTTATTTTTGTGTATGGTGTTAGGGAGTGTTCTAATTTCATTTCTTTTACATATAGCTGTCCAGTTTTCCCAGCACCAGTTATTGAAGAGACTGTCTTTTCTCCATTGTATATTCTTGTCTCCTTTGTTGTAGATTAATTGATCATAGATGCATGGATTTATTTCTGAGCTCTCTATTCTGCTCCATTGATCTATATGTCTGTTTTTGAGCCAGTACCATACTCTTTTGATTACTGTGATTTTGTAGTATAGTTTGAAGTTAGGGAAACTAACTTCTGCTATTCTTCTCCTGCTTTGTTCTTCTTTCTTAAGATTGCTTTGGCTATTAGGGATCTTTTGTGGCTCCATACAAATTTTAGGATTATTGTATTTGTTTTAGGCTTAAAGTCCCTTAAGTTCAAACACATTCTAAAAGCTGTACATTTTTAACTCTCCCCCAACATTTCATGTTTTGAACATCATATTTCATATCCTTTTGTGTATCCCTTTATTACTTATTATAGTTGATTTTATAACTTTAAAAAAAATTATTCTTTATTTTATTTATTTATTTTTGGCTGCATTGGGTCTTTGTTACTGCACACGGGCTTTCTCTAGTTGCGGTGAGTGGGGGCTACTCTTCACTGCGGTGCACGGGTTTCTCATTGCGGTGGCTTCTCTTGTCGCAGATCACAGGCTCTAGGCGCACGGGCTTCAGGAGTTGTGGCTTGCGGGTTCTAGAGCGCAGGCTCAGTAGTTGTGGCACACGGGCTTAGTTGCTCTGTGGCATGTGGGATCTACCTGGACCAGGGATGGAACCTACGTCTCCTGCATTGGCAGGCAGATTCTTAACCACTGTGCCACCAGGGAAGTCCTGATTTTATAACTTTTGTCTCTTAACTTGATACTGGCTTTTTAAGTGGTTGATCAACTGCTTTTACTATATATTTGCCTTTTCCAATGAGATTTTTTTCCTTCATGTATTTTCTTATGTCTTATTATGGCCTTTTCGTTTTTGCTTAAACATGACCCTTTAGCATTTCTTGTAAGTCTGGTTTAGTGACAATAAACTATTTTAGTTTTTTCTTGTATGGGAAACTGTTTATATCTCCTTCAATTCTGAATAACCTTGCCAAGTAGAGTGTCCTTGATTGTAGGTTTTTTCACTTTCAGCAATTTAAATATATCATGCCAATCCCTTCTGGCCTGCTAAGTTACTGCTGAACAATCAGCCGATAGACTTATGGAGGATTCTGTTGTATGTGACTCTTTACTTTTCTCTTGCTGCCTTTAAAATTCTCTCTTTACTTTTGTCATTTTAATTATAATATGTCTTTGTGTGGATCTCTTTGGGTCCATCATATTTGAAACTCTGTGCTTTCTGGACCTGGATATCTGTTTCCTGCCCCAGGTTAGGGAAATTTTCAGCCATTATTTTATCAAATACATGTTGTGCCCTTTTCTCTCTCTGTTCTCCTCTGCAACCCCTGTAATATGAATGTTGGTACACCTGATGTCCCAGAGGTCCCTTAAACTATCCTCATTTTTTAAAATTTATTTTTCTTTTTTGCTGTTCTGATTGGATGATTTCCACTATTCTGTATTCCAGATCATTTAAGTGTTCTTCTGTATCATCTAATTTGCTGTTGATTCCCTCTAGTGTATTTTTCATTTTAATTATTTTATTCTTCAGCTCTGATCGAGTCTTCTTTTGTATTTTCTAATTCTTTATTCAGGTTCTCACCATGACCTCTATTTTTCCCAAAGTCAGTGGGCAGTTTTATGGCCATTGCTTTCAACTCTTTATTGGGTAAATTTCATATCACCATTTCATTAGATTTTTTTCTGGAGTTCTTTTTTTTTTAAACCTTTCCTTTCTAAAAATAATTAATTAATTAATTAATTAATTTTTGGCTGTGTTGGGTCTTTGTTGCTGCATGTGGTCTTACTCTAGTTGCAGCGAGCAGGGGCTACTCTTCATTGTGGTGTGCGGGCTTCTCATTGCAGTGGCTTCTCTTGTTGTGGAGCATGGGTTCTAGGTGCGCGGGCTTCAGTAGTTGTGGCGTACAGGCTCAGTAGTTGTGACTCACGGCCTCTAGAGCACAGGCTCAGTAGTTGTGGTGTATGGGCTTAGTTGCTCCGCGGCATGTGGGATCTTCCCTGACCAGGGCTCGAACCCGTGTTCCCTGCATTGGCAGGCGGATTCTTAACCGCTGCGCCACCAGGGAAGTCCCTGTTTTCTGGAGTTATCTTGTTCTTTAATTTGGAGCATATTCTTCTATCTTCTCATTCTGTTTGATTTTCTGTGTTTGTCTCTATGAATTAGGTAAAACAGTTACGTCTCCTGGTCTTGAAGGTGTGTCCTTGTGTGGGAATGACTCTATGCAGACTCTGTGTGGGTGGCTTTGGTGGAGGAGCTGGAACTGAATGGGAACAAGTTGGGGCTTTTCTTAGGGTGTCCCGGGGGCCACTGCCTTTGCAGGGTGGGGCTGCAGCTGTAGCCCAGTGTGGGGTGGGGCTTCTCCTCGGGCCTATGGAGGGTGGGCTAGAACTGGAGCCAGAGCTGGCAGGCTGGCTAGAGCACCAGGTGCTTCTCCGTCTGCTGCCTCTGTGCGGGGACTAGTGAGTTAGTTTGTGTACACACCTCTTAAGACTAGAGTCTCGGTTTCCTACAGCCCTCTGGTTCTCCCAGTTGTACGCCCTGCTGGTTTTCAAAACCCATCAAGGGGGTCACCTCCCCAGTGCTGGTCACCAGGGCTGGGGTGCCCAATGTGCTGCTTGAACCCCTCATTCCTTAGGGAGGACCTCAGAGTTTGTGATATCACCTTCTGCTTCTGGGTCATCCGTGGGGCTGTGGGTCCTGACTGGATCATGTCTCTCCCCCTCCACCTGTCTTGATGTGGTTTTTTCTTTACATCTTTAATTGTATAAGAACCTCTCTGTTTGTCTTCAGGGTGTTCTCAGAAAGGGTTGTTTTATATGTAGTTGTAGTTTTGGTGCATCCATGGGAGGAGGTGAGTTCATGGTCTTCCTACTTTGCCTTCCTAATTCCACCTCTCTTCTGTATTTTAATGGAGCATCTATAAAAGTTAATTTTGTCTTTGGTCCCAAATAATATCTAAGATATATGAGCTCATTCACAAAAGTAGAGATTTTATAATCCACATTCCCTGATTGTAATTTTTTTTTAAGTTCATTTTTGGCTTCATTGGGTCTTCATTGCTACATGGGCCTTCTCTAGTTGTGGCGAGCAGGCCACTCTTCGCTTCAGCACATGGGCTTCTCATTGCGGTGACCTCTCCCGTTGAGGAGCACGGGCTCTAGGCGTGCGAGCTTCAGTAGTTGCAGCACGTGGGCCCTAGAGCACATGGGCTTCAGCAGTTGTGACTTGCAGGCTCAGTACTTGTGGCTCACAGGCTCTAGAGTGCAGGCTCAGTAGTTGTGGCACACGGGCCCAGCCACTCCGTGGTATGTGAGATCTTCCCAGACCAGGGCTGGAACCCGTGTCCCCTGCATTGGCAGGCGGATTCTTAACCACGGCGCCAACAGAGAAGTCCCTAAACTGATATTCTTTATAAATCTGTGCAGCGTTTATTAAGAGGAGAGGCTGAGCCCCGGATGGTGGGGTGGGCAGGAAGGGGGGCCAACCAGAATGAAGGAAGGTTGCAACACGCAGGGTCTCTCCTGTTGCCCCAGCAAACCAGCGATGGCTGGAGCTCCCATATCCTTCCTTGGTTTCTTTAACCAAAGCCCAGATGGCCCTCGATGGACGAGCTTCTCTAGGTGGTGGGGAACAGGGGAGGAAGAGTCGGTGTGAGAGGCCAGCATCAGAGGTCAAGGACGCTCAGACTCAGGGGCGGCTCTCAGCAAAGAATCAGGTCCTGGGCGACGGGTCTGGAGCTCAGAGCAGGAAGGGCACCAACAGAGCAGGGCTGGGGGTCGTCCTCCTCTCCCCGTCCCCTAACCCCTCCGACTTCCAGCCCTCACCGTTAGAGGCTTGGGCAGCTTCTGGTGCCAAGAGAAAGAGAAGAAAGACAAAAACAAAAAAGCTAAATGCAAGACTTAAAACAGAATTCTGATGTTATTGAGAAAAGGTGCTCCTAAATACCTCAGTGTAAAACAATCATGTCAGAACTGAAAATGGAGCTACCCTATGACCCAGCCATCCCACTCCTGGGCATCTACCCAGAGAAAACCAAACCTTGAAAGGACACATGCTCGCCAATGTTCATTGCAGCACTATTCACAACAGCGAAGACATGGAAACAACCTAAATGTGCATCGATAGAGGAACGGATAAAGAAGATGTGGCACATATATACACAATGGAATACTACTCAGCCATAAAAAAGAATAAAATAATGCCATTTGCAGCCACATGGATGGACCTAGAGATGATCATACTAAGTGAAGGAAGTCAGACAGAGAAAGACAAATACCATATGATATCACTTATATGTGGAATCTAAAAAAATGATAAAAGGAACTTAATTACAGAACAGAAATAGACTAGAAAACAAAACTGTGGTTACCAAAGGGGAAGGGTGGGGAGGGATAAATTAGGAGTTTGGGATCAGCAGATACACGCTACTGTATATAAAACAGATAAACAATAAGTCCTACCATATAGCACATGGAACTATATTCAATACCCTGTAATTATAATGGTTAAAAATATGAAGAAGTATATATAAATATATACGTATATATACACACATACAAATATAGTGTATATTTATGTAACTGAATCACTTCGCTGCACACCAGAAACCAACACAACATAAATCAACTATACTTCAATAATAAAAAATAAATAAAATAATCATGTCAACAGTATTACTACTGATAAGACTGCTGAAGCTTTACTGAGCTCTTACTAAGTTCCATGTAAATACACCAGGCGCTTCAAATGTCTTCTGTCTTTTAAGCTTCACAGCAACCTGCGAGGTCGGTACCATTATCTCCATTTTCCAGATGATGAAATTAAATCTGACAGAGACTAAATAACTTCCTTGAAGTCACATAAGTAAACATTTCCAAAGCCCTCAAATCCAAGTCTGTCTGAGTCCACGGTCCTAACTGTTCTGTGTGTACAATTACTGATATTTGTAATGACGGCCTGGAGTCATCTGTAAATGTTAATCTCTGATTTTTTTTAACGTTTCTATTGGAGTATAATTACTTTACAATGGTGTGTTAGTTTCTGCTTTATAACGAAGTGAATCAGTTATACATATACATATGTCCCCATATCTCTTCCCTCTTGCGTCTCCCTCCCTCCCACCCCTCTAGGTGGACACAAAGCACCGAGCTGATCTCCCTGTGCTATGCGACTGCTTTCCACTAGCTATCTATTTTACATTTGGTAGAAAAATATGGAACGCTTCACGAACTTGCGTGTCATCCTTGTGCAGGGGCCATGCTAATCTTCCCTCTATCGTTCCAATTTTAGTACACGCGCTGCCGAAGCGAGCACCCTCTGATGTGTTTTATTTCAAACATCAGGGAAAGGTATACTATCTCTCAAATATTTTCTTCCACATAAAAGTTGGTTTTCCAGAGTGACCCATTGTTCAAGAATTCTGGATAGCTGAAGCTTTAACTGTACTTTGCAACTTCTTACTAAATTTCAGTAATTACATCTGTACAAATTGGTTGCCATCAAGTTGCAAGTAAAATTTTTATGAAATGCTATAAAATATATTGGTTGTAAATTCTGAGTCCTATGTAAGTTCTATCTATTGCATTTCCCCAGACACGTCAATTTTAAAAAGGCTTTTAAATGTTTTTGGCAGAATTTTTTTTCAAAATAATACTTCAATATGGACTTTTTCTTGGCAATCCATGAGATTTCCTGGAAGTTCCTACTGAGTACACTTACTGTATAAACATAAAGCTTGATTTCCCAGTAAAAGCATCAACCATCTGCAAATGCCAATAGGTTTTATAAGCAATTTGCAGTAATAAGCAATTTGAGTGAGGCCATCCTCGCTTTTCCATATTTTTTCTAATGCTTGGAGTATGGGCCACAGAACTCTTGGAAAGACTATTTTCAAATTCTTTCTTGCTTTAAGACCTCCCCACCTTTTGACTAAACATTACTTCATTTTCCTGGAGTAAAGAATCTGACTGAAAATCTCTAGTCAGCTTACCTGATCACATTTCCCCCAATATGTCAGTGTAGCGGTAACTTCTCTGAACATCTAACCTTTCCTGAACCCGTGGCACATTCGTACAACCACGCATAACAGTGTATACAGTTCCTTTTCATTTATCAAAAGAAAGAATCCTTGGGGAATAAAGATTTGACAGCTACTGTTACAAGATAATTGTAATACTTAAAAAAAAAGAGAGAGAGAGATGAGACAGATGGTGTACGCTGGAGACATGTGGAAGTTTGCTTGAAAAAGAGCTTCAGAAATTCAGTTGACACTGAAAAGAAATTATGCAAATCATCATTTTTGCATAAAAGCATCATGGAAAACAGGGAAATTATGTTAATCTTTAGTCTTCCACAATCTTGTCAAAGAGAGAGAATGTCAAGTGGACTGACACCCTCTTGGTGTCCTATTTTTTAAAAAGCTCTGTAGCCACTCATTTTTTCTTATTTATTTATTTATTTATTGGAGCCACTCATTTTGAATCACAAGGAAAAGAGATTAAATTGAGTGAGATGATTAAGAACGTCTTCTATTTTGCCATGCTTAGGTCTAATTCATTAATATCAACCATTAATACGTATCAGATGAGTTATTCAGTACTTTTATTATACATTGCATAATTTACATGGGCAGTGTTTGTAATAAATTTTTTAGGTATTTCATCAGGTTAACCTACGTGGCATTAAAGGCCAATGGAGATTTAATTTTAAAAATTATGTTTATTACTTTAAAAAAAGATTTTCACATTTTCCCTTTTAAGCTTTATGTGCTTGCCTGATTCACACATTACCCAAAATTTTTTAAAAAGGAAGAACATGTACAAGACGCTATGAGGACAGAAATTCTAAGGACCAATGTGAAATGTTAGGGTGAAAATTCTGGCACTGTAGGTCGAGGGGACTGAGGCACAGAAAATTAGTGAGGAATCTGATTTCAGCGAAAAGAGGAAAATCGCTTACTGAATTCAGACAAGTTTTCAGAAGAACAGGTTGGAAGTGTAGCACCATTGGTATCTGGTGTCATGATAATTATGCTTTTAAGAACATGAATAGGGCTTCCCTGGTGGCGCAGTGGTTAAGAATCCGCCTGCCAATGCAGGGGACACGGGTTTGAGCCCTGGTCCTGGAAGATCCCACATGCCTCAGAACAACTAAGCCTGTGCGCCACAACTACTGAGCCTGCGCTCTAGAGCCCGTGAGCCACAACTACTGAAGCCCGCATGTCACAACTGCTGAAGCCTGCGCGCCTAGAGCCCGTGCTCCGCAAAAAGAGAAGCCACCGCAATGAGAAGCCCGCGCACCACAACAAAGAGTAGCCCCCACTCACCGCACCTAGAGAAAGCCTGCACGCAGCTATGAAGACTCAACACAGCCAAAAATAAATAAATTAATAAATTAATTAAATTAAATTAAAAAGAACATGAATAAACTCACGTTTATTTAGGGGCAAGAGAGAGGGAAGGTGAGGTGTTAGCTGTAGACAAAAGAAAATGTTATGATGGGATCATTTCCACTCATTTCGAGATCACAAAATATAGGCTTGTGTCTGAGTGTACATGCGAATTAAGGAGAGTAAATGGAGAAAGGCCCACCTTTCACCCAATATTATAATGAAAACAGAAACCTGGGTCATACATTATGAATCTCCCGTGAATTCATGCTTGTGTGTGTGTGTGTGTGTGTGTGTGTGTGTGTGTGTGTGTGTGTTTAAGCTGGCCTATTTAAATGCCATTAGAAAAGTCAACATTTATATTTAATTTGAACAGAGAAAAAGAAGTCTGAAAGTTGATAAACAACCTTTAATATATAAAGATGTGTTGCCAAGAAAGATGATGGGATTTCATTTCCTGGAGATGGTGAGATAAAGTGATGCATATTCTCTCATAGTTTGGGCTGGGCAAAGACTGCTTAGAAGCAAAAAGACCACTTCAAGGTTTAAACTTTTAAAATGAGAATGGAGCTTGACAAGAGAAAGTATTTTTCATAGAAAGGAAGACATCCTATTACATTTTCTTTACAGAGGTTACCTTTATCTTTGAACTTGGGTCAGCAGTGTATTAGAGCACCCAGTGCTCCAGTGTGCTTTCATACAACTTTCATAGTATAGGCAGCGGGACCTCCTGAGGCTTGATATGGGTGACCCTGGTCCACATTTGGGTCCTGGGGTACCTCGGGGCCAGCCATGTGTATTTCTCTGGGAAAGCTAATCTTCTGGCTCCCTTTTAAACTGATATTCTTTTTTAAAATTTTTATTTATGTATTGATTGATTTTTGGCTGTGTTGGGTCTTTGTTGATGCACGTGGGCTTTAGTTGTGGCGAGCAGGGGCTACTCTTCGTTGCGGTGCGCAGGCTTCTTATTGTAGTGGCTTCTCTTGTTGCAGAGCACGGGCTCTAGGCGCACGGGCTTCATTAGTTGTGGCATGCAGGCTCAGTAGTTGTGGGTCGTGGGCTCTAGAGCACAGGCTCAGTAGTTGTGGCGCACGGGCTTAGTTGCTCCGCGGCATGTGACATCTTCCTAGACCAGGGCTGGGACCCGTGTCCCCTGCATTGGCAGGCGGATTCTTAACCACAGCGCCACCAGAGAAGTCCCTAAACTGATATTCTTTATAAATCTGTGCAGCGTTTATTAAGAGGAGAGGCTGAGCCCCGGATGGTGGGGTGGGCAGGAGGGGGTGCCAACCAGAATGAAGGAAGGTTGCAACACGCAGGGTCTCTCCTGTTGCCCCAGCAAACCAGCGATGGCTGGAGCTCCCATATCCTTCCTTGGTTTTTTTAACCAAAGCCCAGATGGCCCTCGATGGACGAGCTTCTCTAGTCAGCTCTGGGTGACTAGGTTAGCCTTTCCTAAATTGTGGTCCCAGCATCACTATGTGAGAATCGCCTGATTCCTGAGCCCATGCTGGACCTACCGAGGGAGTGTCTCTAGGTACAAGGCTGGGACATCTGCATTTTTAATGAGCTCTGCAGGTGATGCTGGCCGCACTACACCTCAGGACCCACTCCCTGAAGGCTGGGTTAGAATCAGAGGCACTTAGAGAGCCCCAGCTCCCCCAGGTATTTGGCTGTCAAGTGCCTCCTCAGACATGCAACCCTGTTTCAGGGATGATGGAGGGAGATGCGGTTCTACACCCACTCCTCGGCCTTGCTCCCCAGCACCCACTCTGGTTGAGCTGAAGTCCCCGGGGAGGGCCTATAAATACTCCATCTGCTCAGACTTTTTGCCAGACAGTGGAGTGTGCACCACCTTCCCACTACTGAGACCAAAATACCTCCTCTGGGCTTGCCTTCCTTGAGCTGCTAAGAGCCCTGTTACCCGACAACTCCAGTGCCCCAGGACCACTTGCCTTTTTCCATGGGGATTCCACTGCCCTTAGATGTCCTTTATGCAATTAGGATGGAGATAAATGTTTAATGCTGGAAAGAACCTTAGAGATAATCTAATCCACTCCATCATTATGTGGAACAGATGCAAACAGATACACAGAAGAAAAAGCAGGGAACAAAATTTTGAGTCCTCACAACGTGCTAGAAATGTGCTGTGCTAGATTTTCCAACCAGTTTTGTCATCAATATTTTTTTTACAAGAGACTTTCAAAGGATGACATCATATCCATTTGTTATAGATACAGAAGTCGAAACTCAGAAAATTAAAGAACTTTGCAAAGTTGTTCAGTTAACAGGTAGTAGATCCAGGGTTGAATCCAGGTTCTAAAGAAAAGAATAATATTAGCTCTCATTTATGAAGCACTTACCATGTGTTGGGCATAGTTCCAAGCACTGTATTTTTACTAACTTATGTAACATTGCCACAAAAACCTTGAGGTAGGGAGGAGTATTATGCCCCTTTTTCCGGGGGACGCAGGCACAGAAGAGCAGAAACTTGCCTGGGGACACCCATTAGTAGATGGGGGAGCCCTGACTCTAGTGGTCTCTCCAGAATCAAGTAATCAGGGAAGGTAGTTATTGCCCGGATAGGAGATAAACAGACCTGAAATAATGATTGGGAGGCAGGGATAGGTCTGGGAACCCCTTCTGACGATCTCTGGATCACCTGTCTGGACGGGAGGTGTGGGAAGGAGTGAAGACGGCGCTCCATTTTCTTGCTTCCTCGGGGAACTAAGTCAGTGGTGACACCATTAGCTGAGACCCAGAACAAAGATAAACCAGCATCACATTTATGTTCTGGGTTACATAGCTGGCATTTGGCTACTTCTACAGCTTCCCTGTGAAACATAAGAGGAAGAATCACCTGTCCTCATTTTCTACCTAAAAATATTTTGATTGATCGATTATAAGAACCACTCAGTGGAATTTGGAGCCCCGTCTGCCTGACTTCCTATCCATAGGGCTGTGAAGGAGTAAGTGTGTTTGTAGCTTTGGGATGGCCGTACATACAATCCCTTACTCGATTCATTCTTATTTCAGAATTATCCTCTGGCCGCCACTATGCGTTGCTGTCAAGGATCCCATGGTGAAGAAGACAGCCCCGGTCCTCTTCAGGGAGCTTGTATTCAGGTGAGGGAGATAGGCAATAAGAAAGGAAGGAAAGCTTAGCCTGTGAAAAGTACTGTACAGATAAGGGGGGGTGATATGGTACAGAATTTGCTAGCCCAGGGCCAGGTGACATGGGGACTTGTCCGACGTGAAAGGTGTCTGAGGTTTACTCCAAGTGTGATGGGAAGACATTGATGAGTTTTCAGCAAGGCAGTGACATGATGTTGTGCATATTTTGCAGCTTGCTCTGAACGTCACTATATCCAGGGCAGACTGTGAAGGCAGGACTGGAGGCAGAGAGGCTGGTGAGGAGCGGCAGAGGCCAAGGTCGGTGACAGCTGAAGGAAAGGTGCAGCGATGACAAAGTAAGTGGGTGGACACTGAAATATATCTGGGGTGTAGCAGACAGACTTGTTGATGGAGAGCGGTAGAGAGGAAAAGGGAGAAATCATGATGACCCCTGGGTTCCTGGTTTAAACCCTGGGTAAATAAATCGTGCTGCTATTTACCAATATTGTGGCAACTGGACGAGGAATTAGTTTTTTTTTCTGTAATAAGTATTTATTATGAATCAAACGAAGTTACTTTTTTTTTTTTTTTTTTTGTGGTACGCGGGCCTCTCACTGCTGTGGCCTCTCCCGTTGCGGAGCACAGGCTCCGGACGCGCAGGCTCAGCGGCCATGGCTCACGGGCCCAACCGCTCCGTGGCATGTGGGATCTTCCCAGACCGGGGCACAAACCCACGTCCCCTGCATTGGCAGGCGGACTCTCAACCACTGCACCACCAGGGAAGCCCTGAAGTTACTTTTAACAAATACATCTTACAAGCTTTTCTTTTTAAAAATATTTATTTACTTTTGGCTGCATCGGATCTTAGTTGTGGCACACGGGATCTTTCATTGTGGCGTGCGGGCTTCTCTCTAGTTGTGGCTCACATGCTCAGTATTTGTGGCACAGGAGCTTAGTTGCCCCACGGCATGTGGGATCTTAATTCCCGGACCAGGGATCGAACCCATGTCCCCTGCATTGGAAAGAGGATTCTTAACCACTGGACCACCAGGGAAGTCCCTACAAGCTTTTTGTTTAACCACAAAACTTAAAATCAAGTGTGCAATTTCTGGGAAATTGCACAAATATTTGTTGTTGAAAAAGTTATGTAGGTTTTTCAATTTGTCATTAAATATCAATAAACATAGATAAGAATTGTTAACACAGTAATAATAAACAGGTCAAGTACAGCTTTGCCTCACCTGGATGCTTTCCAAAGTGTCTCTTTGGTTATTAGGTTCTTGTGGAATTACTGAAACATAAATGTTTTATAACTTTCTTTTGTTTAACTTTCTGAGGTGGTAACTATGGTGCACAATTCTTGATTTCTTAATGTATTTATGTTGGAAGAATTAGTTTATGTCTTTTTAATGTTTCTCATCACACATCATTGAATTTGGATTCATTTTAATTTTAAAGAAGGCTGGTTACAAGTTGAGGCTTCTAATTTTTTTATTGAAGTATAGTTGATGTACAACATATAAGTTACAGGTGTACAATATAGTGATTCACAATTTTTAAAGGTTATACTCCATTTATAGTTATTATAAAGTACTGGGTATATTCCCTGTGTTGTACAAGGTATCCTTGCAGCTTATTTCATACCTAATAGTTTGTACCTCTTAATCCCCTACCCCTATCTTGCCTCTCCCTGCTTCACTCTCCCCACGGGTAACCACTAGTTTGTTCTCTGTGTCAGTGAGTCTGTTTCTTTTTCATTATATCCACTAGTTTGTTGTATTTTTTAGATTCCACATATAAGTGATATCATGCAGTATTTGTCTTTCTCTGACTTATTTCACTTAGCATAATACTCTCCAAGTCCATCCATGTTGCTGCAAATGGCATTATTTCATTCTTTTTATGGCTGAATAATATTCCATTATATATATATTCCTATATATATTATATTGTAATATATAATATTAGATTAATATTCCATTATATACAATGTATAATATATATTAAATTAAAATTCCATTATATATATATACATATATATATCACATCCTCTTTATCCATTCATCTGTCAATGGACACTTAGGTTGCCTCCATGTCTTGGCTATTGTAAATAGTGCTGCTATGAACATTGGGGTGCATGAATCTTTTCTAATTAGGGTTTTCATTTTTATCATTTTTTTTGTGATAAATACCCAGGCATGGAATTGCTGGATCATACGGTAGTTCTATTTTTAGTGTTTTGAGAAACCTCCATACTGTTTTCCACAGCGGCTACACCATTTTACATTCCCATCAACAGTGTAGGAGGGTTGGAGGAGGAATTCGTTTTGAAGGTAGATGATCATCAGACACACGTATGTATATGTATGTGTAAGCACAGTACCAGAGCTTACCAAAAGCACTCTGGACTGGGACCTGAAAAGTCTGATTTGTGTCAGAACGTCATCACCACGAGCAATAACTTCTCGACACCTCATTACTTCCCATCTGCAACGTGGGGATGATTATATCTGTCTTCACTGCTTCAGAGGGTTGCTAAGAAGATAAATGAGATAGCGTTTAGGGAAGCACTTTGAAGTCTTGGTTGGACAAGAACTGTATAAATCCAAGCTACCATTATCATGTCAGGGTGTGTTTATTTTTCATGTATCTGCTCAAAGTCACAGGGGCCATGAGTATATCATGTGTACATTCTTTCCTTCAGGTTCAGTTCCCAGAAATGGTCAGGTGAACATGTTTTTCTTTCCCCAACTCTCCCTTCGGCTGTAGTATTCTCTCGACAGTATTCTGCAATTATTAGTATTGTGGAAGACATTTTAAAGACTCTGGGAAGAAAGGATTTTTCCCAGTATAACTTTTCCCAGTTAATTCTTGGCTGATAAAGATAATGGTGATACCTTCCTTTAAAAGAGATGGACAGGTTACAAAGAACCAGTGCACTGTCTCATAGAATCCTCAACAACAGTCTAAGAAAGGTATGATTTTTTTCACCATTTGCCAGAGGAAAGATGGCTCAAGAAGTTAAAGTAATTTGCCTAAAACTTCACTGTACCGTTGGAGTAATTAAAGCTAATAAAAGAGCTGCATTCTAAAAAATAGAGTGAATGAGCAGCAGGGGTGTTGAAAGAACTGAGCCATGTCCCAGGTGACATTCGTCAGAGCTTCCTCCATCCTAGAACCCTGGACGCAGTCTCCAGGTCTTTGATAATGGGCGCGACTAGGCTTTTTCTGGTCTGGAGTTTCAAAAGCTGGACCATTCCACCCAGGACCTTGTGTACTCTTCTCTACATACAAACAAGCAACCAAAATAAAGTAAAATTGTCCCTTGGTCTCCAGAGTCATTACCTGGTTAACTGTCAGCTTTCCCTTGGAGGACCCAAAGAACATTCAGGTTTGCTTGAGGTGACCTGTGAAAGAGGTTCTTGGGATGGTGGGAAGAAAACTGGACTTGGAATCCAGACATGAGGTTGAGTCTTGGTCCAACGTGGCTTATTGTGATGAGTGAACCTATTTGAGTTTTGGTTTTAATTAAGTGTAAATGGCATATAATAATGTTTATCTGTTTGTTTATCTGTTTACTGACTGTGACCTTCCAATCAGCCTCTCCTTCAGGCGCGCAGTTGCAGGTGCAGAAGTTTATGGGCTAAGCAGTCCCTTTCAGAGTGACTTGTTGGTGGATTACTGGATTAAAAATGCTCCATTCTGATCATTTCTTCCTTTGTCTTTCTCAACTCAAATGCATGGGTATTTGCTCACTTCTTTTTTTTAATCAATGTTTTTAAATTGGAGTATAGTTGATTTACAACCTGGTGTTAATTCTCCTGTACAGCAAAGTGATTCAGTTATACATATATATTCTTTTTTCATATTCTTTTCCATTCTGGTTTATCACAGGATATTGAATATAGTTCTTTGCGCTATACAGTAGGACCTTGTTGTTTATCCATTCTCTATATATGTATTTGCTCACTTCGAATGGAGGGGAAGTGGGCTATCCTTTCTGGTACTCATACAGTAGGGCTGTGCACATATTCATGCATTAGCACAAAGCTAAAGAGGGAAGGTGGACAGAGTTGCAGTGAGGACTAGATGAGCGCCTCTCCAGTGTTGAGCGGGTGACTGCACACAGTGAGGGAGAGACAGCTGGAGTGTCACAGCGGTTCCTTACTCAGGTGATTCTCATTTGTCTGCACTTGTTTCGCTGTGGCCCTGGCTGGAGGCTAGACGATCATCAACTCCCTTCAAATGGTCAGGCTGGTTAGAGGTCGGCCATTGGTTTCTCGAAAAGGTGTATCTGTCACCCTTTCTCCTTATTTTCTGCACACCTTTGAGGAGGGTATTTGGGAAAACTTTTTGTTATGTGGATGGCAAATGCAAATAAAATGACAATTTTGAGATCAATGACAAATTTTTAACTTGTTTTACCTCTAAACTGAGGCTGAGAGAGAAACCCCCAAACCTGTGGACAACGTGTTTTTCCAAAGGACTTTTCGGTTTATACGTGTATGCCTGGGTTTACAGGTGTGTGCCTGGCTTTACAGGTGTGTGCGGGGGCCCCCCCAGAGACCGCGGGGCTGGTTCGGGCCACACGGGCCCCGGGTCCCGGGCGGGTAGGACGGGCCTCCGGGCCGGGCGTCCCGTCGACCCCGCCTTCCGGGTCCTGGGCCGGGTCCCGAGGCTCGCGCCCGGGTCTGTGTCCGGGGTACCTGGTGGCACCCGCCCCTCCTCTGCGGTAGCGCGTCCCCACTCGGCCGTCCTCCCAGCCTCGGCGGCGGCCGCTCAGGTCCCCTCCTCCGTGCCCCCGGGACCTACCCTGGACCCCCGCAGCGCCCGGGCGCTGGAGGCGGGCGGCTGGCCTCCCCCGCCCGTCCTCCTCCTCCTCAGTCTCTGCTCTCCGCCCTCCTCCTCCTCCCCTGCTCCTCCCCTCCCCTCCCCCTCCTTTCCCCCCCGCTCCCTCCTCGCCCCTCCCATCCCCTCCCTCCTTGCCCCTCCCTCCTCGCCCCTCCCCTTCTTCTCCCTCGGGCCCGGCAGGCGGCGGCGGGAGCGCGCAGGCGGCGAGCGGAGCCCGGTGCGGCCGCGGCGTCTGAGGCCGGTGAGCGGGAGAGCGCGGGGCGTGCGGACAAAGAGGGCGCCGCGCGGAGGTAGGACCCGCCCCCGACCCCGAGTCCCCGGGCCCCCGCCCCCGGGGCCGGGTTGGAGCGGAGCTGGGCGGCCCGGCCCGGCCCGGGTCACTGCGGCGGCGGCGCGCGCCCGGGCGCACGGCGGGAGGACCTGGCGACGCTGGCTGCGGGCGGTCCTGAGCTCCCGAAACTTCCCGTGGGCGCGGGGCGGCGGCCAGGCGGCGGGGGGACCCACCCGGCCCTGCCGGCCCTGGCCCGGGGTCTAGGCGGACGGCCCCCTGCACCAGCCCCGGCGAGCGTCTACGCGGGCGGCTCCCGGCACCAGCCCCGGCGTGTCTGCGCGGGCGGCTCCGGGCACCAGCCCCGGCGTGTCTGCGCGGGCGGCCCCTGGCCCCGGCGTCTGCGTGGGCGGCCCCCGCCTCTGGCCGCGGGCGCGTCTACACCGGCGGCCCGGCACCTGGACTGGCGTCCACGCGGGCCCGCAGTACCTGCGGCGAGCAGAGGGGCGGTCCGACCCCGCCCCGCCGTCAGGGGCAGCAGTTCCTGCCGACGTCCACAACGCCACCCGGTTCCCCTGGACACGTCCACACTGAACTGGGGGTAGGGGAGAGCGGTGTAGGCTCTGGTTTGAACGCTTTTTTCCTGAATGGCCCCATTTTCATATTAAGCCCTCGGTTCTCAGTCCAGCATTCCATTCTCAAATTCTTTGGGTGATAATTTTGCCAGATTTTCTGAATGGGATTAACACAGGCCGTTCAGAAATCGTTTCTGAGTTTGGCAGCCGCTGCCCTGATGGGTGCTGTTATATTTGAGCTGCTTTCAGGCCCATCTTTAGTGTGTTGTTTAGAATTGTGAACCTTCGTGTCGTTTTGGTTGGGTAGGATTAAACAGTTCTATTTTTAAGAGCGGCGAAGAAACGTATGTATTTAATATTGGGACCATGTGCCACAGAAATCACATGAGGCGCGGTTTCTTAACCACCAGAGTGGCTTAAATACTGGGAACTTGGTGGGATTGAAAAGGAATTTCAGGTGGAGGAGACGTTCATTGGCCACTTTCACCTTCTCAGGTGGGTTGAGGACTTTACTAAGGCAGCAGATTTCACTTTGAGAGCCGAAGAAATTATGTTCTTATTACGTTTCATAAATCCTGTTTATGGCAAGAGTCCTGAATGGTACTTGGTAGCTCTTTCTGCGCCCTGAACTAGATATCTTTACGGATTCATTTTGAATTGCTTAGAAAGCCTATTTTGTTTTAACTTGTTGACGCTGGAGTTCAGGCCCCATGTTCCAGAGCAAACAGCACTTTTGTGTGCTTCTTGGTTCCTGGCTCTCCTCCGCACCTTTCCCCCAGACGATCATACTTTTCTGTCTTTTCTCCCTCTGCCCCGGTGCCCCCAGAGCAGCGTCTGACATGGATGTTACATGAGCCACTCTCAGGGTCGCGTGGAGCGTCTCCCTCGGTGAACTAGAGGAAGATGGATGAGTCGGCCCTTCTGGACCTTCTGGAGTGTCCCGTGTGTCTGGAGCGGCTCGACGTCTCTGCCAGAGTCCTGCCTTGTCAGCACACGTTCTGCAAACGGTGTCTGCTGGGCATCGTCGGTTCCCGTAATGAACTCAGATGCCCCGAGTGCCGGACTCTGGTTGGCGCGGGCGTGGAGCAGCTTCCAAGCAACATCCTGCTGGTCAGACTTCTGGATGGCATCAAGCAGAGGCCTTGGAAACCCGGCCCTGCGGGGGGCAGTGGCACCGACTGCACAAACGCCTCGAGGGCTCAGAGCAGCGCTGTGGCCAATTGTAGCTCGAAGGATCCACCTTGCCCCCAGGGTGGACAGCAGCCTCGGGCGCAAGCCTGGAGCCCCCCGGTGAGGGTGAGTAGCCTGAAGAGGCCGTGCGGTGGGTGACGGTAGTGATGGCCAGTGTGTATTCTTTAGTCTTTGGATGTTTTCTAAATCAGCTCATGGCTAAAGAAGTCACGTTACTGGAACAGATAGGAGATTGTGCCTTGGGAATTTTTTTTTTTTCTTTTTGGAATGAGATTGGTTATAAAAAATTTTTCTTGTTTTTAAAATTCTCTCCCGGATGGTGGGCCTCTATTACGTTTTAAGATAAATCTTGGGAAACAGTAGCAATTATTCAATGAAATCTAAAATACAGAAGTTTTTTATGCCGAGTTTAAAATGGAAATTTGGTGTGGTTTTACCTTTTCGATGGTGTTGAGAGGACCATGAGTATGTATGTATGTGTGCATATATGTAGACATGTTATAAATATGTGTGTGGGTAGATCACAAGTAGGACATTGAGCTTTAATTTTTAAGTGGCTTGGAGCCATTCTGTTGGTTTTATGAATGCACAGCACAGAATTTTCTGGTTGGAGGAATTCTTAACAAATCATGGCCACAGGTAGCAGAGTTTTGTTGCTGTAGCAACGAAATGTCATTGAGAGCTATGCTAAGACAGCAGACGATGTAGCTTTATGTTGGGTTTTATAGGGAGTGAAACGAAATGTTTCCATCAGAAAGATTTTTTTTGGGTTTTGGGTTTGGACTGAAATAATTTGAAGTGAGGCTAAATATCTGGGCAGTTACCACGACTGAAATTTCTAGAAGGTAAGGTATTTTGAAGAAATGTAAATTATGTTGCTCGTGATGGCACCCCAATAATACATGCTTTTCTCATTTTTGTAAACCTGAAAAGTAGTTGTGGACATTCGATAATTAAAGCAGTTCCAATTTTGTCGGAAGAAACAATCTTGATAATTGGCCAAACTGAGAGAATCCATTTTTAAAGAACAGTTAATCTGGATGAGAATCTTTTTTCAAATATTCGTTGTAAACACTCAAAACTGACTTTTTTCAGTGAGGTAGGAATAACCCTTTGGGATGGCATTAACTAGGGTAAATTCACAGATGTGGCTCTCTGGGAGCTGTAGGGAATGACTACCTTCTAACCATTCCTTTCCTTTCTTCTCAAGTTTATCTTTTATGAATGATGTATTACATCACTTGATGTAGAGTACGCAAAGTGTTGTTGTTTTTTTTTTTTTAAACATCTTTATTGGAATATAATTGCTTTACAGTGGTGTGTTAGTTTCTGCTTTATAACAAAGTGAGTCAGCTATACATATACATATATCCCCATATCTTCTCCTTCTTGCTTCTCCCTCCCTCCCACCCTCCCTATCCCACCCCTCTAGGTGGTCACAAAGCACTGAGCTGATCTCCCTGTGCTATGTGGCTGCTTCCCACTAGCTATCTATTCTACATTTGGTAGTGTATATATGTTTTTTTTTTAAATAAAGAAGATTTATTATTATTATTATTTTTCCTTTATAACAAATTTAATCAGTTATACATATACATATGTTCCCATATCCCCTTCCGCAAAGTGTTTTAATTGCTGGAAAACAGCTTTATCCCCAGGCTATCAGGTTTCTTTTGAGTCATATTTAATTTTTTTTTTTTTTAATGTTAGTGAGAACTTTGGGTTCTGGAGGTTTTCTTTGCTTATTTGAAGCCCCCTAGTTTTGAAATTGGTCTGCTTATAGGGTTTTCTTAGATTTCCTTCTTTTAATGGAGTTTACACGATTAGTATCTGTGGACTCATGAATATTTCAACCTCAGAACCATCGTTTCTGAGACACCGGACCTAGGTCTGCTTCACTTAATTAGGGGGTAGATTTGCTTCCTTGGAGGGATTTTGTTTCCTTGTTAATTAGACTGGAGAGGCCTAGCTTCTGGCTGTGAATAGAAGTGTCTCAGTTGTTGACACGTTGCCTTACCTGTTGTGAGGAATGTGGTGAATGTTTGATTACTGATAAAAAGGAATTTAAGAAGAGGACTCAAGCATTCAGCTCAGTGT
Source organism: Hyperoodon ampullatus (assembly GCF_949752795.1). NCBI lineage: Eukaryota > Metazoa > Chordata > Mammalia > Artiodactyla > Ziphiidae > Hyperoodon > Hyperoodon ampullatus. The sequence continues at coordinate 126,003,780 of NC_136919.1, forward strand.
CCTTTGGATTTTAAGTTTTCTTTCTGATGTGGAAACTGACAATGTGATGTTGGAATGTTCATTTATTTGAACTGCTAAACTCCCAAAGTTGAGCTTCACGTTTCTTAGGTACATTATTCTGTGATTTTGATGATGTCGGTATTATTTTTCTGGCTGATATGATTTTCCTGATTTACTTTATGTTTCTTCTTTGGCATGAGAAAAATTACTTGCCAAGAAGCTCAGTTGAGCTTGAGCCTTATAATTTGGATAAAGTAGTTGAGGCCAATAAAAGCAGGAGATGATCATGTCTGTTACTTTCGGGGGGCGGGGGGCACAGAGAGTGGAGGACAAGACAATGAACAGACAAAATTATTCGGTAATGTGGGTTAATGCAGATGCTGTAATTCCTGTCAAAAGCATTTCTTTTCCCCCCAAGTCTAAAATAATTTCTTTTACCAGTAATTACTGGTACCTTCTACTTTGAAATATTCAAAACAACCAGGGCTACACAAACAGCCCAAGGACCTGAAAGATATATACATTTCAGAAAACGCTCCTTTTATTTTTTACTTTATTTTATTTTAAAAATTTATTTATTTTATCGAAGTATGGTTGATTTACAATGTTGTGTTAGTTTCAGGTGTACAGCAAAGTGATTCAGTTATACATATATATATATATATATATATATATATACACATTCTTTTTCAGATTCTTTTCCATTATGGTTTATCACAGGATATTGAATATAGTTCCCTGTGCTCTACAGTAGGACCTTGTTCTTTATCCATTCTATACATAATAGTTTGCATCTGCGAATCCCAAACTAGAAAATGCTTCTTTTAAAAGTGAGACCCGTGGAGTTGTCAGCCAGCCCCTGGGGTGTCCCCTGGGTGAATGACATCATAAATCCTAGATCCTCAGCTGTTCTGACTCGCCCCGGGGGTGTGAGAGCCTGTTCCCACGTGTGGTAGAAGCCAGTGCTGGTACCACGTGGGATGCTGTTCGGTTATTGGTTATGTTCCACGTTCCGTTAGATCGTGGCCATGTGGCTTCCTCATGCGTGTACCTCAGGGAGACTGGGTGTTATCAGCAGATAAGAACATTTGCAACGTGTGACACACATCTTGTTCCCAGAATTTTAGTGTTTCCTGCCTCACATGAAGGAGCAAATGGAAGAGTGTTGGGTCGGCGTCACCCCTGGAAACCACCAGCTCTTACTCCAAGTAAAGAATCCCTGCTGGTTTGGCGCCAAAGTGGACCAGTGGGACGAGGTGCAGGGAGTGGGTGGCTGCAGACACTTGCTTCCATGGGCTGAAAAATACCTACAGAAGGTGGATTTTATATATATAAGTATGTACAGAGTTCGATGTGGACATGTTTGATTAATCCCTATAGAATTGTGACCTAATGGAATAAATTTCTGCTTTCTAGCTGTGGCTCCACTGGTTCCAGGTCTAATACCTGTACGTGTATCTGTCTGTCTAGGTGCTGATACTTAATGATTTCACACTGCCGCTTCCTCAGAGTGAGCATATTCAGCCAGCACTGATCACATGGCCCCTGATTTACACTAACTTGCACTTGTATTCTTTCCTTTATCTAGCAAATATTTATCAAGCACTTACTAGGTCCCAGGCACTGCCCTAGCTGCTGGATAGGTAGTACTGGACAAAGCAGACGCGGATTCTGCTTATGAACCTGTGTGTCTGGTGGAAGAGACACACCTGTAATAGCATGATAACAGTGCAGGTAGGTCATTACAGGTGCTAAGTGTTAGGCTGGGAGCTGGGGAGATGACAGGCGAGGGCCTGGTTTAGTGCGTGTGTGTGCGCGCACATGTGTGCGTGTGTGTCTGTCTGTGTGTCTTCAAAAGCTTCTTCAGGCCGAGGCATTTGAACTGAGGTCTTAAGGGTGAAATGGTATTAATTAGTTGAGAGGGGTTGGCGGGAAGAGGGACGGAGTATTCCAGAGGTCCTGACCCATGGCCAGATGAAGCGGAGCTCCCAGGAGGAAGCGAGGGCCGTGCGTGAGAACAGAGCGGGCGACGGGCTAGTGACCCAAGACGAGGCCTCTGGTGCAGCGCTGGGCTGGGAGCCATCCAGGACCGCGCGGCCGTCCTGGTCAGTGCCCTGCCCTTGGGGCCAGAAGGAAGGGTCCTTGGGACTGAGATGGCCGTCAGGCCCAGGACAGAAATGGCTGGAGCGTGCCTCAGAGGCCTGGGAGAGGGGGAAAGAAAAGGGGCACCGGCGAGCTCTCCTCCCTGCTGCTTTCGTTTCTCCATAGTGCCCGCTGCCTCTCTCCCTGCAGCTGACTGTTAGGGGCTGAAACATGTCCCCCCAGGCTCATAGGTTGAAGCCCTGTCCCCCAGGTCTTCACTGTGAGGCTGCGCTCAGGGGTGGCACCTTCGAAGAGGTGCTTAAGGTGAAGGCAGCTTACGCGGGTGGGTCCTAATCCACAGTCTGGCGTCCTCCTAAGAGGAGATCAGGGCGTAGAGCCGGGGAGAGGGGAGACGCTGTGGGAACCCGGCCGGCCCTCTGCAGGCCGGGGAGAGAGGCCTCGGGGGACAGCCAGCCCCGCCCACACCTCGGTCTCAGGCTGCAGCCTCCAGAATGATGAGATAAATGCCTGTTGTTCAGCCGGCCGGCCTGTGCAGCCCCAGTGCCGCCCGTGGATGGGCTCCTGCGGGTCAGCCCCGCGTGGCCTCCGTCCCCTCTGTCCCCTGCGCACCGGCGGGGCTGGTCCTACAGGCCTGTGGGAGGGCGGGCTCAGGCCTCTGCGCCCTTGGACGCTGAGTCACCTCGAGTGGACCTCCAGTCCCTGCCAGCCCCGCTGGTGGAGCCTGGCCGGCTGGACTGGCGGGGTCCAGGAGCGGGGTGGGGGGGTGGTGGGGGGTGGGGAGGAGATGGGGAGGGGGGAGGGGGTGATGCCGTGGGGCGGGGCCGCGGTCGAGAGCGCGCACGTTGGGGAGAGCGCGCGTTTAGCGGAGGCCGAGCACGCAAGAAACAGCAAGCAAGGCAGCAGGTGGTGAGGCCCCGAACTGTGCGGTGAGATACAGGATCGCGCCTGTGATGAGGGTCGTGGAGGAGGTGGGCGAAAGTGGGCAGGACCTGCTCGCCCTGGCCAGGGGGTGGCTGTCAGGGCACAGTGGGGACCACCCCTCCTGGACCTAAGAAGCAAGACTTCCAGGTCGTGGTTTGGACCGAGGGAGAGGTTTTGATGTTTCCCAGTGGCCGAGTCTAAATAGAAAAAGGTATTTGTTTTTGCCAAACACCGTGTTGCAGCCATTCTTGACCTCTTCTTATTTGTTCATCGTGTCATCCTTGACCCCTGCTCGGTCCTCCTGTCCACCTCCACCCTGACCGCCCCCTTGTTCCTGAGTCGGGCCTGCGTCGAGGCTCAGGGCTGGGCCTGTGTACAACCCGGGAATGCTGAATGAGTCTTCTTTGTATCACATTTGTATCGTGTGACTGTTACCGTGTAAATCTCAGACAACCCTCTGCAGCTAAGGAGTATTGTTATTTAAAAAATGTTCAAAATGTAAATTGCAAAATGAGTTCCTAAAAACATTCTGGCTATAAAAAAGTTCACCACTTTGGAAGTATAATGTGTGTCCTTCTGTATCTCTTATGTGTTTATATGTATATGCATCTGGTTGTTTTGATTCTTGACATAAGTGGGATTCCGTACTCTGCATATCTGATGACTAGAATATATCTGGGAAATCTTGTCACGGCTGAGCACATACACCTACCTCGTTAAAAAGAAAACACCTATTTATTGAGGTATACTATATGGAAGAGTGCACGAATTGTGAGTGTACAACTCACTGAATTATCATGCTCCGTGCTTTTTAAATGACTGTATACTGTTTTTCTCTCCGTTTAAAAAATTAAAGGTAATATGTGCTCATAGTAAGAAATTTGTGGTAGAGAAGTATGTAAAGGGGAAAATCAGGGCTTCCAATCTGTCTGTCCCTAATCTCCAGAGGTGACCACTGTGCAGAGGGTATTTTGTGTGTTCCCCCCCCCAGGAAAAAACTGAATAGAAATAGGATCGTGTTGTACGTGCTATGCTGCAATTTGAGCTTTTCTCTGAAATGGCGTCTCTCTCAGAGCTTCCCGTCTGCTCTCATCGCTGGTCAGGAAGGTATCCTCGTGTTATGGACGAGGGAAGCGTGGCTGGAGAGGCCTAGAAACTCGTGCAAGGCCCCCTGCTCTCAGGATGGAGCCGGCCACCACCCCAGGCCTGTCTGCTCCCCGCTTCGCCCCCTTAACCGTGTCCCCCTCATCCTCGCGCTGCTGCGGCCCTGGAAGCTTTCCTCAGTGTAACTGGCGGGGCTCCTTTCACCTCACCGTCCCCGATGCCTGTTTTGTTCTGATAAAAAGGGGCAGGTGGCCCCGTGCCATGGAGGTAGGTGGGCCCAGCCCTTCCCTGGTGTGGCTGGCACACCGGGAGTTGTGGAGGTCCGGGTTGTGTTGGCAGCTGCTCGGCCGCTCTGGGCTCCGTGTCTTTTGTTTGTTTGTTTGTTTTTGCGGTACGCGGGCCTCTCACTGTTGTGGCCTCTCCCGTGGTGGAGCACAGGCTCCGGACGCGCAGGCTCAGCGGCCATGGCTCACGGGCCCAGCCGCTCCGCAGCATATGGGATCTTCCCGGACCGGGGCACGAACCCGTGTCCCCTGCATTGGCAGGCGGACTCCCAACCACTGTGCCACCAGGGAGGCCCTGGGCTCCGTTTCTTCACAGGAACGCAGAACCAGAGGGCCCGAAGCTCCACGCGGGGCCCGGGGCCAGGATCGCTGAGTTTGGTTCACCTGTGACTCTTGAGCACCTTCGTGGCGCCTGGCTCATAGGACACACTCAGGAGAGGTTTGTTGAATGTGTATTAGTTTCCTGTGGCCGCTGTAACGAAGCACCCCCGGCCAGTGGTTGAGAACAACAGAAGTTCTGGGTCCAGAGTCTGAAATCCAGGTGTCGGCAGAGCTCTGGCCTCCGCTGGCTTCTGGGGGCTCCCGGCACACCCCGCTGTCCTCGGCTTGTGGACGCACCCCTCCCGTGCCCGTCTCCTCTTCACAGGGCCTTCTGCCCATGTGTCTGCGTCCCCATCTCCCCCCACAGCCGGGCGGGCGTGGGGTGCACCGTATCGGGGGTCCCGTGCGCCCCTGGTGGAGCCACTGCACGCCGCGCCCAGGATGGCGAGGACTCGGGTGCCGCTCGGGCGTGGGTCAGGCGGGCTCTCCGCAGCAGCACAACGTCCTGGGGTAGACACCTTACACTCGAAGCAGCCTTGCTGCTGAGGCACCCTCACTGTGGAACTCAGGCTTCATCCTCCCGAGCTTTTGTCATAAAGACTGCGTGTATCTCCTCACTTTTTTCTAAACTTCAGAGACTTCTGAGCGCAGTGACGCTGAAGAGAGAAGCTGTGCGCGGCCCCGCCGTGCTTGCCCTTGGCCGAGCCCCGCCGTGCCTGCCCTTGGCCGAGCCTGTGCCCCGTCCGGGGGATGGAGTGCTGGCCTCTTGAAGGCAGGCAGACATGCAGCTGCAGACACAGCTGCTTCAAGGACGGCCCGTGAGTGGGCTCCTCCAGGTAGTGGGGAAGCGGATGGAGGTGCTGGTCCACGTGGTTGGCGGTAGCCGTGACGTCGTAGATGATTTGTCTTGTGGAACGTGGAAGAAGGCAGCAGTACGCAGGCTGTGCAAGTGCATTACGTTGCTGTAAACATAGTGCAGAAAGGCAAGGCCCGTCAAGTTTGAACTTTCTTCTCTTAGCCTAAGGAAGTAAAAATTCCTCCAAGTATTTTTTCCAAGGACAGAAATCCTTTCGAAACACTGTATGTTCACTGTTCATAATTCAGCAATGAATGAACAGGGGTGAATTTTCAGTATTTTAAAATGTAGTGAGAACTGCCCAGGATGAAATGCGGGTTTGCTGTAGGGGCTCCATCCCTGGGTGTAATTCATGTGAAGGACCCCCGCCGTCCCCACAAATAATCCAGCAGCGACGGAGCAGAACCTCAGTGTGGGTGCCAGCAGCCCTGGCATCGGTGTAAGGTTCCTGGAAGGGTGTTTGGACACCAAGGATGAAAGGGTGAACGTTAGATTTCTTACGAGGGGATTAAATTCCTGCAGAGCTCAAAGTATTCTAACGCTCTTCATTATATAACTGCTTGGTTTTTAAACACATATCTTTAAAGAACTTTTAAAGTTCTTTAACATGTTAAACACATAGATTAAACAATGTATGTAATAAATGAAACCTCAGACCTTAAATTTTTATTTGCTCAGCTCATTTGAAGTGACATTTAGTTAGCGGAAGTCTCAGTTTTTTTCTCCCATGGTTGAGTTTGTCTTTTAAACACACTCTTTGATATGTTATTTCCGGCATTTCATATGTTTTTAACCTTTTCTCCCCCGCAGCTGAGCAGAATTGAAGTGCTTAAGTCTTTCAGGCTAAATATGTTTGCCACTTTTGGACAGTCTAATTACTTTCGTTCCGTATTACGTATTTCATAGTACGTAATACTATTAGCATTTTCATTTTTCTGTTTTCTACTTATTTTTATGACAAGTCCAAAATATTAGAAGATACGGAAACCCCAAACTCTTGTCATACAAAGGTACTGATTTTGTTGAAACCGAAGTGTTAGTTGAAGGTCGTCATCAGGTGACAGTGTGAAACATTTACAAAGCCCAAGAAAGCCCAGCTGTGGCACCAAAAGCTCTGGTCTCGCTGAACGAGGTGCGAGAATGTAGGAAGTGTGACTTGAGGACCCCTTGCGCGGTGGTGAAGTGATGGAGCCGTGGTGTTAGTCCTGGCCCGGTGACTTGCAGCCAGTGATTTCTGTTCCATAGGCAGGCGTTTCCCCGTCTCTAAAACGAGGGATTTCTGTATCTGAGTTCCTGTGCGGCCCTGAACATTTTGGCACGATTGCCCAAGCCAAGGCCAGCTCCGGCCGTGAGCGTTTAGAACAGACTGAGGCTGGCGTCTGGGTATCATCTGGGTGCGGTGACGTGCGATGTGCCTCTGAGTCACGCTGGGACACCGGCATCTCCTCGGGGTCCCCTGGAGGCCCTGCCTGCCACAGGGACCTTCAGACGGATGGTAGGGTGGGCCAGACCTTCAGCAGGAAGGCGGGGGCAGCCAGGAGCCCGACTTGGGGCTGGTTTGCTCGCTGGGCCTCCTGGGTGGAAGGACCTCCCCCGTTCCGCCTGCAGTGTCATCCCGCTGCCGGAGGCCCCCCACAGCCGGGGATGGGGTGTCCCCACGTCCAGGGGTGCTGCCCTTTGGAGGGGCCTGAGCCCGTCTCACCGCCGTGCTGTCCCACTCTGACCGGCAGCGGGCGGGCGGCGTATTTATGCTGAATGCGGGTGGGAAGCAGCTGAGCTTCTCTGGGGTCGCACAGGCCTGGGCGCAGGAGGGCAGCGACTGTGGACTGGATCCTGCACGCAGGGACACGTGGGGTGGGAGTGGGGAGGGATGCTGTTGATAGTTTGCAGAGTCCACGGGAGGCATCAGGGACCGTCTGGGGCAGCGGGGGCTTCGTCCGGGGTGGGGAGATGTCCCAGAAAACAGAGGCTCCTTCAGACGGGTCAGGGGGGACTTGGGAGCTGAGTCTTCCTCTGAACGAACGCTCCTTTTTTTTTTTTTTTTTTTTTTTTTGCGGTACGCGGGCCTCTCACTGTTGTAGCCTCTCCCGTTGCGGAGCACAGGCTCCGGACGCGCAGGCTCAGCGGCCATGGCTCTCGGGCCCAGCCGCTCCGCGGCATGTGGGATCCTCCCGGACCGGGGCACGAACCCATGTCCCCTGCATCGGCAGGCGGGCTCTCAAGCACTGCGCCACCAGGGAAGCCCCGAACGCTCCTTTCTGAGCGCTGGAGCGCAGGCCGCGGGGCAGCACAGGCCGGGGGTGTGGCCCCGGGCAGAGGCCCGTCTGCTCCCCCTCTGGCTCGGCACCTCCCTCAGCCCGGCGTCACTCGTGGAGCCGTGAGGGTCCGCCCTCCAGTGCCCGGGACCTGCGACGCTCCGCTGCCGGTCCTCTCTCCAGAAGTGAGAGCTTGGAGTGCCCTGTGTCAGTTACGTGGTGCAGTCAGCCCTGTGTGCGCGTGTGCACGCGCGTGCATGCAGGCTGGCGGAGTCTGGTGATTTAACCAACCGACATTTGTAATGTACACGTCATCGCGCATTTTGTTCTGTTTTAAACAGCCAGCTTAAACTTTAGGTTCACAAGCTGTTCATGAGTTAGTGACTGCGGAGGATGCCAAATCTGGTTTCGTCCAGGTTCTGCACCGGCTGGGTGTGACCCTGGGCCTGGGCTGTGCAAGGAGCTGGGGCCCTCGTGTCTCTCCTCCTGCTTCTGTGGCCCCAGCGGCCGTGGAATTCCTTATGTGCTGGCCAGCCGTGACTGTCTCCTCTCCCTCCCTCCCTCCCTATCTTTCTTTTTGATGATGTAGGGAAAATAATAGCTGAAATAATTTAAAATACTTATCTTTTGACTTTGTTCTTTGGCATAGTTTTGAAAAGTCTTAGATTCCTAAGACTTCTGTAGGAAAGACTAAGTGTGCTTTGTAGTTTGGTTCTAATTTTTAAAAATGGGTGTTAGGAAAGATTCCAGTGCCCTCACAGGGGTCCTTTAATGGGTGCTGGATGTAGAATGTGTGTCTTATTCCTCGCGGCCGAGTTTTGTTTACCCTCTCACCCTTGCCCTCCCCTCCTTCCAGAGCACCCCCGTGCTGTTTTTAGATAGACACTCTGGTTGGTTTATCCGTGTTTTGGTTCTTTTTCTATCTCCTACCTAGAGCAGCTGATCACTTTTTTATGTGACTAGGCCCATCTCTGGCTAAATAAGTACATTTATGTAGCTGGTAACTTTCTGATGAATTTTGAAAATGCAGCAACAGTGAAGAGCCTTGCAATGCTTCCACTTCTAATAAGTCTGGATTTTTTTTTTTAAATGGAGCTTCTATTTATAGTTAAAATATTCACTTCCTGCCTTTGTAGGGTAAGAAAGGACACTGAGTGAACATTTTATGCAGAGGATCATCTACTGTATTTTTTTTTTTTTTTTTTTTTTTTTGTGGTACGCGGGCCTCTCACTGTTGTGGCCTCTCCCGTTGCGGAGCACAGGCTCCGGATGCGCAGGCTCAGCGGCCATGGCTCACGGGCCCAGCCGCCCCGCAGCATATGGGATCCTCCCGGACTGGGGCACGAACCCGTATCCCCTGCATCGGCAGGCGGACTCTCAACCACTGCGCCACCAGGGAGGCCCTCATCTACTGTATTTTAAAGTCTCTGGAAAAGGACGTTTCAAACCTTGTTGACAACGTACTCCAGAGCCGCACAGTCTTCGTAGCCAGGAAGTTCTTTTTTTTTTTTTGTATCAAATACAAATCCCTGTCCCTGCAGTTTAATCCCATTACTCTCGTCCTGTCCCTAATGGGAAGGAGGGGCCCCTTGTGCCGGCCCTGACCACCCTTACGTGGCCTAAACGCTGCACTTTCCTTTACGTGTCCTCTTAGGACCTGTTTCCTAATGTTTTGATCGTTTTAGTCGCTCTCCTTTGGATGCCCGCCAGCTTCTCCTCGTGCTTCGGTTCCGGTCCAGAGGAGCCCTGAGCCTGGTCAAGAAGTTCTGGGTAGAATAGAGCCTCGCGCTGTGGAAGGACTGTCACGTGACCCTCCTGAGTGCAGTGCTCCTTGTATATCTTTAAAAATAACGCGCTGCGTTGCTGATTCATGATTCGCCTGGACCCTCAGATTTTCTCTTCCTGAAAGTTTGGTTTTCTCCCATCTCTTATCTGAGCCCTTAGTTTTGAGTTCCTTCCTAATTAAACCACCTCTTGTTTCTGTAATCCTCACGGTAGAGTCAGTAACCATCCATGGGAACTGAAACCTGTCCATTCCAAATGCTGATTCTGTAATAGAGAATTATCATATGTGGACCCTTCATCTTAAACACTTACTTAACTTGTTTATTCCATTTATTTTGAGGATTCTCTGCTCTCACCTGGTATTTGTTCTCTAATTCATGATGTTTTTTTTTTAGCTTTGTCTTCTGTACCAAGTTGTACGTTAGTTGAGTGCGGGAATCTTGTGTTTTGTGTCTCTTTTCTGTCCTTTACAGTTGAAAACGTAGTGGGTGTTCATTTCAGGAACTACATCTTGATGGGCTTGACAGCTCAGATTCCAGAACCCCAGGTCCACTGGGACCGACCCTTTTGTCTTCATAAGAGAGGGACCTCACCACACGTATCCTTCTGGTGCCCTGAATTGTGTTCATTCTCTATGGTCTAAGACAGCTATGAAGGTGTTACCAGAGGTCGGGGAAGCTTCACTGTCATCGGATCCTCTCTGGAAGGTGGCCCTCACAACGTTTGCGCGACCCCCACCGTGGTGGTCTAGAAATCATGTTTTCCTAGTTTATTAGAAAGTGTTCTGCTGAATTGAATCAAAAGTCTTATGAAAGTTAAAATACGTGATCTGTTATCTCCCACCCCCGACACATTGTCACTCTGACACAGAGGAAAGGGAAGTGGATCTAATAGGAATTAGCTACCAATGATGGTGTTGATCTTTACCAAACACCTTCTTTATTTTTTTTTAAATTTTATTGAAGTATAGTTGATTTATAATGTTGTGTTAATTTCTGCTGCACAGCAGAGTGATTTAGTTATACATATATACATTCTTTTTCATATTCTTTTCCATTATGGTTTATCACAGGATATTGGATAGAGTTCCCTGTGCTCTACAGTAGGATCTTGTTGTTTATCCATCTTGTATATAATAGTTTACATCTGCTAATCACACACTCCCAGTCCATCCCTCCCCCACCATCCCTCCCCCTTGGCATCCACAAGTCTGTTCTCTATGTCTGTGAGTCTGTTTCTGTTTTGTAGATAGGTTCATTTGTGTTGTATTTTGGATTCCACATATAAGTGATATCATACGGTATTTGTCTTTTTCTGATTTTGATTAGTATGGTAATCTCTAGGTCCATCCATGTTGCTGCAAATGGCATTTCATTCTTTTTTTATGGCTGAGTAATATTCCACTGTATATATGGACCACATCTTCTTTATCCATTCATCTGTCAATGGATACTTAGGTTGCTTCCATCTTGGCTATTGTAAATAGTGCTGCTGTGAACATAGGGGTATGTGTATCTTTTAGAATTATAGTTTTATCTGGGTATATACCCAAGAGTGGGATTGCTGGGTCATATGGCAACTCTATTTTTAGTTTTTTGAGGAACCTCCATACTGTTCTCCATAGTGGCTGCACCAGTTTACATTCCCACCAACAGTGTAGGAGGGTTCCCTTTTCTCCACACCCTCTCCAGCATTTGTTATTTGTAGACTTTTTTTTTTTTTTTTTTTTTTTTGCGGTTCGCGGGCCTCTCACTGCTGTGGCCTCTCCCGTTGCGGAGCACAGGCTCCGGACGCGCAGGCTCAGCGGCCATGGCTCACGGGCCCAGCCGCTCCGTGGCACGTGGGATCCTCCCGGACTGGGGCACGAACCCGTGTCCCCTGCATTGGCAGGCGGACTCTCAACCACTGCGCCACCAGGGAAGCCCCTCACTGTAGTTTTGACTGGTGTGAGATGACACCTCATTGAGGTTTTGACTTGCATTTCTCCAATAATTATCGATGTTGAGCATCTTTTCATGTGCCTTTTGGCCATCTGTATGTCTTCTTTGGAGAAATGTCTATTTAGGTCCTCTGCCCATTTTTCGATTGGATTGTTTGTTTGTTTTTTTGTTATTGAATTGTATAAGCTGTTTGTATATTTTGGAAATTCAGCCCTTGTGGGTCGCATCATTTGCAAATATTTTCTCCCAGTCCATAGAGTTGTCTTTTTCTTTTGTTTATGGTTTCCTTTGCTGTGCAAAAGCTTATAAATTTGGTGAGGCCCCATTTGTTTATTTTTGCTTTTATTTCTGTTGCCTTTGGAGGCTGACCTAGGAAAACATTGGTATGATTTATGTCAGAGAATGTTTTGCCTATGTTCTCTTCTAGGAGTTTCATGGTATCTAGTTTTCTATTTAAATCTTTAAGCCATTTTGAGTTTATTTTTGCGCATGGTGTAAGGGAGTGTTCTAGCTCATTGAGTTACATGTGGCTGTCCAGCTTCCTAACAGCACACGCTGAAGTACCAAACACCTTCTGATTGCTCTGCTTGCAAGTCTGCTTTTGGAGTGAAAATGTTACCTGTAATCAAGGCCTCGGTTTTGGTGCAGGTGATTGAGATACTGAGTAATTCCTGTGGTCGGCAGTCCTGCGGGTGGCAGAAAGCACAGGTGGTGATGTGGGTGGCGATGAATGGCACCTCCACACCCTAAATCCCACAAGAGGCATCATGCACGGTCAAAAGTAAATTAAAATTCCTGAAAATGAAGCAGAAAGGGGAAAGAAAGGGGCAGTTAGAAGAATAAAGTAGCCCCAAGGGACACTTTCCAGTTCTCGAATCCTAAGCCAGCTCTGGTTCAAATACCTGCAGCGATGCATCCCTGTGATTGTTCGTGTGTCAGATATTTAACTGTAATGCGTGGAAATATTTTGAGTTGCTGTCACCTCTGTCAGGAGACTGAGCTGTGTGATACTCACAAATAAGTAGCACTACATCGACCCAACATTTCATTATAGTTAAGAGAGTGGTCCATCTTGAGGAACAGCCAGCCCATCAGATAGGCTTGGTCACCTTAGAAATGCTTCGCACTGCGGATTCTAGGCGTGCTGTACGTGGAGAGTTTTCTGTCAAAGGAGCGTGATGCTACCTCCATGTTTATTATGCAGATTCGCATGTGTTGCTAGGTTTATTTAAGTTTCTTCTTTGTGAGCCTAGCTTTCTTTACTTCCTGGAGGGAGAGGCAAGTTTATTTTTCACATTAACCTGATATGTACATTTCTCACCCCTCTGCTGGCGACTTTTTTCTCCTTCCAATAGTGGCATCAGGTCAGGGTCTGGGCAGGGAGTCCTGGCATTAACAGCTGGCTGGTGTCTTATCTCTGTTTAGCTGCAGCCCTGCTGTAACTGGGGGGTGTTGGCCAGGGTGGATCTATTCAACATGCCTTACGTATAAATGGTGGAGTTTCAGAAGGTATGAAAACAGGTTGTGTTTTGCTCGTTCAGGACACATTTTTTTCTCTGTTACTGGATTGAAAGGTCAGCATTTCTTGGAAGTTACCAGACACGTTGGTAACTTAAACCAAAAGGTAGAATAGGTGAATGAAAGGCACATTGAGGCCAAGATTGATTTTCAGTTTGATACTTAGTATCAATTTTTCTAGTCAATTGAGTGTTATCTGACAAGTATGCAGCATTGCCAGTTATTGGCAGCTGTGTCCTCATAAGGCAATCTGCAAAGCTGGGAGAAGTTAGATCACAACTATCTATCAGTAACTTTAGGATGAAAATAGTAGCAATCGTAGTTCGTTGGCAAAATCAATTTTAAACGGTCTGATATCACTTTAAGAGCTGATCCTATGCAGTAATGTGTGTGGGATTCAAGAGAGTAAATTCTTTGACTACCTGACCTTGGGGGAAAAATATGTAGCAAGATGTTTTGTGATCTTGAGAGAGTGAAGTAATACTTCAGCGACTTGGTGTTCTGTTGGTTGCATCTGGGCGAGCCATGACTGAACGCGTTCTGTGCTCAAAGAACTTGTTTTGCATCGATATCCCTGTCTGAGAAAGGGAGAAGTGATAACATTTCATACGCTGGAAAACTCAACATGCCCTCAAATGTGAAAATGCAGGCCTTCCTTTTATATACTAAGTACGACCTAAAACGTCAGCTTAATTGCCTTCCTTCCACGTTTCACGTGGACAGGAAACCAGAGTCCTGACCCTGGAGACATACAGTGTGTCTATTACAGTCTCTGACTGATAAATACACTTACCTGGCACAAACACACATGATCAAAGGTGACTGAACAATAATATGTAGTTTTGATTAATGAATATGCTGGGCTTTCCTTTAAGGTTTGAACAAAGAATGATGTAGCACCCAGTTTTGTTAATAAAATAAACAGGTTAAAGCCTGGAGCTGTTTCTGGTAGACTGTGCAGCCCTAAATCATTCAAGGGCAATGAAGCAGTTTTCTGGACAGATGGTGTTTCCTCATGAAGGAAGGAAGCCACCTTTGTTCTGAGTCCCTGGCGCATACCTTACAGGTGAGGTCGCCCTGTGTACCTGATAGCCCTCTCCTTTCACGCACGCAGGGGAGCGTGGGCCTTCCAGCTCTCCCAGTCCACAGAGCAAGGCTTACGTGTACCTGTGCATTAAAGGCTTTTGAAGGCCGAAAGCCAACCCCAGGGGCTATGTGAACCATGAATGGACAATAAAAGACAGTGTGCTTCTGTTTTTCAAACAGCCTGTTTAAGGACAAAAGAGCTATTCACTCCTACATGACTTTCACGACCAGTCTCTGATGGTCGTTGTGTTTTGGGCTTGATTTTAAGGCTGCTCCGCTGAGACTATTTGAAACAATAGTTGTCAGTTTCTCAGACTAATAAAGTCGCTGAGGCATGTGTGCTAATACGTCTCCATGTCTTGTTTCTTTAGAAAGAGGGGAATTTAAGAAGTGGGTCACCACCCCCTGCAAGATCTGAGGGTGAAAGCGTTTAGAGCGTCAGATTAAGCTCTAACTGTTGAAATCGCCTCCTATCTCGTCCTCCTGCCCCGCCGTGTCCCCTGGGGTCCCTGGTGTTTCTGTCAGCGTGACGTGACGCCTGTTGTTCAAAACTGCAGGATGGTTACACGGAAGCCTCGTACCTGAGCCCCGCCCTCCCCTCCACCTTGTCTTTGCCGCTTACGTGTTTCGCTGCAGCCACGCAAGCTTTCTTGCCGTTTATTAAATCACCAAGGCCCGGGGCCTTGTCACCTGCTCTTTGCCCTCCCTGGAGGGCAGGGCTGCCTTCACCTGCGTCTCAGCGTGGCCCACTCCCTTTCTTCAGTTTGCTGTCTTCCTCAGAAGGTCCTCTCTGACCCCCATGTCCCCAGAGGCCCCTCGTCCTCGTCCTGTCACTCTGTTGGCCTTGCCCTGCTTAGTTTTTCTTTGGGGCACTTAGGTCCGTTTAAAATCATGGATTAGTTACTTGTTTGTTCTTTTCCTTAAATAGACAGTAAGCTCTGTGAGGGCCAGGGCTTTGATTCATTTTATTTCTGTCTGTATCCTCGGCAGCTAGAATGCTGCCTGGCACATAATAGGCCCTCGGTAAAGAATTTGTTAAATTAAGAAATTGGTGAATGAGTTTTACTTGAAGTATGTTGGTCTCCACTACTCTGCAAACGTCATGCAGAAAAAATGTGGCAAATGGGAAAATGATCGTGAATCAGATGTTTTAAGTTGGAGCTGAGAACTTTTATAGACGAGTCCTTTAAAGTGTCATGTTTGCTTACTTGGCCATTCATTTTGTATTGTTCTGTTTTATGAGGATAAATGTGGAATGATTTAAAAAATAATCTTGCCGTGAGCCCTTTTGTTCAACCCAAGAGGTGAGCAACGTGATTTCAGACTAGAGCGGCGCCTCTGCTTTTAGCTTTTGGAAATGAACACGCACCCTGTATCACTGACAGGGCGCTTCAGCACTCCTGCTGAAGCTTCCGGAATAATGAGAGCTCAGAGAGGAACATGGTCTTTTTCATATATTTCTGCAAATCCTGTGCTTCACATACTCTTGGGAGGAGGAGTGACATTGTTTTCTGTACCTACCGCTGTTTAAGGAGTGGGTGGAAACACCTAGTCATCTCGGCTGTGTCGTGACTCCAGCACATCCCTCCGGTGCTGCAGTGGGGATGCAAATCCGTTCTAAGATAGCCTGTACTTCCCTTTCCAAAATAACCCAGCTGAATGGGGGGTTGGTTCCTGTCGGTTCCTGTCAGGAGCCACTTTCCTGTTCAGAATCTGGTCGCGGCTGTGTTTGTTACATGCAGGACTCACCGGGGCAGCCCCCGTGGTCCCTTGTGTGTCACCAGGGACCACACCAGACCCCACGTGCTTCCTCGGGCTCACCGCCCGGGAGGTCACCGCCTGCTGGAAATCCATTTTTCCCGGTCGCTGCCCGGGGGCTCCCAGCAGGGGCACGGGTCTTTGTACTTCTCACGCCCACGTATCGGCACACGGTCCGTCTCCACATAGATTTCGAGGATGTCCAGAACGGTTCCGGGCGGTTCTCCAAGGTTACTGTGAGGCGGCTGCAGGTCACACTGTGGGGACCCTTGGTGTCCCATCCGGGGGGCCGCGGCCCCTGCTGGGTGCGTGGCCGGCTCGCTGTCCCGTTCCCGCTCCCGTGGTCAGCTGCAGGGTCTGCGGAGCCCGCAGCAGGGGCGTGAGCCTCCTTGGCCTCAGATCCCGTGGGCAGAAGCCCCTCTGCAGTGACAGCCCGTGCTGTGCCCCGCGTGGATCGCCATCCTTTGTCGGAGTGCAGCCGCCTCGGGAGCTTAGACTTCAGCGCAGGTCAGGTGAGCTGCGACCGCTCCCACCTCCAGGCCTGCCCTGCGGGGCTGGTCACTGGTGGTCATTGCGGCCGGGCGGGCGCACCTCCGGCACGGCTGTGGACGCTGCCCTCCCGTGGTTCGGTCCCTTCACAGATGCCGATTCGGGAGGAAGCCCCAGCTGGTCCCACCACCCCTGCCTCCCGCAGCCGTCAAGCTTGCTTTTTCTCTCCTCCATCTTGAGACCTCTTGTTTCGCCTTCCTGCCCCTTTGCCCCTCCCCGCCCGTCTCCAGCTCCAGTATCTCAGCCTTGGTCCTCAGTCATCACCTTTTCCCAATTTTCCCAGTCAGCCAGCCCATCGCACCTGACTCTGTTAAATAGCCCTTGGAGTCCTTTTTTTTCTTTTTAGATTAAAAAAAATATTTTGTACGATTTTTAAAGGTTACTTTCAATTTATAGTAATCACAGAGTATTGGCTCTATTCCCCGTGTTGTACATACATCCTTGAGCCCGTCTTACACCCAGTAGTTTGTACCTCCCCTCCCCTACATAGCCCTTCCCCACTCCCACCGGTAACCGCTGGTTTGTCCTCTATGTCTGAGTCTGCTTCTTTTTTGTTATATTCACTGCTTTGTTGTGTTTTCCTTAATGTCTTTTTTAAAGTGAACTACGTTTGACTGGGGGTAGAAAAACCTGTGGAGAATAAAGCACGTGGTAAGAGGCAGCTTTCTTGATACTTTAATTTTCCTGTGAAACGGAACTTTGTCTTTTTTTTTTATTTATTCAATTTATTTATTTTTGGCTCCATTGGGTCTTTGTTGCTTTGGGCTTTCTCTAGTTGTAGCGAGCGGGGTCTACTCTTTGTTGCGGTGCTCAGGCTTCTCATTGTGGTGGCTTCTCTTGTTGCGGAGCACAGGCTCTAGGCGCGCGGGCTGCAGTAGTTGTGGCACGTGGGCTCAGTAGTTGTGGCTCATGGGCTTAGTTCCTCCATGGCATGTGGGATCTTCCCGGACCAGGGCTCGAATCCGTGTCCCCTGCATTGGCAGGTGGACTCTTAATCACTGCGCCACCAGGGAGGTCCCAGAACTTTGTCTTCTTTCACCTACCTTTCTAGATGGAGAGCTATGAGATTATTCATGTTTTTCACCAGCAGTCTTGCAAGATGGTCATACTTCCCAGGGAATTATTTTATAATAGTGTTCAAAATTTGAATTGGCTTTTAGTTTCAGAGTAGAGTAATTGCTGGTTAAATGACTTGCATTAGCGGATCAGACCCAGTTAGTGCACGTGTGTGCCTCTCTTAATATAAAAGTTGAAAAATTGAATTTGTTCCTTGATAATTTGATCTGTAGGAAGTGGGGAACAAAAGATTCCAAACAGGGCTTTTAAAATCAGTTCTAATTAATTGCGTGTGCAGTTGCATCGGTGGAGATGGCGAGGCAATTAGTCTAATTATGTTTAAAATAACAGTTGCATGCCTCAACAGACGTCACACCCTCAGGCCTGCCTATCTTTTTCTACTTTCTCCTTTAGGCATGTGGTGGATTTTTTGGCCATTAAGCATGACCTCGTCAGAGTCTGTGGAGCAGAACAGAGTGACAGGCTGCAGGAGGGCAGGGTCACAGACCCCCCAGCTCCGTGGTAACACCTGCCCAGCACACTTAAATGGGAAGACTGAGACGTGCTGGGGACCATTTTTGTTCTCAAGCTGCTACCGCCCCCCACCCACCAAATCTTATTTTTGGAAGGCTGAGCTCTCTCTGAAGTATTTTTCTCATGCTCCAATTTGGAGTAAACTATAGCTGAGTCCTGTTCTGCACACAATGAAATGATACGAGTTTCAGAGTAGAACTTGACTAAGTAGCACCTTGCCTGACAACTTACCCTTAGCATGAAAGAGAGCTGCAGGCCGGGGGGAGGGGCCGGGGGAGGGGCCGCCTGGCTCGTGAAGTCCTCTAATACCCGCCAGGTCTTCAACTAGTGCAGCTACAACGGATGTGACACCCTTGACAAAACTGTTTTTCTTTTCCACATAAGCAGTTGGTGTTTGCACAGGAGAATGAACCAGAGATGTTTTCCCTGCCTTTTCATTAAAAGCTAACAGGAGCGCTTTTCTCTTCCGTAGATTCAGTTTTATGGGAGGAAGGATCGAAGGTGGTCTTCTGTAGATCCTCCGCTATTGCCCTTGCTTTGGTTTCTGGTAGCTTTAAAAATGATTTGTAAATTACACATTAGTTTTACAGGATATCCTGCTGTTACAAGACTACAGTCTTTATTACCGACCTACCACAGCGACTTTGCTTTCCTTTCAGCTGCATTTGCTGTATTTCTGACCGTGTTATTTGTTGCAGAAACCGGGGCTTGACTCTCATTGCTCTAGTTATGACTGGATTGTGCGCTTTTCTCCATGTAGGTTTCCTCCTGCAAGAATGGGATCTTGTGGGTGGATGGCTGACGGTGTTAGGCCAGTTAGACCTTTGTTTTCTGACTGGTTTTGCTAATCCTGGTGTATGAAGACAAGCTTACTTCATCTGTGGCTGTCGGAATGCAGTGGATGTCGGTGAGCGGTGGACACATTTAGGTGGAGATATTAACGCGGACATTGGAACACGTGGATCATCGGGCAGTGAGGCCTGTGCGCAGGCATTAGGGCCTCTCTGTTCACGGTTCATCCGCAGACACAGGCCTTAACTCTGAGTGGATTGTCCTTCCTTCTTGGAGGGTTACTCTGTCAAAGTGTTGTTGTTTGAGAACTTATTTCTTCCTTTAATCTTTGAAACAAAACCACTCTTCTTAATATGGTAAAGCATAAGCACATTCCTTTAAAATCCAGACCAGTCTAGGAATTTGGTTTGTAGTAAAGCAAAGAGAAATGTATTCTTTTAAACGGATGTTCGATGCTAGTCATGCTGTCATTATGCTGGAGTATCTGCTCACAGAATACGGGTGTGTTTACCGTAGCGTAGTCCCCTCTGTGTGTTGTGTCATCTCTGCGTATGTGTATACGCGTATACGTCGCCATCTCTGTGTATGTGTATCCCGCGTTTTGCGTAAGCTTTAACAAACACTGGGTGACTCACGTTCTTGCTTTGTTATAACATCAGCACCGTTTTCACGCACAGCCTTATGTACTAGCCTTTTTCTTTCCTATTAATAAGCTGTTAAATAATAGTACAGTTTCAAGACATCAAAGGAGTTAGCAGGTTATAAAAACGGAACTGAAAACCACAGGTTAAGTTTAGAAAAGCTTATCACTGGGGTTGCCATTGTGTCTTGGTTAGATATGTGCAACTCCAAAGAAATCATTACTTTGTCCTCTGTATTGTTTTATTAGACAGCCTTCCCATATTCTCTCTTAAATATTGTCCTGAATGTTCCCACATGCATTTTGGTGGTGTTTGTCTTTCCCCTTCAAGTCATCCTGGTTATAGTTAGATGAATTTATTATTAACTTGTGGTCTGAGAGAATTTAGATTGATTGACGTTCTGGCTTCGGGAGTATAGTGAATTCTTGAATTCACAAGAAAGAAGATGTATTGTGAAACTGCAGAATTGGGTAGAAAGAGATCGGCTGTGTAGTGGCTTTAAAAAAAAACTGGGAAGAGCTTTTACAAAAGCAGCAGGAAGTTCTTACTGAATCAGCACTGGGCCATTGTGTGGAGGGGTTTGCAGATTTGTAATTAAGCCGCTGAACACTTACAGTCCTCAATTCACATGGAAAACTTTGAAAATGGTGGTGAGGCTCCTGTCCAGTTTGTGTGTTTGCGTAGAGCAGCTGCATGTAATGACTTGATAGTGAAAATTAGAAAAAAAAAAAGGTAACATACGTGGAAACAGCAAGAAAATTTTAAGTAGAGCGTCTTAAAACAAAATAGTAGGACAAGCACCAAAAAGTCACCCCATGTAATTTCGAGATCAGACAAAGGGGTGGCCAGAGCATGATGGGAGCGTGTAGAAGCCTGTTGCTAAATCACAAACGAGCAGGAGTGCGGTTCAGAACCTCCTTTACTACTCTGTTGCCCTGGAGACAGACTTCACGTGTCAATTCTGGTAACGCCAGGGTAGCTCTCGTTGTCGGCAGTTATTTGAGTGAAAATCTGAATTTGTGATTTGAAAATATGAGTTGACCGTATTCGGTGCAACAAATTACATTTGTGGCTGGGTGGAGACTTCCAGTAGGTTCTCAGTCATCTTGTGGAAAATAATGACATCAAGGATCAGAAATAAAATCTGATTCTAAAAAGTTCAAATAGGAAAGCGTGGTACATGAAAGCAAGACTTCCTGAAAACCCAGGGCAGAGGCTGCCGAGGCTGATTTAAATGTCAGGCATCCTCTCACTCTGTAGCAGAATGAGGTAACTGGAGAATGGAGATAACAAAATTAATAGTTAGGGGAGTGCTGAAAATACTGTTTAAAGGTGAAAATGAGAGACTTAGCCTGGAACGGTCAAGATCGCATGCAGTTGTAATTTTAAATGATTCCTTAGAGGAGTGAGCTTTCCTGCATTCTTCACTCTGTCTGCCGTGCCTTGCCTTCTGGTGTTGTGCTGCAGTTGCAGTGAAAATGACATTTCACAGATTTTCCTTGAAAAACACTCATCCAAGTGTTTAAGAAGTGTCAAATGAAAAAAAAAATCACGGAGTTGCAGCCTGGACAGACAGCTCTAATGGAAATGAATTGTCTTCCCTGCGGTGCTATTTTTCGAGACCACCTGCATCAGAAACACCAGGGTGCTTATTAAAAATGCAGATTCCTAGTCCCCCCCTCCACCCCAAGACCCACTGGTTTCGGTGTCCTGGGGCCGGCCCTCGGGAATCTGTATTTTGAACAAGTCCTTGTGCTCATGCTTGAGGAACACACTTCCAAGATGTAAACGCAGATCTTAGCTATTAAGACACAGGGATTGAATGTTTGCAAATCTCTCTTAACTTTGGAAAATTTTGGAAGTGGTATTGCATCCTGAAACCATTTCTTTATAGAAATGATTACGCGGATGCCAGAACTTGGGTCACTGCACGAGCGAGGTGTCTGTGTGGGGAGAAGAGTTTTCACAGAAAGCAGTTGTATGTTTGGGGTTAAATCACAGATCACATTAATGATCGAAATGGCTTCAGCAGAGTATTTCCCCTTTGGGGAGAGCGGCAGAGTCACTTATTATAATTTTTACTCCTCTGTTTTAAAAAAAGCCTTCTATTTCAACTAGAAAAAAATATATAAATATATACATATATACATATATATATATATATATATATATATATATATATTTTTTTTTTGGCCACACTGCATGGCTTGTGGGATCTTAGTTCCCTGGCTAGGGATCGAACCTGTGCCCCTTGCAGCGGAAGTGCAGAGTCTTAACCACTAGACTGCCAGGGAAGTCCTTCAACTAGAAAAATATTTGATTAAGAATCACATCCCTCCTTTCCCACCAAAGGAGTCTATTTATAATATTTGGGGCCTATAAGTATTATTGTTTATATGTAAAATTTTCAGATTTCATTGGAAATATGATTGAAGTGAAATGTCATCTTATATATATATTTTTTCTTTGCGGTACACGGGCCTCTCACTGTTGTGGCCTCTCCCGTTGCGGAGCACAGGCTCCGGACGCGCAGGCTCAGCGGCCATGGCTCACGGGCCCAGCCGCTCCGCGGCATGTGGGATCTTCCAGGACCGGGGCACGAACCCGCGTCCCCTGCATCGGCAGGCGGACTCTCAACCACTGCGCCACCAGGGAAGCCCCTGTCTTATATTTTTTTAAAACATCTTTAGATGCTACGCCTTCTGCTGTTTTAATTACCCGGTCGTGAATTTAGGGAGCGGCCATAAGGGCAGAGAACCGGGTTGGCTTTGCCGGGCGCCGAGGGCCTGTGGAGGGAAGCTGGCCTCACGTCCCCGGTCCAGGTGCCCGAATGACACTCCAGTGGGGTCTCGGCCCCCTCAGCCATGTTCTCCTTTTGGTTTGGATGCATTTCTGGAGCCGCTGATCTTGGATCCCACCCTGGGGCCTGCTGGCTTTCTCTGTGTCTGTGCGTGGAGCTCAGGTGCCCATGTGGGCGGCAGGCCTGCACCAAAGCACATCTCCTTGCTCAGGTGCGTTCGGACCCTTCCTCGCCTCTGAGGCCCTTACTGCAGGGGATGGTAATTTAAAGCACAGACAGCACTCCTACAAGATAAGGCCAAACGATCCTACGTGGAAGTGGGGCTGAAGTTCGCTGCCTGTGCCGAAGGGTGTGTTTGTTGAAGCACATCTATTCAAGCGCCTTCTAAGTGTATCCAGCCTGCATTTCCTATAT
Source organism: Hyperoodon ampullatus (assembly GCF_949752795.1). Taxonomy (NCBI): domain Eukaryota; kingdom Metazoa; phylum Chordata; class Mammalia; order Artiodactyla; family Ziphiidae; genus Hyperoodon; species Hyperoodon ampullatus. The sequence continues at coordinate 126,026,497 of NC_136919.1, forward strand.
TAATTGGAAGGTTTAAACTTAGGTCCGTTTCACATAGACTTGAGCCGTTGGCATAGCTTTAAATTTTTTAGCCACTGGTAGACATTTCAGAAAGGCTTCACTGCCTTCTGAGGCCTCCCTGCACTGAGAAGGACGCTCGGGCAGTGTTCAGTTACGCCTGGACCGTTTACCGAGCGAGCGCTGTGCGCCGGCATTGTCGGCAGGAAAGGAATAGCGCAGGTTGGCATCTCAAGTTGGAGACAGTTTCTGGAACCACTGCCTTAAATAACTAAGTGAACCTGAGTTCATTGTAAAGCATGTTGAGAAGTATTAATTGACTTGCAGAAAGTTGACCATCTTAAGATTCCGGGAGTAGGTGTCCCAGTGTCCACTTGGAGGGTCTGTGCTCTGTGATGCTGTCAGACTTCATTATTTTTATTTTTTAAAATTTTTATTGAAAAAAAATTTTTTTTTGATGTGGACCATTTTTAAAGTCTTTATTGAATTTGTTACAATATTGCTTCTGTTTTATGCTTTGGTTTTTTGGCCACAAGGCGTGTGGAATCTTAGCTCCCCGACCAGGGATCGAACCCACACCCCCTGCATTGGAAGGCAAAGTCTTAACCACTGGACCACCAGGGAAGTCCCTTCATTATTATTTTTTTTGAATTTATTTATTTATTTATTTTGGGCTGTGTTGGGTCTTCGTTTCTGTGCGAGGGCTTTCTCTAGCTGCGGCAAGCAGGGGCCACTCTTCATCGCGGTGCGCGGGCCTCTCACTGTCGTGGCCTCTCTTGTTGCGGAGCACAGGCTCCGGACGTGCAGGCTCAGCGGCCGTGGCTCACGGGCCCAGTTGCTCCGCGGCATGTGGGATCTTCCCGGACCGGGGCACGAACCCGTGTCCCCTGCATCGGCAGGTGGACTTTCAACCACTGTGCCACCAGGGAAGCCCCCCTTCATTATTTTTAAAGAAAAGTTTTTCACTGATGGGTCTTGTGTTATATTATGATTTGCAGTTAATTAATTGCAGTTCTCCCGAGTATTTTAAAAGATTATACTTATTTCATTGAGGTAGAAATGTTTGGTAACGAGGCAGACGTTGCTAACGCTGGAGCGGTTGAAGGTTTTAAACCTTAGACGACGCCGATTCATTTCTTGTGAACAGCTGTTTGGTGCAAATGCACGTTAGTTAGCCTGCTGCCTGGCTCCAGGGCTGCTCCTGGCACTTCTTTGTTTTGTGTTCTGGACAACGTGTGTGGCTCCGAGCTCACCCTGCTAACCTCCTGTTCGCTCCCTACGCCCTGCCCCTTGGGCATCAGCTTCTGTCTGCAAGGCACTTGCACACCTGGCCTGCAGGATACCCCTCGTGGTTTAACAGACATGTGTGACCTCGACAGAAACATCCCTTTATACAAAGCGGGTCGATTGGTTAACCTTCCTTATTGGTGCAGTCGTGGCCGAAAGAGCGACCCACGTATGGTTTGAAAAGGCAAAAATTCCGCTTGAGGAGGGAAGTCAGTAGGAAAAAGATCATCCAGGCATTTCTGAGGTGAGCCACGTGTCTCTGGTATGGTCTTGTGTTTAGGAACTGGCCAGAGTTAGGCTTGGCCTGTAGATGTATGTGGTCAGAACAGACTTTTCGTTTTAATGGACTAGCCACCAAAATTTAAAATTCTGGGTGTCCATGAAAATGTATTTTTTTCTGGAGAGAGGGCCCCTGCACTTTCCCCGGGCTCTCCCGGGGCTCCACAGCCAGACCGTTCACGGGTCTTGCTGTGCCCTGGGTAAGGCTGCGGGGTGCCCAGCCTTTGCGGTCTCAGCGCTGATTCCTCGCAGGGCGAAGCCTGCATCTGACCTTGTCCTCACTGCCTTCCTCCTTTGGCCGGCCGCAGGGTGCTCCCCTGGATTTGTCCAGCACCCTGGATTTGTCCAGCACCCTCTGTGACTCGCCACCAGCGAGCTCCCCAGATCGCATGGCTCTGCCCGTGACTCAGCTGATGGACCTCCCACCAGCCACGTTCAGGGCCTTGTCATCCAGATCTGCACTTAAGCAATATGTGCAGGGGGCGTGGGGAATACGGTGGGAGATTGGGACTGACGTCTACACACCACTGTGTATAAAACAGACGACTAATAGGGCCCTACTGTACAGCACAGGGGACTCTACTCAGTACTCTGCAGTGGCCTATGTGGGAAAAGAATCTAAAAAAGGGCGGATATATGTATATGTATAGCTGATTCACTTTGCTGTACACCTGAAACTAGCACAACATTGTAAATCAACTACACTCCAATAAAAAATTTTAAAAAATACGTAAAGCTCCATATACACATTTTATCACACCAGTCCCCTGACTAGGTTATTTTTCAGTAGCGTAAGATACTTTTCAGTATGTAAATGTGGTTCTTCTCTCTGTGTTTAAGAAAGTTTCCCTCTGTTTCCTTCACCAAAATTATGTCTCGTAAAGACTTCAGAACCTTGCATTTGTAACAAGCTGGTCGTTGCTGTGGGCGACCTCCTGTGGGCGACCCCCTGTGGGCGACCTCCTGTGGGCGACCCCCTGTGGGCACGGGCAGTGACTTCCGCTCTCGAAATCAGTTTTACTCTTGTCCCAAGTAAATAAAGAGCACCTGGCGAGAACGGCCTTTGGAAGGTTATGCTCCTCCGAAGGTTCCATGAGTGTAAGCACGGTCCTCTCCCTGCCCCGTCACCTTCCCTGTGTGTCTAGGAACCTCCCCGGCTGGTTCCCCGTCACATCACTCCTCCTCTGTCTGCCGGCTCTGTCCCCGCCTCCTTGACCTCAGGAGACATTCAGTACTGTGCGTGTCACACAGCCAGCTGGCACCGCACTCGGGGCTCCTGTTGAATCTCTAGATGGCCGGCAGATTGTCTGCTCATTGAGAAGGGGATGTGTGTGTATTCGTGTTTGTTGATGTGCGTGCTGTTGGCAGAGGGTGAGGCAGGAGCCACAGTCGGGCTGCTTAAATGCAGTCATCGCTCTTCCACTTTCTGCCTTTTTCCATCACTTTGTACCAGAGGAGATCATGGGTGTTATTATTCAGGTTTTTTTTCTTTTTTATTAGTTGTTTATTTATTTACTTTTTAAAAAAAATTGAAGTATAGTTGACGTACAACATTATGTAAGTTACAGGTAGGTGTACAATATAGTTATTCACAATTTTTTAAGGTCATACTCCACTTATAGTTTTAAAAATATTGACATTGTACAGTATATCCTTGTAGCCTTTTTTTTTTGCGGTACGTGGGCCTCTCACTGCTGTGGCCTCCCCCGTTGCGGAGCACAGGCTCCGGATGCGCAGGCTCAGCGGCCATGGCTCACGGGCCCAGCCGCTCCGTGGCACGTGGGATCTTCCCGGACCGGGGCACGAACCCGCGTCCCCTGCATGGGCAGGCGGACCCTCAACCACTGCGCCACCAGGGAAGCCCCTTGTAGCTTATTATACATCATAGTTTGTGCCTCTTAATCCCCTGCTCCTGTACTGCCCGTCCCCCTTCCCTCTCCCCAGTGGTAACCACTAGTTTGTTCTCAGTATCTCTGAGTCTGCTTCTGTTTGCTTTATTCACTAGTTGTATTTTTTAGATTCCACATATAAGTGAAACCATACAGTATTTGTCTTCCTCCGTCTGACTTATTTCACTTAGCATAATGCCCTCCAGGCCCATCCATGTTGCTGCAAGTGGCATTATTACCGCCTTTTTTATGGCTGAGTAATAGTCCATTGTGTATATATGTACCACATCTTCTTTATCCATTCCTCTGTCGATAGACATTTAGGTTGCTTCCACATCTTGGCATCTGTAGATAGTGCTGCTGTGAACATGGGCATGCATGTATCTTTTCTAATTAGTGTTTTCATTTTTTTCTGATCTATGCCCAGGAGTGGAATTGCTGGGTCATGTGGCAGTTCTATTTTTAGTTTTTTGAGAAACCTCTGTACGGTCAGTGAGTTATTTGTTAGCGTCTGAGTCTGCGTAGTTATCGTTTCCTTCTTAGAATAGTTGGGAGCAGTGCATATATCTGTCCACCCCTTCCTTGTGGCGTGAAGCCCCTTGACCCTGGCGGCGAGGTGGCCGGCGTGCGGGAGGGGTTAGGGTGGACAGCGGGTGCCGACCGCACCGGGCGGGTTCCGGGTCTTCACGCGTGTGAGCCTGCGTGATTCCCACTGCAGCACCGCGGGGTGGTCGCTGTTACCATCTCGGTTTCAGGGATAAGGAAATAGGCACGGGGAGTTGAGTGGCCAGGTAAAGGTCCCTCAGCTGGTGAGTGCGTGTGTCACTGAGGGCGGGTTAAGCTGTGGCTGGTGACAGACGGCCCTGCAGTCTGAGGGGCCCCCACGACCCACACTCGGTGCTCACTCGTGCCGTGTGCCCAGCGTGCGGTCCTCGGAGCCCCGGCGCCACGGAGGCTCCGTCTCAGCTCTGCTTCCAGGAGGGGGCTGGCCGGCGGGCTCTGGGTTCCAAAGCGTCTCCCGCTGCCCCCCACCGGAAGTGAAACATTTCCCTCCTGCTCACATTCCGTTGTGCAAACCCTTGCTGGGCCCTGACCCAGTTTGAAGGCGGCGGGAGGTGCATCCTGCAGGGAGCAGCGGGGTCTGTGAGCAGCCTCGGGACTAGCCTGGTGGGGGACCCAGCCTCTGCCACAGCTCAGTGACCACAGCCGTGGGGAGTGCATGGCAGGTGGCCTAACGCGCTTGGTGTCCACGACGTTTTGTCACTTATGGTGCAGAGGATGTGTCTTTGAAAGAGATTAAGTAAAATCCCCCTACAGTATGCTCATTATTATATGATTTGTAGTTATGAATTTGGCATGCTTTTATACGAGAGGTGGAGGAGCAGGATAGGCAGGAGGGTGGATTCTGGATTGAAATGCCAGCTCTGTTGTGGATTTCCTGTGTGACCTTGGGTGAGTTACTTAACCACTCTGTGCTTCGATTGCCTCCTGTTAAAATGGGAATAGCAGTAACACCTGTCAAATATAGTTACTGTATCATTTAAAACAGAGTGGGGGGCTTCCCTGGTGGCGCAGTGGTTGAGAGTCCGCCTGCTGATGCAGGGGACACGGGTTCGTGCCCCAGTCCGGGAAGATCCCGCATGCCGCGGAGCGGCTGGGCCCGTCAGCCGTGGCCGCTGAGCCTGCACGTCCGGAGCCTGTGCTCCACAATGGGAGAGGCCACAGCAGTGAGAGGCCCACGTACCGCAAAAAACAAACAAACAAACAAAAAACAGAGTGGGTATTGCTATTAGAATAGCAAGTATGGAATTCATAGTAAATATTGAGTAAATGGCAGCTACTACCTTTTACTGTGAATTTCGTCGTGCCACAGAGTAAATGACATCTCTAGAAACTTAACTCTAAGCAAAACAGACAGATGGCCAGGTTGGTCTGTCAGGGTATCGCTCTGTTGTCATGGAAGCCAGGTTGTCCTGATGCTTGGTGCCAGCAGTTCATAAATTTCCATTTGTGTTCATCCAGGATCAGGGAAATGTTGCTCTGAGTCGTGTTTCCCACGGTAGGGTTACAGGTGGTATCCTATTTCAAGAATATCAACGTAAAAGAACTTGTTGATTTAGTTATTAAATACATTTATACCCAGCAAATCAGTGAATGGAAATGCAGATGTGTAAAGCTAAGTGAGAAGTCTGCTGTGTAAGCTCTGGAGCAGAGGTCATCAGTGGAGTGGTCTCGACCCCCAGCGACGTCTGGCAGTGTCTGGGCCTATGTTGACCTGGATTGGGGCGTGGGGCTGGCATCTAGTGGGTAGAGGCCAGAAATGCTGCTAAACAGCCTACAATGCACAGGACAGACCCTGCCCTAGAGGATTATTCAGCCTAAAATGCCAGCCATGCCAAGGATGAGAAGCCTGACCGAGAGGTAGAAAAGTCTGTACACGTGGATAGCTTTCATAGGAAGAGCCCTCCGGGTCAGGTGGGATCCCGTGCAGTCAAGGCCATTGTAACCCCCTACTGGAGATAGTAGGAGTCTGTCTCCAGACGCGTTGGGTGCTTGTCCTAGCAAGGCTGGTCAGTGAGAAGTCTGCTGTCAGAAGTGCGCTGATTCATCCTCGATGAAGGCAGTGACCAGGATGTCTCTGTTTAGATGCAGTAAAGGTTCTCCACCCAAACCCACGCTCTCTGACTACTGTGACCCTGTACTGGAAGAGTTGTGTGTAGTCTGCGCCCTGTGAGAGCTTGAAGCTTGTGCTGCTTGGCTTGGGATCATTCTCGATCGGGGCTTCTCAACTGCGAACCATTGGCATTTTGGTTCCTTTTGGGTGGGTCTGTTCTGTGCATCACAGGATACTTACTTAGCAGCGTCCCTGAAACCTACCCACCAGACGCCAGCAGCAGCCGCCTCCCCAAACCCCTCCACCTGACCAGGAGGGACCTCAAACATTGGAAGCGCGCTCCGTGGAGGCCCAGTTCCGGAGTGCTTTGGGTGAGGACACTGCTTTTCCAGGGGTGCTTAGGTGGACTCAATGAACAGGTTTGGCAAAGTGAGGTAAGAATGGAAAAACAGCAGCAGCAGCAGCAGCAGCAGGAGTACTTTTCAGTTTGGGGGTCACTTAGGATCAGGATGGCAGGCGAGGGACATCTCAGAGCATAAGGTGGGTAAGCAGATGGTACTTAACAGGGATGGAAGAATTGAAGTCCTGTGTTAATTATTTGATGGGCGTGAATCTTATTTGGGGGTTTGAGCACATCACCGGAGAAGGGTAAAGATCTCTAGTAGCAGCCAGCTTTCCGGGCTCAAGCACAGTTTTCCCAGATTTACCAAATCAGCGTCATTTGGTGTAGCTGTGATGTGTGTACCCTGCTGTTTCAATCGGAAGGCATCTGATCCCAGGTCGGTTCATTTGCCCTGGTCGCGCCAGGGACGTGATGTGACCAAAGGTGGCCTTTGATCTGACCTTCGTGGGGTGCAGAGGAGGGGCCAGTGGCAGGAGGAGACCTGGATTCAGGGCCATCTCTGCCCTTGTTCCAGCATTTTCGTGGGACCTGGGGCGAGGCTGTGACCTAGTTGAGGCTCAGTGTCCCACACTGAAGGGCGTGAGGATGCCCAGTCGGGCTACCGCTGTTGGAGCCTGTGAAAACCATGATGCTCCGTGACTGGGTCTCCCATTTTTCCTCCTTCCTTTATTTTACTGTCCACGTGGCTACAGTGATCTTTTCCAAACGCGAATGTGAGCACTGAGGCCTCTGCTTGAATCTCTCAGGCCCTCTACTGCGTAGGGCACAGAGCCTCACCGTGTTGGCCCTGCCCACAGGCTGCAGGGTTGCCGTCCACTTGCCCTGTCCCCTCGCTGGCCCTCACTCGTGCCCTCCCCAGCCGGCCAGCACTTAGAACAGAGGCTCAGCAGCCTCCCTCCCCCTTGTCCACCTGACTAGCTCCCCGGCCTCGGGCCCCTCCCCCTAGCAAGGTAGCCAGGCCTGCCTTTTTGCCAATAGTCTGTCCTATGTTTTGGATTTCCATTCTAGAATTTTTAAAACTGTTGAAAATTTTTTTTTCATTTTTTTCTCCTTCTAGACTGATAGGTTTTTAAAGACAGGACCTGATACTTACATATCTTTATATTTCTCATGTCAAACAGTGCCCGACAGGTATTGGGTATTTGGTGAATATAGCTGAAGGAATCAATAATTGAAGAGAGATGGTCCAGGCAGAAGTAGAAAAAGGCATCAGTTGTTCAGGACTCTGATGGGAACAGAAGTGGGAGTTGGTGCTTATGGGTCATCGGAGGAGAAGTGTCCTGTCACGGCTTTGGGGAAGAGCTCATCTTCACAGTTTAGGATCTTGAGTGGGGAGAGATGTATTTTCCTTTGTGTTTGTGAATAACAAACAAATTTGGGGCAACAAACATGACCAGCCAGAGTGTCGTGAAGTCAGCAGTAATGTAATAATAACAGGACACATTTGCTGAATGCTCGTGTGCTGGTGCTGTTCTCAGCATCTGCATAACCCAGGGCCCTTGCCTCTCCCGTTTGTTCATGAAGAAGCGTGGATGCCGGAAGGTGAGCAGCTCGGGGCACGCAGCTTGTGTGCAGAGCTGGGACCCTGCCCGGGCCACGACCTTGTGGTCTTTACGCTCTGTCTTAGCATCTCTCAGAGCAGGTCGCTCATTGACCACAGACAGTGCTTTTTAACTTGTTGAGCCTGGTGTATTGTTTCTACTTAATGACTATAAACTTAAAGAAGTAGATCTCATTTATAGAATTTTTTTAAAAGGGAGAGCCACTAATATTTAAACAGCTAATAGTTTAGGATTAAAGGTGAGATTTTTAGTTTAGATTGAAATATTTCTAGACTTTTATTGAAAAACAGGGTGAGAACCACTTAAAAGCAGTTCCCCATCCCTTCAAAATTAACCTCAGCTTATTTGAATTGAATATTCTTTTTTTTTTTTTTTTTTTTTTTGTGGTACGTGGGCCTCTCACTGTTGTGGCCTCTCCCGGTGCGGAGCACAGGCTCCGGACGCGCAGGCTTAGCGGCCGTGGCTCACGGGCCCAGCCGCTCCACGGCATGTGGGATCTTCCCAGACCGGGGCACGAACCCGTGTCCCCTGCATCAGCAGGCGGACTCTCAACCACTGCGCCACCAGGGAAGCCCTGAATATTCTTTTTGATTAACTCCATGGATGAAGAAAAAAACCTTTGGAATGCCTTTTACGAATCTGTTGCTTATATATAGTGGATGAAACATCCATGGCTGTATTTGAGGACCAGTATTTTGAGTAAGATACATTTTGACTATTTATAGATATGGTATGGTTTGTTTAGACAGGGATCATTTAAAGTCATATTGAGTTAAACGTTGTTTCTTTTAAATGACCCATGCATATAAATACCATTAGAGGCTACAGTACATTTTCACAGTTGTGTTGTTTCAAGTAAATCTTTTTTTATTTTTGGCTGTGTTGGGTCTTCGTTGTTATGTGCAGGCTTTCTCTAGTTGCGGTGAGTGGGGGCTACTCTTCGTTGCACTGAGTGGGGGCTACTCTTTGTTGCACTTTGCGGGCTTCTCACTGCGGTGGCTTCTCTTGTTACAGAGCATGGGCTCTAGGCGCGCGGGCTTCAGTAGTTGTGATGCATGGGATTAGTTGCTCCGCGGCATGTGGGATCTTCCTGGACCAGGGCTCGAACATGTGTCCCCTGCATCGGCAGGCGGATTCCTAACCACTGTGCCACCAGGGAAGCCCTCAAGTAAATCTTAATCCTAGCTGCAATATGTCATTGATTGTACATTTGATATTTGCAAATAGATCCCATAAACTCTCTTGGGCTAAGCTGGGGCTGGTTTTGTTCCCACTTGTGATGAGGCTGCTCTGAGTGCTCAGTGAGTGGTGCCCTGTGCAGATGTTCTCATTCTCCAGAGGTTCACGGAGGCGTTGGGAAAACTTTCTGAGAACAGTGAGGTTGAACACTTAGAGCTTTCAGTGCTTTGGGACTTGTAAATTTTAAACAGTTAATGTGCATTGGTGACCCTCTAAAAGAGGATAATGTATACATCCTTTCCCAAACACATGTGACCACAGAAGAGTTTTTTTTTTTGTTTTTTGGGGGGTTTTGTTGTTGTTGTTTTTTGAGATATACCAATTTATATTTTCCAGTGTTCCAAGGAACACAGTTAATTTGGGGAACAAAAAGATCATGTATTTTAGAATAAATTATTTTTAAAATTGCTCTTTAGAAGATTCAGAAACTGTTCCTCTGATCATCATTTAAAGAAAGTGGGCGGGCTTCCCTGGTGGCGCAGTGGTTGGGAGTCTGCCTGCTGATGCAGGGGACGCGGGTTCGGGCCCTGGTCTGGGAGGATCCCACATGCCGCGGAGCAACTCGGCCCGTGAGCCACAGCTGCTGAGCCTGCGCATCTGGAGCCTGTGCTACACAACAAGAGAGGTCGTGATAGTGAGAGGCCCGCGCACCGCGATGAAGAGTGGCCCCCGCTTGCCACAACTAGAGAAAGCCCTCACACAGAAATGAAGACCCAACACAGCAAAAATAAAATAAATAAATTAATAAACTCCTACCCCCAACATCTTAAAAAAAAAAAATAAAGAAAGTGGGCAACAGAAGTATTTGAGAATTGAATTCAGTTTGACGAAAGTATTCTTAATTAAATTCAAATATTTATTCTATGCAAGTCTCTTCACTTAATAAAAAAAAGGGGAATTGTAAAGATGAGTCCATTTTCCCACAACTGAGGTTGGAATTAAAATGTCATGTTTTATTTTTATTGGAAAGCAGTGACAGTTGAGACAGTTCAGATATCTTTGGTTAACTGAATGGAGACCTTAAGAGTTTCCGGAAAAACTCACTCTTTTGAGATACAGTAACATTAACTTAAAGGAAGTGTAGCCATAGGTCAACCTGACTGTAGCAGAATGAATTATACCTCCAGGAGCCTTTGGATCTTTTTTGGAATAAGCCCTGAAATGGGCTTAAAGGAGGTATCAAACTCTCCATGATCCTAAAACAGCTCTTTGGCAGGGCTTTCTTGCTTTTATTATTTTCTACTTAAAGATAGTTTCTGGTTTGTACTCTGGGAGCCATCTGAAATTTCTTTCAAGAACAGATTTCTTTAAAAAAATAAAATTTTAACGCTACCAAGTTCTACAGATGTTTGTAGAGTTATTCAGCAGAGTCGGTCAAGAACTCATAATTGGAGCAGGAAAATCCAAAGAGTGTGTGCGTGTGTGGGGGGGCATATGTCTGTGTGTGTGTCTATGAACAAAATAAAATGGTATGTGTACTAGTAGATGATTACAAATTGTTGGCGGCCAGAGCGATGCCCCCCCCAATCCTGGGACCGGGGAACATGCTGTCACATGGCAAAGGGGAAGTAGGGCGCAGATGGGATTAAGGTTGCTACTCAGCTGACCATGAGGTGAGGAGATGCCCTGGGAGTGCCCAGATGGGTCCAGTGGGGTCCAAGGGCCTTTCGAAGGAGGAGAGAAGCAGAGAAGGGCAGAGTGATGCCGCGTGAGAAGGGCTCAGCTTTTGCTGCAACTTCGAGGTGGAGGAAAGACCCATAAACCAAGGAACGTGGGCGACCTCCGTACGGGGCAAAAGCCAGAGGATGGTTCTTCCCTGGAGCCTTCAGAGAGGAGTGCAGTCCTGTCCACACTGGACTTTAGCCCAGCGAGACCCAGTTTGGACTTCTGACCTTGGAACTGTTAAGACAGTCAACGTGGATGGTTTTAACCCATGAAGTTTGTATTAATTTGTTACAGTAGCCCCAGGAAACTAATACGCATGTGAACTGTGATCTGTTGAGGTTGACTCCCTGTATTTGAAGATCACTTGGTTTTACAGCCAGTGTTTTCTGGTGCAGATTTTTTAGTTCTTATAGAAGATGTGCATTTAGAATATGTATTCAGTGATCTGCTTAGTGCTCCTGGGAACAGTTAAAAAGTGACACTGTGTAACGACTTGTTGAAGAAAAATAAGAATTGAAAATGCATCCTGTTATTTCCATAGGAAATAAAACCCTCAATAAAGTTCAGATCAGGGGTTTGGGACTCAGAGTCACTTCATGACTCCAGGATTTATAGAGTTCCCTTCATTCCCTCTTGTGAAACACCTTTTAAAAAGTTTTCCTTATGAGTGGCCTGAATTGAAGCATTTGGGGATGCGGGAGATTCTGCTCCAGAATCCTGGATGGTATGTTTCCCTGCGGGAAATTCCATTGTAGCCACCCTTGCCCTTTGACATTCCTCTGAAAGTGGCCGGGTTTATCTTGATGGCACTGCTCTGCTGCCTGGGCATCCGAGGTCTCTGCTCTCAAGGCATTTCCACCGGTGGAGAGTAATTACCATCAGCGTGTGGTACAGCGAGATGAGTAATGCAGAGATGCCGAGGGACCCCCAAGGACCCCAGCTACCCCGGCAAATGTTGTTTCAGAGGATAAAACGCTCATTCAGATTTTAAAAGAAACACTGTGCTGCTGGGGGCTCCATTACAAGTCATAAAGCATAAATTCCGACTTGACACACCTGTTAAGAAGACCACTTACTTTTGTCCCCATTGGTGGTCTCCGTGAATCCTTTTACCGTGTACCCATCAGTGAAAGACGGAATATTTGGTGACAGATACATTTTATTCCAGAGGAACATTTTTAAATTATGTGAAATAGGGAATAGTGCTTCGCTTCTCATGAGCCATTTCAAATCTATTTAGTGTTTAATAAATGGAGTTTTTTGAAAAGAGATTATTGATTGATGTTATAGTCTAGTGAGTTTTTAACTTCCTATTCTTGTTAACATTTTGTAATTGGAATTAATTGAACTACCAATTCTTTTTTTATGTGTTTGTAAAACCAGTTTGGTGGTTGAGGTGTGTACAACTTAGATTTAGAATTAAGGGTAACTAATGCTATTTTAACTCATTCAGTTTGTTACCCAGTCACAGTTATTATAAGGCTTTACCTTCATGACAGTTTTGGTGCACTGAATACATATAGTTATAAAGATACACTTTCATTATCTACAGTAGTTTCCTATTAAATTGATGGTGTGTCATGGCCAAATATTGAGAAAGTTTCTGACCTAAAGCTTTTTGTTGTTGCCTTGTGCTGTTTCTGTACCTCCCTTTGGGGAGGGAAGGATGGTTAAATGAAGTCAGCATGAGCTCTGATTTATTATCTCATTAATTACTTAATTCATCTAGGTATTCTGTTCTCTCCTGCCTTTTTTTTTTTTTTTTTTTTAATGAAGCATCATCGAAATTTTCTTCCTTGTAGCATCTTACGTGTTTTGCTTTTCACTGCTATGGAATGGGGGTGTTTTGGTGACCAGGAAAAACCTTGATATAGAGACAGGACAACTGTGGTGGAAAGCAGAATCCTTTTGATTTATGAACTTGAAGCTGAATTGTAATGTCAAGTGATCGTGAAAAACAGACCCAGTAGGAGTTGAACTTAATTTCAGAAACAAAATATACTCTTTTATGTTCAGCGTGTTTTGCCTTATCTGGAAGCTGCTTCTTCATTCACTTACCACAGGTATTTAACCACCCACCTCTTCCCTCTGCATTAAACGCACAAAACGAGACAAGCGTGGGTCCCAGCCTGGCCTGTTCTGATGTCGTTACTGGGATGGTGGCCATCAGGATGCTCTCTCCCTGCTTGGTGACGTTCAGAGTACGCCGCTGGGTGGCTTCTTTGTCTTGTCCCTTAGATGCATCGCCCCGAGGGTCCGTCTCCCTAACACGGGGGTCTTCGCTCTAAGCTCCTCCAGTTCATTCTCACATGACCTCTCCCCCGCCCTGCCCCTCCCTCAAGCTACCCCCGCCCCTTACTCGCCGGCGTCCCCCTCCAGGTGCCCCTCGCCGGCGTCCCCCTCCAGGCACCTGTGCGTGTGACTTCGCCACACAGCTTGGTTCTTGAGGCTTCTCTGCCTCGTCCCGTGACAGCCTTCGAGCCAAGGTTTTCTCTGCCAACCCCCCCAGGTGGTGACATCAGTCTGTGACTTCAGTGGGGGCCGCCTTGCTGATGGCGAGCGGTGACCCTGTCCTCTGCCTGGGCTCTGGGCCCACATCCAGCTGACTCTCCTGCTGGGGAGGCGTCTGGGCGAGGTGCCTGAGGCTGAAGCTGGACGCGCTTCCTTTCTCCTCAGGCCCCTCCTCCTCCGGGTCGGCTAGTTCGTGGCCTGTCACCCTGTGCCCCCGGGGGAGTCTCGGCGGCGGGCATCCCCCACGGCCTGTCTCGGTGACGTCCTGCCCCCAGTCCCCCGGGGCTGCTGCACCTGGGCTCCCTCTGCGGTCTGTCCTCGTCCCTGTGCAGCACGCGCACCGTGCTGGGGTCTCTGCTGAGAGGGGGTGATCTACCCTGGCACCCTGGCACCTGCGGAAGGCCACCACGTGGCCCAGGCCGGCCCCGAGGGACTCAGGGGTCCAGCCTCCCCTGTGATGTCCCCCCTTCAACGCTCTGGCCGTATCTTCATGACCCCCCCACCCCTTGCTACCCTCCAGCACCCCTGCCATGCCCACCCTGTCCAGGCTGTCGTAACCCCCGATGACTGCAGTGTCCTGAGCCCCGTCACCCCAGGCTGCGTTCCCCTCCCAGAGTCAGGTCCCCGGGCAGCAGACAGAGACGTCTTCTAAGACAGACTTCTGGCCACAGCTCTAGAGGCAGACAGTGTGCCGTTTCCTCTGCTCCCAGCACTGCGGCCTCTCGGTCGTGCTCACAACGAAATCACCCCGACTCTCGGTGACGGCAAAGCCACATGGGGTCCGGCCGGCGGTTCTCCCCTTCCTGCCCCTGCAGCAGCGTTTGGCACGAGGGTGGTTCTCTGATGCTTCCGGGGATGGTCCTGTGGGCTTCCAGTGCCTCGGCCCACGATGCCGAGCGGGACGGGACCACCCGCTCCTACCCCAGGGAAGGCAGTGCCCTTGCTGGGAAGGCGCACCCCCCTGCTTGCCTTGGCCGTGGCTTCTGTCTCCCGTGCGCTCGCCTGTTCTGCTCCAGCCCCCCGGGCCCTCCGAGGCTCCTGCCGCCCTCGTGCTCGGGGCCTCGGCACGTGCCCTCCCATCCTTCCTGCCTCTGCCTGAGTCACTTCTCTCACCGGGTTCGGGTCTCTGCCCACGTGTCGCCTCCTCCTCGGTCCTCTTGCAGGATCCGCCCCAGCATCACTGCGCCTTTGCTCGGCTTTGTCTTTCCTCTCGGTACCGCTCACGACCTGTCGTGAGCCTTTGTGTTTGCCCGCGGGTCTGTCTGCCCATCTCCTGACCTGGGGAACAAGCTCGTGAGCGCGGCGCCTGCCGGTCGAGTTCGCGGTGCACCCGTCCGCCGCCGGAAGGCGCCCGGACCGCCTGGTGACCTGCGCTGACGCGTCCTTTCCAGAGGGGCGCTGGGGGCGGGCGTGGGCCGAGGGCACGCGGCCGCCCGCACCTGTCCGGCGCTCCGTCTGCACCTCCACTTCCCGCCGTCTCTTGGGGACCCCTGCCGCTGGGCCGTGTCCGATCTGGCGGCTCCTGAGAGCGCGCCTGGGCCTTTATCTGCCTCCCCCGTTCCCCGTCACTTGAGGAGGTGCCCTTCCGTGTCTTCCTGGAGGAGAGGGCCCCCCCCGCCAAGGTGTGGGCCGGGAAGTGTGCATATGGGGGCGATCCGGGCCACCTGCAGCGACTTGGAGGCCACGTCGTGGGTGCCTCCCCCATGGGGGCTGCGGCTGCGCAGGCCGGCGGGCGCGTGGGGCACCTGGTAATCCACACGTGTCGGGCGTGCCGTCCACACCGCGCGCGTCCTGGGGCGCCGCGCACACCCACAGGATCAGGGGTGCCGTCCACACCGCGCGTGTCCTGGGGCGCCGTCTCGCCCATTTGGGTTCTGGGTCGGCCCGCGCAGAACTTCCTGTCCAGAGCGCTCTCTCAGCAGAGGTGGTGAGTCAGGGGTACGGTGCGGAGCGGGACGGATCTCGGGGAATTAACCCGTAAAAGTTAAAGGGCCGCAAAGTAGAGAGTTGTTAACCCCAGTTCTCTCTCACTTTTAGTTGTAAATCGCAGTTTAGAAGGTGAAAGATTAACAAGGGAAGCAGTAAACTGACTGAATTTTATCCTCAGATTACGATTCCATTTTTATTGAAGCTGACTTTGTTTTTATTTTGTTCTGGTATTTGTCTAACGATGTTGTTAATTTGGAGTTAAACTCTATTATCTTAAATCCCTGTCAGGAAGGTGTCAAAATATACAGAACAACCAACGACTTATAATTTAAAAACAAGTAATAATCGTCGCTGATCTTATGTTGCAGAATGTTTTGCCAGGGAGGGAAACAAGTCAGCCTTAAACACCAAGCAAATGGATCGGATATATGTTATTATCGCACTTCATAATGTTACACGGAGGAGCTAGTGGCGTGTCCTTTGGGTGGAGGAGGGAGGAAGGCTTACTTTAGAAGGACGGATTGTACAGTTTATTATATTGTAGTCTGGTTATCCACTAAGCACTAAGGTTATGCTTTAGCTTAGCAATTTAGTATATGTGCTATGCAAAGACTCAGGATCCCTCTAATAAAAAGCTATTGGAAGGCTTCCCTGGTGGCGCAGTGGTTGAGAGTCTGCCTGCCGATGCAGGGGACGCGGGTTCGTGCCCCGGTCCGGGAGGATCCCACGTGCCGCGGAGCGGCTGGGCCCGTGAGCCATGGCCGCTGAGCCTGCGCGTCCGGAGCCTGTGCTCCGCAACGGGAGAGGCCACAGCAGTGACAGGCCCGCGTACAGAAAAAAAAAAAAAGCTATTGGAGTTGTAGAATGTAGATATTATGTGCATGATGAAACATAAAATTCATGGCAAATTTTAGGGAGGAAAAAATGAAGTGTTATGTCATCTTGGATTTAACAGCTATGCTCTTTTTAAAAATATTTGTTTATTCATTCCAGTTTCATTGAGATATAATGCACATAGAGCACTGTATAAGTTTAAGGGGCACAGCATAATGATTTGACTTACATCATGAAATGATTATCACAGTAAGTTTAGTGAATGCCCATCTCATATAGATTAAAAAAAATTTTGTTTGTCCTTTCTGTGAGAACTCTTAGGATTTACTTTCTTAACAACTTACATATAGAACATTCAGCAGTGTTAATTATATTAATCCCGGGGTACATTACATCTCTAGTACTTCTTGTAACTGGAAGTTTATACCTTTTGACCACCTTTATCTAATTCCTCCCTCCCTCCACCTCCACCTCTGATAACAGCAAATCTGATCTCTTTTTCTGAGTTTGTTTATATGTTTTTGAAGTATAATTGACCTATAACACTATGTTAGTTCAAGGTATACAATACAGTAATTCAATATTTATGGGTATTTCAAAATGGTCACCGTGCTCAAACAGCTACATTCTGTTATTATAAAACATAATTGTAGATTGTGAGGTACATTACCAACAGTATAGTCTTTACAGGCTGAAATGAAGTGCTGCTGTGGAGGAGGCTTTAACCTACTGCATATATTTGACCAAATCTTCTTTTCCAATGTCAGCGTTTTCTAAATTTCCCCAGAACAGAGTTGTTAGTATAATGGATTATGGTAAAGCTTAAGTTATACATGATTTTTCTTTGATGGAGATCAAAACCAGCAATTTGGGCAGTTTCTGAGTTTTGTTTTTGTTTATGAAGCCTTAAAAGGGCTTCCACCGAGTCTGCAGGGTAAGGACTCAGCTGGTTCACTCTTTATCGCACTTTGTTGAAAAGACTGATTTTTTTGTGTGTTTGGAGGCTTCTCAAAGTTCTGTTTATAAACATTGCCAGGAGCAGAGAGTTAGGAATCTTCCACTCGAAAGAAAAATGACAAAAGGAATAAAATCATGACTTGACTTGCCATGGTTTGGTGCCCCTTGTCTCATCCCGATGCCACTGGGGCCACTCCGGGTCCCCCGAGGCATGGAATGGGTGGTGTCAGCAAGTTGGAAGCTGTGTAAAAGGCAGCGTGTGCCTGTCATTTCTGATGAACCGCTCCGGGCCCTTTGGAATTACAGTTAAGTTGTGTTTAAACCATTTTGACACGTGACGTTCAAATTTAACTAAACCAGAATTGTCTGTCTGTTAAACTTCTGCCTTGAAGGCACATTCTACATGTGACTGACCTTCGATCTCATTCATTTTCACAATAATCAGAGCCTCTGCTGTGACTTCATTCTTGAACATGATGATACTGACCTCGTGAAGCGTGTGGATGGTAGACTCTTTCTCCAGTTGCGTTTTCACGGAAAGTCACGTTGCCTGTGTGCCACCCACCCCTACATGATAGGGGGCTGATAGCGTGGTCAGGCGGCTGTGCGTGACGGTGAGCTCGGAGCCGTGCGGTCAGCTGTCTGGCTGAGGAGTCCAGTGTCGTGGAAGCGACTCGCCCTGCAGCTGGGTGCCCAGGTGCCCAGACTGCTGGACGGTGGGCCAGACCTTGAGTTGCTAAAATCTCCAAAGGCCAGACAGTGGCCGCTCTTGAAGCCGAGCAAGTGTCCCCCGTTCCTCAAGCCACCGATGCCAAAATGTGCATTCCAGAAGGACTAGAAAAAGGAAATTTATCTTGTGGAAGAGAGGATCACACAGAAGTTCCCTTGGCTCATTCATTGCTGACCAAGGAAAGCTAGTATAAATGTTTACTCCTAGAACTTGTCAAGTGACATGTATTCAGAATGAAGTGTATTCTTCACAGTCTTCCTGTGAAGAGGCAGCCAGTTCTGGGCGTTTTTCTTTCCGTTACAAGGAGTTCATAGGAAAGACAGAAAATTGTGTCAATTTCAATCTCATTATTAAAACAGTCAAAAGTATGTGCAGTCTAGAACACAAACTATTTCCTGGCTTAGTTTTCTCTAGTTGTAGACAGGCAGTGAGGCAGACTGGCGATTCGCTTTGAGTTGAAGTGATTTTGGTGTCTCTTTAATGTATTAATGAAAAGTTCCTCTTTTTTCTTCTTTCCTCCCTTCTGCTTTTCCCCTAATTTAGATTAGCACAAGCTAATTTGAATTGATTGCACAGGTGTTGATTGTTTAAAAAAAGCAAAACTATCCAAGTATCATTTTTGTCACTGAGACAAAATTAAAATCTTGGAATAAAAAGCATGACATTTAAGTGAACGGAATGCTTTTACACAGGGTGACAAGTAAATAATTGATTCTGGTGGTTGCTGGCTTGATAAGACAAAATAGAGGAACCCACATGCAGAAATATTCCCACCTTCAACACTTATAAGCAAGCCCCTGGTTTCCACAGCAGGAAACGCAGGGACCTGGCTCTGGGTCAGGGGGGCAGCTGTGTCCCGGGCCCCCACCCGCAGTGGCCACAGGGAGCAGAAGACAGTGGACACAGGAGAGGGAACGCAAGCTGCCCTTGCTCACATCCTTCCAGTACTTGGCGAGGGCTGTCAGGGGAGAATATGTTCGTTTTTAGCAGGCAGTGTTTGATAGCCTTGAACTTAGGCAGTGGCTGCTTGGCTTGACATTGGTGGGAAAGAAGGTATCTTCATGGATGAATATTTGTCGGACTTTTTGTTTATGAAGTCAGATAACAGAATCCTTTTTCTTTTTGTAATTTTTATGAAGTCTTTCCTTAAACGCATCATATGCTCCCTTCACTGGTTGGACAAAGACTGCACAGCGTGGACGGCCCTCCCCTGAGGGTTTGGGACCCCGCCCTGTGCTCAGTGTGGCTCCAGGCCTCCACCCAACTCGACTCTTCACCTCTTCCACGTTATTATCCTTGCACCTGTCAGATACGCCTTCTAATCTTGTATGTGTTGAGAAATCAGGTAGCTGGGTTTACTGTGAGCTCTCTGCTGTGTAAGGAAGGCTATGAAGAAGTGTGGGTCTGGGGGCTTTGGGGTGCGTGGTCTTCAGGGGGAGGAATCACGCTTCTGTGCTCAGGGCTGTGTGTTACAGGGTGGATCTGTCCAAAGTCTGATTTCTAAATGCTCTAAATTGCTGTGTACTTCTTAAGGCACCTTGGAAAAACAGTTAACCCCTAATTAGCCTGAGCAAAATCTACTTCTAGATTACCTTTACTTACACTTTTTATTCTTACATAATTCCTCCCATTAATAAATTTATGTATTTATTAGGCACTCTACTATCTACTTTGCCTGCCTACAAACACAGCCCAGTACTGGCTTCAGCCAGCTATCATTAGGTAGTTAATGCTGCTCTAAATTCCCAAATGACCAATAAATGACCTTGGCTTTCTCTGCATTTTGATCATGGGTGGTGGTGGTCCTTTCTGGTCCCTGCTCTTACCCTTCCCTGCCTGTGTCAGAGTGGCTGCAGCCACATCCGCAGGCTCTCAGTCCCAGCTCCAGGGAAATGGTGAGGGGTTTCCAGGTCAGGCTGGTGAATTTCATGGGGGGGAGAGGCAAGTGTTTTATTTAAATGTGTGTATGTATATTTATTACGTATACGTATATGTATGTATATGTATAAGTATGTATGTACACACACATTTGAAGTAAAGATGGCTGCATCAAACTTGATTCTGACGCAAATCCTGGCTACTGCTTATTCTCCATGGGGTAAAGGCATTCATACTTGAATGAATTTCTTGTTGGAAGTTCAATCTGCAGACTATTCTTGCACTGCAGTGATTTGAGGGATCATAGGAATTTCCCAGGGTAATTGAAGAGACCCAGTATTTCTTTTTTTAATTAATTTATTTATTGGCTACGTTGGGTCTTCATTGCTGTGCTCGGGCTTTTTCTTGTTGCGGCGAGCGGGGACTACTCTTCGTTGCTGTGTGTGGGCTTCTTACTGCGGTGGCTTCTCTTGTTGCAGAGCACAGGCTCTAGGCTAATGGGTTGTGACACGCAGGCTCAGTAGTTGTGGCTTGCAGGCTCTAGAGCGCAGGCTCAGTAGTTGTAGCACACGGGCTTAGTTGCTCTGCAGCATGTGGGATCTTCCTGGACCAGGGCTCGAACCCGTGTCCCCTGCATTGGCAGGCGGATTCTTAACCACTGCGCCACCAGGGGAGTCCCGAGACCCAGTATCTTTGACCAATGATGATAGAAAGCATTCTTTTCCCTCAGTTTTGAAACATTTCTTTTTATTGCAATAAAATATATGTAACATAAAATTTACCATTTTAAGTGTAGAGTTCTCACGCATTAAGTCCATTCACATTGTTGTGTATCCGTCTGCAGAACTCCTCCTCTTCCCCGCAAACAGTCACCCCCTGCCCCCCCACCCCGCTACCCTGTCACCGTCAGTCACATCTGGTCTTACCCAGCCCAGCCCTGGTTAGTGCCCCGCCAGATGCCCTCCAGGCCTGGGGTCGCTTTCTGCCTCTGGTGCTGCTTTCCTTCCCGCCTCCCCTGAGCTCTGACCAGTGTCTAGGCCCCTTCGCCGATGCCTTCCTGACTCGGGCAGCCACCACCTACCCTGCTCCTGTCTTCCCGATTCACCGCCTGGTGACGCACACTCCCGATGGTGCTGCTTTGTCGGGTCTTCTCTCTGTTGCCCAGCAGTTAGCGTTGGGGTTTGCCTCCAGCTTTGAGACTTCTCCCAGGATGCTCTGTTCTTCCTACAGCTGCCTGGACTGGCCTTGGTCCTGACCTGCCTGCCCAGCTCATGGTGGGTGACCAAGGCCTCCCGACCATGTAAGAAATAACGTCAGGCAGATTTAAAATTCGACCCTGGGAAGTCTGATGTTCAAGGCACTAAATGGCATATTACTGTGTTATAATATATAACGTTGAAAAATGAAATACCAAATGTACTTCATTTACCAGAAATCTAAATAGCAGGAAACGTACTGAAGACCATGAACTGCTTTTCTAAAAATAATTTTTGAGTTAGCAATTAATGGATAATACAAAAGCGATGGAAGAATAATTCCCATTAAGAAATTTGGCGAGGTGCTGAAGAAATCTGTACTAACCCAGGTTATGAAGATACTTTCCTATGTTGCGGTATTGCTGTTTATTGCTGTGTAACAAACGACCACTAAAGCTGATGTCTTAAAGCAAGAGTTTATCATTTCTCCTGGTTCTCGGGTTGGCTGGGCTCGGCTGGGTGGTTCTTTACCCCGTGTGCTGTCTGCGGGCATCACCCTGTAGGCTGCATTCAGCTGGGAGCCTGGCTGGGGCTGGGAAGTCTATGATGACCCCCCCTCCCGTCTGGCCCCTCAGCAGAGGCCACCTGGCCCCTCTCCACATGGCCTCCCAATCTGTTCCAGCTCCTTTACACTGTGACAGGTACCCCAAGACGGTTTTTATTGACATATTATTCTAAGATTTTAAAAACTTTATTCCAAACTTGATTTAATTAGTTTACTGTTAAGTCTTTTAAAGAAATAGTTAACTACACCCAAATAATTGTTTAGTTGTTATATTTAGTTTACGTGTGTGTGTATCTAGTAGATGAGAGAAAAGAATTTTTGCTTGGAATAACTAGGCAGTTATACTGTTTTGTACACGTAGGTGTAATTTTCAGATGACTTGCCTTCAAGACACAGTCTTCATATATTAGAGTGTAACATGACTCTGATATGAAAACATGAGGAGAAAGCATTTCTTGTTTCTGAACAGATAACGGTGGTCATTGCATAGACCTTATTTACACTCAACAACAACAAAATGAGTAAGGACAGTTACAGAAAACTTTATGAAAAAATATAATATTTCAAAAATGAGAGAAAGCAATTCAGAATAGCTGGATGTCTTTAATTCAGGAATTGTGGAGAGGAATGCTAAACTAACTTTTTAAATGTTTAAACCTCTTAATTTTGAACAGTATAATTTCCAATTTTCCTAAACCTTATACAGAATATGGGTTTTTAAAGGATTCTTTAGTTATTTGGTTGGCTTAGAAATAAAGATTTAGACACATAGTTAGCATACACTACATATACTACATTACTTGACTATTAGAAAACAAGTGATTATCCTGCATATTCAATAATAAATCTATGAATTTGGTGTTCCTGAGAGAAATAAAATGCAACTTCCATAACAAACAAAAATGATGTCACTGAATAGGCAGTCTGAATAGGGCTGTATCTATTTTTTTTTTTTTTTTTTTTGCGGTACGCGGGCCTCTCACTGTTGTGGCCTCTCCCGTTGTGGAGCACAGGCTCCAGACGCGCAGGCACAGTAACCATGGCTCATGGGCCCAGCCGCTCCACGGCATGTGGGATCTTCCCGGACCGGGGCACGAACCTGTGTCCCCTGCATCGGCCGGCGGACTCTCAACCAGTGCGCCACCAAGGAAGCCCAGGGCTGTATCTATTAAAGAAAGTTAATCAGTAATTAATAACATTCCAAAACAGAAAGCAGCATGCTCAGATGGGTTGACTGGTAAATTCTACCAGACATTTAAGGAAGAAATATCAACTCTCCACAGTCTTTTTTTTTTTTTTTAACATCTTTATTGGAGTATAATTGCTTTACAATGGTGTGTTAGTTTCTTCTTTATAACAGAGTGAATCAGCTATACATATGCGTATATCTGCATATCTCCTCCTTCTTGCGTCTCCCTCCCACCCTCCCTATCCCACCCCTCTAGATGGTCACAAAGCACCGAGCTGATCTCTCCACAGTCTCTTTAAGAAGATAGAATATTTTCTAACTCATTCTACAAGGCCAGAACTACCCTAACATCCAAATCAGATAAAGACATTATAAGAAAAGAAAACTACAGACCAATATTTCTCATGAACATAGATGTAAAAACCCTCAACAGAATATCAATATTAGCATATTGAATCCAACAATGTATAGGATGAATTATACACCATGATCAACTGGGATTTATCCTAGGTATGCAAGTCTGGTTCAACATTCAAAAGTGAATTAATGTAATCTGTCACATAAGCAAGCTAAAGAAAAGAAAAACGCCATGATTATCAGTATATGCAGCAAAAACATTTGAGAAAATTCAATACCCATTCATGATAAAAACTCTTATTAAACTAGGAATAGTGAGAAGCTTCTTCAACTTGATAAACGTCTACAAAACGCCTACAGCTAACATCATACTTAATGTTGAGAAACTCGAATCTTTCCCACTAAGATCAGGTACAAGGCAAGGATGTGCTCTCTCAACACTCCTTTTCAACATCATACTGGAAGTCCTTGCTAATGCAGTAAGACAAGAAAAGGAAGTAAGAGGTATACAGATTGGGAAGGAAGAAATAAAACTGTCTTGGTTTGCAGATGCCATGATGGCTTATGTAGAAAATTCTAAAGAATTGGTGAAAAAACTCCTAGCACTAATAAGCAATTGTAGTAAGATTGCAAATACAAAATTAATTTACAAAAGTCAGTTGCTTTCCTACATACTAGCAACCAAGAAGTGGAATTTGAAATTAAAAACACAATACTGTTTACATTATCACCTCCAAAAATGAAATATGTATAAATCTAACAAAATATGTGCAAGATCCATTTGATGAAAGAAATCAAAGAAGAACTTAAATGGAGAGATAGTCCATGTTCATGAATAGGAAAACTCAATATTGCCAGGATATCAGGTCTTCCCAACTTGATCTCTAAATTTAATGCATTCCCATTCAAAATCCCACCAAGTTATTTTATGGGTATCAACAAACCGATTCCAAGGTATGCATGAAAGGCAAAAGAATCCAGAATAGCCAACACAATATAGAAGAACAAAAAAGTTGGAGGAATGATGCTACCTGACTTCAAGACTTAATATAAAGCTACAGTAACCAAGTCAGGGTGGTATTCACAAAAGAACAGACAAATTGATCAATGGAACAGAATGGAAGGCTCAGAAATAGACCCACATAAATATAGTCAACTGATCTGTGACATAGGAGCAAGGACAATACAATGGAGAAAAGATAGTCTTTTTGACAAAAGGTGCTAGAATAACTGGACAACAACAGGCAGTGAAATGAACCTAGACACAGACCTTACACCGTTCATAAAAATTAACTGAAAATGGATCATAGACATAAATATAAAATGTAAAATTATAAAACTCCTAGAAGATAACATAGGAGAAAATCTAGGTGACCTTGGATGTGATGATGAGTTTTTTAGATACAAAACCAAAGGCATGACCTGTGAAAGAGAAACTGATAAGCTGGACTTCACTAAAATTTAAAATTTGTTCTGCAAAAGACACTATCCAGAGAGTAAGAAGAAAAACCACAGGCTGGGAGCTAATATTTGCAAAGACGTATCTGATAAAGGACTGTTATCCAAAATTTGCAAGAACTCTTAAAACTCAGCAATAAGATAGCAAACAACAAGGGGTAAAGGGAGTTAAGTGTATAGTGACAGATGAAAACTGAACTTTTGGTGGCGAGCATGCTGTAGTGTACACAGAAGTTGAAATATAATGTATGTGATACTTACATAATGTTTTAAAACAATGATACCTCAATAAAAAAAAGAAAAACAACCCTATTAAAACTGGGCAAAAGACCTGAACAGACACCTCACCAAAGAAGATACACAGATGGCAAATAAGCATATAAAAAACGCTCCACATCATATGTCAGCAGGGAAATGCAAATTAAGACAACGAGATGCCACTACACACCTATTAGAATAGCCAGAATCTGGAACACTGACAACACCATACATAACCTATTGAGGATGTGGAGCAACAGGAACTCCCATTCAGTGCTGGGGGGGATGCAGAATGGTGCAGCCATTGGAAGACAGTTTGGCAGTTGCTTACAAAACTAAACATACTCTTAGCAGGCGGTCCAGCACTTGTGCTCCAAGTGAGTCAAAACGTATTTTCACACAGATGTGTATAGCAGCTTTATTTATAATTACCAAAACTTGGGAGGAACCAAGGTGTCCTTCAGTAGGTGATTGGATAAACGGTGGTCCATCCAGACAGTGGAATATTATTCAGCACTAAAAAGAAATGAGCTATCAAGCTATAAAAAGACATGCAGGGGGCTTCCCTGGTGGTGCAGTGGTCAAGAGTCCGCCTGCCGATGCAGGGGACATGGGTTCATGCCCCGGTCCGGGAAGATCCCACATGCCGCGGAGCGGCTGGGCCCGTGAGCCATGGCCGCTGAGCCTGTGCGTCCGGAGCCTGTGCTCCGCAATGGGAGAGGCCACGACAGTGAGAGGCCCGCGTACCGCAAAAAAAAAAAAAAAAAGACATGCAGGAACCTTAAAATTAGTATTACTAAGGGAAAGAAGCCAATCTGAAAAAGCTGCATATTGTATCATTCCAACCATATGACATTCTGGAAAAGGCAAAACTATGGCGACAGTAAAAAGATCAGTGGTTGCCAGGAGTTATGGGGGAGGGGTGAGGGAGTTCTGGAGCAGTGAATCTGTACTCTGCATGAGACTGTAACAGTGGGTGTCATTATACGTTTGTCAGAACCCACAGGACTCTCAACAAGGCGGAACCCTCACGCAGACTTTGGACTTCGGGTGATCTAGGTGTGTCACTGTAGGTTCGTTGATTGTAACAGGTGTGCCCCTCTGGTGAGGGTTGTTGGTAGTGGGCGCTGTGCCTGTGGTGGGCAGGGTTATATGGGACTCTCATACTTCGGCTTAACTGTTTCTGGGGACCTAAAACTGCTCTAAAAGGCAAAGTCTATTTAAAAGGAAAAAAAATAGAAGGAAATGATGGAAAAAATTAAAGATATCTGCTTAAATATTAAAAAGAGTACTGAACTTATTGTGTCATTCTGTTTCAGTCTAGAAATTTTTCCTTTTTCTTCAGCAATGATTAACCATTTCAGAGGCTGTTTTAGAAACGAGATAATGAAGGTATCACAGAAACATTTATTTCTCTTCAGTGCTATTCGCAAAAGGCTACGTCGTGGTATGAAGAGTGGGAAGATTAATTAGCTACATTTGGGAAAAAGTATCTAAAACTGGATTTTTGCCATTTTTCTTGCATTTTCGGCATTAGGATGTAAAATGTAAGTTAATACCCCTTTGAAAAGCCCCATCTGTGAGTGGAGTCAGAGGGGTAGCCATCCAGATGGTGGCTTTGGGTGGCGTCAGCACGATTTTGTGCCCGTTTCCTCAGCGTCTGACAGATCCTCTGATATACATGGAAATAAAACTTCTGAATGCCTTTGTCTACCAGCCACACAGATAGGTTTATACATTCGTCGTCCAGCCTATAACTGTCCGCGGTGCTCTGTGGACGCACACAAGGCCGTCACTGAAATCGAGGTAACTTGCTAAGAAGGGTTTGACCCAGTTCCTCATCCGCCGCAGACCCGGCTGATGCGGTGCCCAGCCTGCTCTGATTCTCCAGTGAATGCTGGCAGCATGGCGACCTTGGACTTAGTTCCTTAGAGACTGGGTTGAAATACCAAACCTGTTCAATTATGGACAGTAGTAGAGACTTTTTTTTAGGCAATGCATAGATTTTAATATTTTTTCTTTGAAAAAATTATTATTTGTAATTGAAGTATAGTTGCTGTACAATATTATATAAGTTACAGGTGTACAATATAGTGATTCACAATTTTTAAAGGCTATACTCCATTTATAGTTATTGTAAAGTATTGGCTATATTCCCCTTGTTGTACAGGATATCCTTGCAGCTTATTTTATACCTAATAGCTTGTATCTCATAACCCCCTACCCTTATTTTGCCCCTCCCCCCACTCTGCACTGGTAACCACTAGTTTGTTCTGTGAGGCTGCTGCTTTTTTGTTATATTCACTACTTGTGTTTTTTAGATTAATGGAGACTTTTTATGGGGCTTAGGGATAAGGATGTAAGTGTTTTTGGTCTTCTGTTCTTATTTGCATTGACTTGTGAAAATAATTCTGTTTCGATGAACATGGTGGTTTTTCTTTTTTTTTTCTTTGAGAGCGTAACATTGAAGCAGCATAAAAAAATAAAATAATTATGCAAAGTTGTGCATGTTATTATGAAAAGAAATGTTTTTCACAAAGTACTTAGGCCAATGCAATTTTATTTCAATAGGCTTAAAAAATGTTTTTAAACACCCTATTAGGCTTACATCTTTTTTGGAAATAATACACTGAAATCTGCATAATGTTTCTTTATCATTTATAAAATTAGCATCGCTTCATTATTTGCCTCATATTATGCATACTCATAGGTTGAAAGGTATCTAGGGAAGCGGCCACACAAAACATTTCGCCTTAGTGTGCATTAGAAGGTGAAGCTTGCAGTTTCCAGATGCAAATGATCCTCGGTGGTAAGAAGATGGAAATAAGTGGGAAGGCAAACACAGGAGGAGGAGCAGGGAGGGGAAGACGAGGGAGGCGAAGGGTCACAAGGCCGGGAGGCTCCAGGGAAAGCCTGGAACCCTCGCGGAGCCCGCCCGCCCGCCCGTGTGTTACGTACAATCTTTTTTGTTTTGTTTTGTTTTTTATTAGTTTCTGCTTTATAACAAAGTGAATCAGTCATACATATACATCTGTTCCCACATCCCTTCCCTTATCTACCTTAGTGTCTCCATTTTGCAGGTAAGGACACTTGAGTACTTCACGTCACCGTGTGAGTCAGGGTTTGAACACCCCTGATTTCCTTTTTCTAGTAATAGTGGCTGACTCATCGTGGGCCAAGCTTGATATTGAAACCACTACAATTACAGGCGCCACACGGTCCCTGTCCTCACTCAGCTTGAATCCCAGTGGGGAGGGTGGACTAGTGACTGCACGGTGACCTGCAGGGCAATACGTGCTGTAGACAGGGGAGTGTGTGGGAGGATGCAGGATGGCAGCACCTCCAACAGAGCTGGCATCAGGGAAGCCTTCTTGGAGGAGGGGGCTTCTTTCTGAGAACCGAAGGGCTGAGGCAAAGACAGCTCTCCACTTCGGACTTCATTTTTATTTTGTTTGGTGTGGTTTTCATCTTTCCCCATTTCTTTTTCTTTTTTTTTTTTTTTTTCCAACTCCTTCTTATTTTCCAGCCATAGAAACCAGAGCCTTGAGGAGGTTCTGAGACCATTATCCACGCCTAGGGGTTTGTGCCCGGTGGAGCTCACAGCCTACGTCTGGGCTCCGTCCTTGCAGTCACACGTGACTCACAACTAATGTCCGGGGCTCTCCAGGAGCTGGCTCGCAGCTGCAGGCCCTACGTGTGACACTGATTCAAGTCTGAGTGTCGCCTCATTTTGTCCTTGGGTTGTCAGGACACAGTAGACTTGGTGTAGCTAAGATGGCTGATTGTCATTTACTGGGCCTTCAGGTGTGTGTATTAAATAGGAATGAAAAATAATTGTTTACTAAATCATTAGGAACGAAACATTTGACTTGATAGCAGCATTTCCCAAGTTTTGTTAAAACTCACATAAAGTACATTATGTTTTTTAGAAACCTTTGCGTCTGTCTTCCTAAAAAGAGCTAGAGCTTTATGCTGTTAAGATTGCTTTTTCGTCCTTTTTTTCTCTGGCCAGTGATAACTGTGTGCTTCCTTGGTAGAGAGTTTCTTGAGGAATACAGTAAAAGTGGGCGGAGAGTGAGGCCCAGTGGGCCCCATGGGCACAAAGGGTGGATGGAATTCCGGGCCAAGCCAGGGTGGGTGGGAGGGCAAAGGTCATTTCAACTCTGGGCAGAAACTGCTAGTACTTGGGGTCAGACAGCGGGGCGTGGATGAAGGAGGGTTAGTGAAGGAAGGTGGTTTCCTTCTAGGAGAAAAGCCCGAACTGGACGCCTTGAATAAGCACGTCTGAGCTCGGTCTGGGCATTTCTAGACCCGCTTCCTCTGCTGGAGCAGGTGCCACTTGCTCTGTGGTCCAGGAGGGCCCGGCTGGCAGGCAGAGGTGCCACTGGGCTGGGTTTGGGCCCTGCCGCGCCTGCCCGCTCCTCTCCGGTGCAGGGTCCCCCCCGTGGTGTGGGCACTAGGCCTGTGATCTGAGTCCAGGCCACACAGGCTGGGTGCTCCCGGGGGTGCCTTTGGAGGGTGGCGTGCGTGTCAGCAGCCCTCTCCTGCGTCCTCTGCTGCGTCCCCGTGGGTCCTGGCGGTAGAAGAGCAGTTAGAGAAGGGGGAGCTGCCTGAAGCGGCGTCCGCCACCGGGGCGGCTCATGGAGGAGCTCTGATGACCTCGTGGACAGAGCCGCAGCTTCTCAGCCTCCCTGGGCGCGTATTGGTTCTGAGGCCAGAGGTGATCCTGAAAGGTTGGAGTGTTTCGTGACGACTTGGTTGAAAATGTAGGAACCCTGGTGTGATGCCCAGAAGCCAGCAGATGCCGTGTCTGTTTGGGTTACTGCCCGTCCGCTTTGTCCCCGCCTTGTGTGTGTCTGCAGCTCGGTGTGTCTCCTGCTGCACACCCGGTGTCCTGAGAGCTTGGGATGGGGGTTTGCTGTATAACCTACCTTCACCGTGCGCCCAATTGCTGGGCCCAGGTGTGTTTCGACTTCATTTTATTTTTATTTTTATTTTTATTTTTTTTTGCGGTACGCGGGCCTCTCACTGTTGTGGCCTCTCCCGTTGCGGAGCACAGGCTCCGGACGCGCAGGCTCAGCGGCCATGGCTCACGGGCCCAGCCACTCCGTGGTATGTGGGATCTTCCCGGACCGGGGCACGAACCCGTGTCCCCTGCATTGGCAGGCGGACTCTCAGCCACTGCGCCACCAGGGAAGCCCTTGACTTCATTTTTTTAATTTGATTGAATCCTATGAGCAGTCTTTTTGGACATTAGGCTCTAGGACAGTGTTGATCGGGTCCTGGGTGAGGACTGGTCGCGAAATTATTGCAAGAGGTCATGAATCCAGTGGACCTTCCAGTGTCCCTTGTGGCCAGAATCATGTATGATGCAAAAGGGTATCATTTTCAGGTAACTGGAAGTGTGGTGTCACTTACATCAGTTAGTTTGCCCTAGGTTTGGTCATGTTTCCTCCACGTTCTCTTCAAGGGGGATATTCAGGGCCCTCTTCGGATCAGCTGTGCAAATGCCTGGCTGGATTGATTGACCTGAGAGAGTTCGGGTGTGGTGCCTCTCAGGCTGCTGCAGTGGCTGCGTTCCAGGTCCTGTCACTATTTATTCCATTTAGAAACATGAATTAAAAATTTATTTATTGTTCTTGTGTTGGTGGTGAGGGCAAGACCCAGTTGTAAAGGCCCCGGTGGGGCTGGAGTTGCTTTCTCAGGGGCTTTTTCGCCAAAGCGGATTTGAGAACTCCTGTGCCTGTGGTTTGCTTGTTTTCCCAAGTCGGGGGGGGGTGGGGGTGGGGGTGGTGTGTGTGTGTGTGTGTGTGTGTGTGTGTGTGTGTTTTGTTAAGAAATTCTTCACATATTCCTGGTGTTATCTTTCCTTTCGTTGAGTCAGAAAACTTTCACTGAGTGTCAGTGTGGTGTGTTGGCAAATTTCAAGGAGGAAGAGTGAAATTTATGAGCCCAGTTAGGGATGCCGCCGGGCTCCTCCAAGAGTTCCTGGCTGTGTTACTAAGTGAAAAAATATGCTGGGAGATTTTTCTGACAGGTGAGTATTTGTCAACACTTTAACGAGGTCAGATGGTTTAACAACAACCCCAGGAGGATGTGCTCAGCGCCGCCCTGTGCGCCTCTGCGCAGGGCCGTGTATTTGACAGGCCTGGAAACTGGCCTGCATTTTTGGGTGATTTGATCTTAGTTTTGCAAAATCAGAGTTATTAATATAAAAGAGATAGCGCATGGGGGAGTTAGCCATGCGTATTACTGCCTTATCAGTGGGATTACAAAAATATCAATTAGTTTTTGTGATAGGACTCTGACAAGTCATTTCTTTTTCTCCAAGGTCACCCATGTGGTGTTAATTTTGACCTGATTCATAGGTCCTCTGCAACCGTCCACACAGAGTGTGTGTAAAACAGCCAGACTTACTGGCACTCACTTGTAGCTCTTGCCAGCAAAGAAATACTGTGTACGAAATTTGAATCTGGTTTCAAAACAAATGTCAACATTTTCAAACGCTGGATTTACTGGAACGTAAATAGTGCATTTAATGAAGCAGTTTCTCCCAACTCCCCCTTGTTCTGCCTGCATATCAGGTAACTGCACGAATTTCCATTTTAATATGTGATTCCCATCTCTCCTTCGTTCCCTGATTCCTGATTGGCACAGAGAAAGGAAACCCAGCCCTCTTATAAAGGCTTTTCATCATCAAATCAACTTCTCAGTATTACAGATTACTTCGGATTTCAGAAACAAGATAAACTGGAGCCCAGACTCTTCAAAGGGGGAGGTTGATATCTGACAGCTTGGCAAGATAGTCATTGATTGATTGATTGATTGATTGATTGATTTGGCTGTGCCGGGTCTCGGTTGCAGCAGCGTGTGGAATCTTAGTTCCCTGACCGGGGGTCGAACCCGGGCCCCCTGCGTTGGGAGCACGGGGTCTTTCCCACTGGACCGCCAGGGCGGTCCCCAGATGCAGTCTTATTTGTGTAAGTTAGGTGTGTGCTCGTTGCCCATCTTCAAACTCGAATTGTTAGCGTATGTGCAGTGCTAAACTTGGCTTATTTGGGGACATTTTTAGGTGTAGAGCTGTTGGAAGAAAGAGACTGTTTTATTGTGAAAACTGGCTGGTTTGATTTTGAAGTTGTGAAGCCTTCGACAGAGAATAGGGTGATTTAATGAGATGATACGCTGGGAGTTTTGCTGAATTAGTGTGATGAAAGAAGATGAGCACCTCAAGGTGAAAAGACGCTCCAGCGCTCAAGACCTTTAGGAAGGCGAACGGGGACTAGTGTTACAGTCTTTGGAAGCGAATTCCTTCTTGTCTCATACTTGATGTGGGATTTATTTTGGCTTATTCCACTCACTCAACAGTCCCCCAGGACGTTTTACTTGTCCTTTGAGTTGCTGTTTCCTCGGGGTTTAAATTAGGGAAAAGTCAGTCAGAACGAGGGAGGGAGAAGGAATTGGTATTTTTTGAATCCTTCTTTGTGCCAAGGTCATGCCAGGCCCTTTCTTCATAGTAGTCTGACAGGATAAAAACAGTTTTAATTCCTGTTTTGCAAAAAGTAAGTGCTCAAGGTCACACAGCCCTGTTTTGCACCAGGTCTGTGTTCTTTCTTCTGTCATGTGCTCCTAAGTGTGTGATTTCATAGCATCCCTGGTCCCTGCTTCCTCTTAGGGAGTTTGGAGGGCAAATCAGAAGAGCTATCTCTTGACTAGAATGAAGAAGAAGAAAGAGGATTATTCAGTCATTGATTCAACACGTATTTTTATATGCCAGATACTGTTCTAGGTGTATCCTCAACCAAACAGGCTTCTGTTCTTTTATATCATTTAGCTACGATTTACACATTTTTAGACCATAATTCTTATCTCTGGTGGAGGTTGTTAAACAACTAGAGAACAACACTAGGATGTGTTTATTTTGAGGTATCTAAGAAACGTAAACTGCTTCTCCACTTGTCATGAAGTTGCCTGGTAAAATTATTATGTTATTTCTTTAGAAATAGGCACTTCCACAGGCCTGGAATTAACTGATACTTTGGTTTCTAAAGGTAGGTATTTACTTCCATTGTGTTTTCAGAGGTTCAGACAGTTGTCCCTGTGCCTCAAACCCAAATAATAATTATAAGCTGGCTGCAAGCTGAAGACTTTTATTCATTTTAAATTCCCCTCTGAAAAGAACCACATCCCCTCCTTCGGAGGAGATGGTAAATTGAAATAGTCCTGTCCACTCTGGACTCCATTCTCGTCCACACAGAGGCTCACTGTTTCAGTTATAAACCTGTGCTCTATTTGCCTGCATGTGTGGACACAGGAGAAGATGGGGCCCAGAACCAAGGTTGGTCTCATCCCAGGAGCCAGCCTCCTGCCGAAGAGGTGTGTGTTAAACTGAAGAAGTGGGGGGAGAAACAGCCTTTGCTGTGGCCACAGCACATGCACGGCCCTCCCCGTTCCTGGCCCCTGGGCACTGGGTGGTGCAGACCAGGCACACAACGGATATCTCCTGAGTGACTGAACCCATAGCTTCCTCTTTAATTCTGTATCTGGAGGTCAGAGATCACTGAAAGTTCTGGGGAGCTCAAGGTGGCCTCTGACTTAAGTGGACATTTGCCAGGCACTGTGCTGTGTCTCATTTATATCATCTCATTTAATTCTCAGAACAATCCAATGAGGTCCTTGGCCATTTTACAGGTGGGTAAACGGAGGCTGGAGACCATTGGATACTGTGCCCGAGGCCCGTGTCTCAGAGTGGGGGAGCTCGGGTACAAATCCAGGAGCTGGCTTCTGCTGCTTAAAACTTCACCAGGATTCTGGGCTGCTGGGTTTCTTCTTGCTTCAGTGAGGATGGTAGGTGGGGTTTCGGTGTTAAGACCTTCTCCCCAGAACTTTCAATAGTAACCCTCGTATTTACATTGGAAGGAGTAAAATCAACGTATGATTTGACGGGGGTCGGGGGGGAGTCAGGACTGCCAGAGGGACTCAGCTGTGTTTTCTCTGTGATGTCGCAGGAAGTTACCATGGCAAGGATGATGGTGTTATGAATGCAGAACTATAACCTCGAGCGGGAAATTAGCAACCTAAGGAGACAGAGGCTGAGGAAAAGCAAACAAATTCAGCAACATGAGGTCTAAATGCCTGCTGCTTTCAGCTTTCCTGAAACACCCATGTGAAATGATTCTTTTTACTCTCCCTGGTTTTGTTACTACTTTCAGGACTTGATGAAAGTAAAATAATTCCCATGTGTGCGTATGTGTTTTTAGTTTAGCAGATACTGTTTTTTTTTTTTTGGATCCTTCCTGCCCAGCCCCCTCTAATCCCTTCTTGAAGATATTCCCAGTGGAGATAAACTGTTTCCTGGCATTTAAAAAAAATTTTTTTTAAAAATTAAATTTATTTTTTTTATACAGCAGGTTCTTATTGGTCATCCATTTTATACATCAGTGTATACATGTCAATCCCAGTCTCCCAATTCATCCTGGGTTTTGCATCACCAAATTCCCTATGGAGTAAGTTAGCATGGGTATTTGTTAATTGATAACGCTGATTCTGGCAGTTGGATGGAGGAGGTTCATTAAAAAAACATGCTTTTCCCAGTAGAAGCTTGAATTCCAAATTCCGAAGTTCCTGTCGCTGTTCAGTAAACGTAATCCTTTCCAGAAAATGCTTCTTTCGGAAACATTGGTCATACGCCGTAAATCTTGTCACAGAAAATTTTTTTAGGTCGCTGGGAATTGGAGGTGGCGAGAGTTCACCACCTCCTTTGTGTGTATCTGGAATCCTTGGTTCTCTGTCTGTAACCAGCCCCGTGTCCGCCTGGCTCCAGGGCACCCTGGAGATGTGTGTTCTCTTCTGCTGCCCTTTTACTGTGACAGGAGCCTTACCGTGGTTCTAGCCCCTGAAGCTCTAGAAGCTTGTCAGCTGACTGACTTGAGTTAGTACCACAAATTCGTGTGGGATCAGAAGTATCTTTCTCCCTAGTCTGTTCTGGGATCTGAAGTGTTTTCCTAATCTGTGATTAGGAAGAGATTAGTGAGTAGAAGTGGAGCTTTCTTTTAAATAGAAGAGGATTTAAAACGATGAAAGGAGTCCGTAGAGAGTTGAATTGGTCACAGGTGTCACTGCCTGTTGTCAGATGATGGTAACACGTGACACCCAGGCGAGACCGTAAGGTGTATGTGCTATGAAACTTGCGTATATGATGAACCTCCTCTGTTGAAGAGTCAGAGTGTGTGACCAGTACGAGTGAGAGGTGACGTGTGTTCTTTCACTGCCCCATTCCTCTACCGGGTTGTGTTTATTATTCACTCGTCTTGTAAAAATAGAGTTGTGTAAAAGTACACAATTTGGTAAAGACCAAATTAGTACAAGTAGTTTCGAAGAAATGGAAATACACTAGTCATAATGTGTTTTTTTCACTCAGTATTGTGTTTCTTATTCATCCATGTTGTTGTGAGCTGTGGTTCATTCTCACTAATCTATAAATTTCCTTTCCAGTCTTTACTTTCACTTATGTGTTATTTAGAAATGGTAAAAATTTTTTCCAAGTATAGGTATTTCAAATTTATCCATGTATTACTGACTTTTAACTTAATTGGTTTGTGATTAGGGGACATGGTCTGTATAATCACTAATCTTGAAATCATCTAACCTTGAAAGTTGTTCTGTGGCTTAGCACATACAAAGTTTTTGAAAACGTTTATGTGAAAATAATATGTACTCTTATTATTGAGTGTACTACCTGTGTTTACTACATTGAACATGTCTTGGGATCTCCTACCAAATGATGGGTTTATTAGTTTCTCCTGTGTTTTTATTAAATTTTATATCTACATAATTGAGGCAACTTTAATAAATATACAATATATAGATTGGTTATACCTTCCAGTTAATTTTTTGTCATTATGTAGAGGCTCTCTTTTTTTATTGAAGTATGATTGACTTACAATATTACATTAGTTTCAGATGTACAACATAGTGATTCATTATTTTTATACGTTACAAAATGATCACCATGATAAGTCTAGTTACCATCTGTCACCACACAAAACTGCTACAATATTATTGACTGTATTCCCTATGCTGTATGTTACATCCCCATGACTTACTTATTTTATAACTGAAAGTTTGTACCTCTTTATGTTGCTCACCTATTTCCCTCATCCCCGCACCCATCCCATCTGGCAAGCACCAGTTTGTTCTCTGTATCTATGAGTCTGTTTCTGTTTTGTATGTTTGTTCATTTTTGTTTTTTAGTTTCCACCTGTAAGTGAAATCACACAGTATTTGTCCTTCTCTGTCTGACTTATTTCACTTAGTATAATGCCCTCCAAGTCCATCCATGTTGCTGCCTATAGCAAAATTTAATTCTCTTTTATGGCTGAGTAGTATTTCATGATATATTTATATACACATACATACATACGTATATGTATATCTCTCCACATCTTCTTTATCCATTCGTCTGTTGATGGACACTTGGGTTGTTTCCATATCTTGGCTGTTGTAAATAGTGCTGCTGTGAACATTGGGGTTCATGTATCTTTTCAAATTAGTGTTTTTGTTTTTTTCAGATCTATGCCAGGAGTGAAATTGCTGGCTCATATAGTAGTTCTGTTTTGAATTTCTTGAGGAGCCTCCATACTGTTTTCCACAGTGGCTGCACCAATTTACATCCCCACCAACAGTGCAGGAGGGTTCCCATTTCTCCTCACCCTCTCCAGCATTTGTTTTTTTTGATGATAGCATTTTGACAGGTGTAATATCTCATTGTGGTTTTGATTTGCATTTCCCTGATGATTAGTGATGTGGAGCACCTTTTCATGTGTCTGTTGGCTGTTTGTCTTTTTTTGGGGAAGATGTATATTCAGGGTCTCAGCCAATTTTTTGATTGGGTTGTTTGTTTTTTGATGTTGAGTTGTATGAGTTTTGTACATTCTGGATATTAACCCCTCATCAGGTATATCAGTTGCAAATATCTTCTCCTATTTAGTAGGCAGCCTTGTTTTTTCCTGTTCATGGTTTCCTTTGCTGTGCAAAAGCTTTTTAGGTTGATGTAGTCCCATTTGTTTATTTTTGCTTTTGTTTCCCTTGCCTGAGGAGACATATTCAAAAAAATATTGCTAAGACCAATGTCAAAGAGAATGCTGCCTATGTTTTCTTCTAGGAGTTTCATGGTTTCAGGTCTTACATTTAAGTCTTTCATCCATATTCAGTTTATTTTTGTGTTTGGTGTGAGAAAGTAGTTCAGACTGATTCTTTTGTGTGTAGCTGTCCAGTTTTTCCAACACCATTTATTAAAGAGGTTGCCTTTTCCCCATTGTATATTCTCGCCTCCTTTTTCACAGATTAATTGACCATTTGTGTATGGTTTTATTTCTGGGCTCTCTATTCTGTTCCATTGATCTATGTGTCTGTTTTTGTGCCAATACCATACTGTTTTGATTACTGTACCTTTGTAGTATAATTTGAAATCAGGGAGTATGATACCTCCAGCCTTGTTCTTTTTCAAGATTGTTTTGGTTATTTGCAGTCTTTTGTGTTTCCATACACGTGTTAGAATTATTTGTTCTAGTTCTGTGCAAAATGCCATGGGTGTTTTGATGGGGATGGCATTGAATCTGCAGATTGCATTGGGTAGTATGGACATTTGAACAATATTATTTCTTCCAATCCATGAACACTGTATATCTTTCCATCTGTTTATGTCATCTTTGGTTTCTTTCAACAAAATCTTAAAGTTTTCTGAGTACAAGTTTTTTTCTTTTTACCTCCTTGCTTAGATTTATTCCTAGGTATTTTATTCTTTTTGATGCAGTTTTAAATGGATTGTCTTCTTAATTTCTCTCTGTTAATTTGTTGTTAGTATATAGAAACAACTGAGTTCTGTATATTAATTTTGTGTCCTGCAACTTTACTGAACTCATTTATTCTAATGGTTTTTTTGGTGACATCTTGAGGACTTTCTATATATATAGTATCATGTCATCTAAAAAATGACAGTTTTACTTCTTCCTTTTCAATTTGGATTCCTTTTATTTTTTTATTTTGTTTTAGTTTTTGTCTGATTGCTGTGGCTAGGACCTCCAATACTATGTTAAATAGAAGTGGTGAGAGTGGGGCATCCTTGTCTTGTTCCCGATCTTAGAGGAAATACTTCCAGCTTTTCACCATTGAGTATGATGTAAGCTGTGGGTTTGTCATATATGGCCTTTATTATGTTGAGGTATGTTCCCTCTACACCCACTTTGTTGAGAGTTTTTGTCATAAATGGATGTTGAATTTTGTCAAATGCTTTTTCCACATGTATTTACATAATCATGCTTTTTATTCTTCAATTTGTTAATGTGGTGTATCACCTTGATTGATTTGCCAATACTGAACCAACCTTGCATCCCTGGGATAAATGACACTTAATTGTATGATCCTTTTAATGTTTTGTTGGATTCGGTTTGCTAGTAATTTTTTGAGGATTTTTGCATCTATATTCATCAGTGATATTGGCCTGTAATTTTCTTTTTTTGTGGGGACTTTATCTGGATTTGTTATCGTGGTGATGCTGGCCTTGTGGAATGATTTCAGAAGTGTTCCTTCCTCTGCAATTTTTTGGAACAGTTTCAGAAGGATAGAGTTAACTCTTCTTTAAATGTTTGGTAGAATTCACCTGTGAAGCCATCTGCACTTTTGTTTGTTGGGAGTTTTGTTTGTTTGTTTTATTTTGTTTTTTATACTACTGATTTAGTTTCATTACTGGTGGTTTGTTCATCTTTTCTATTTCTTCCTGATTCTTTCTTGGGAGATTATATGTTTCTAGGAATTCATCCTTTTCTTTTTTGTTATCCATTTTCTGGGGTGTATGATTGTTCTAATAGTCTTTTATGATACTCTGTATTTCTGTGGTATTAGTTGTAGCTTCTCCTTTTTCATTTCTGGTTTTATTGATTTGAGCCCTCTCTCTTTTTCTGATATACGCTAAAGGTATATTATTTTCGTTTATCTTTTCAAAGAAGCAGCTCTTAGTTTCATCAATCTTTTCCTTTTTTTAAAATCTCCATTTTACTTATTTCTGCTCTGATCTTGATTATTTCTTTGCTTCCACTAACTTTGGTGGTTTATTGTTGTTGTTGGTCTTCTTCTGATTGCTTTAGTTGTAAGGTTAGATTGTTTACTTGAGCTATTTCTTGTTTCCTGAGGTAGGCTTATGTCACCAGAAAGTTCCCTCTTAGAACTGTTTTCAGTGCAACCCACAGATTTTAGAACGTTGTGTTTCCAGGTTTTTGAAATTTTCCTCTTAGATTTCTTTGGTGACCAACTGGTTGTTTAGTAGGATGTTGTTTAGCCTCCAGGTGTTTGTGTTTTTTGCAGTTTTCTTCTTGCATTTGATTTCTAGTCTCATAACGTCTGTGGTGGGAAAAGATTCTTGATATGATTTCAATTTTCTTAAATTTTTTGAGGCTTGTATTGTGGCCCAGCATGTGATCTATCCTGGAGATTGTTCCATGTGTGCTTGAAAAGAATGTGCATTCTCCTGCTTTTGGATGGAATGTTCTATATATATCCATTAAGCTGATCTGATGTAATATGTCATTTAAGGCCAGTCTTTCCTTATTGATTTTCTGTCTGGATGACCTATCCACTGATGTAAGTTGGGTGTTAAAATCCCCTACTATTATTGTGATTCTGTCAGTTTCTCCCTTTATGTTTGTTAATATTTGATTTGTGTATTTAGGTGCTCCTATGTTGGGTGCATATATATTTATAATTGCTATATATTGTTGAACTGATCTCTTTATCATTATGTAATGTTCTTCTTTATATTTTTACAGTCTTTGGGTTTTTTTTTTTGGTGTGGGGGTTTGGCCTCACCAAGTGGCATGTGGGATGGGATCTAAGTTCTCTGACCAGGATCAAACCTGTGCCCAGGGCTTCCCTGGTGGCACAGTGGTTGAGAGTCCTCCTGCCGATGCAGGCGACACGGGTTCGTGCCCCGGTCTGGGAGGATCCCACATGCCGCGGAGCGGCTAGGCCCGTGAGCCATGGCCGCTGAGCCTGCGCGTCCGGAGCCTGTGCTCCACAACGGGAGAGGCCACAACAGTGAGAGACCCACATACCGCAAAAAAAAAAAAAAAGAAGCATGAAAACCTGTGCCCACTGCAGTGGAAGCGCAGAGTCTTAACCACTGGACCACCCGGGAAGTCCCTTTGCAGTCTTTGTTTTAAAGTCTATTTTGTCTGCTATAAGTAAGCTACCCCAGATTTCTTTTTGTTTCCATTTGCATGGAATACCTTTTTCCATCCCCTGACTTTTAGTCTGTGTTTGTCTTTAGCTCTGAAGTGCGTCTCTTGTAGGCTGCATATATGCTGTGTCTTTGGATTGCAACATTTAGTCCATTTACATTTAAAATAATTATTGATAGGTATGTACTTATTGCAATTTCATTGATTCTTTTCTGGTTGTTCTTATAATTCTTTTTTGTTCCTTTCTTATCTTGTTCTTTTCACTTATGATTTGCAGACAATCATTAGTGTTATATTTGGATTCCTTACTCTCTTTTGTACCTTTATCTATTATAGGTTTTTGGTTTGAGGTTACCATGAGGTTCATATAAGACAACATATACATAAATTTAAGTTGATGATCTCTTATGTTCAAACACATTGTAACAACACTGCATTTTACTTCCCCTACCCATGTTTTTTTGTTTGTTTGTTTTTTGTGGTACGTGGGCCTCTCACTGTTGTGGCCTCTCCCACTGCAGAGCACAGGCTCCGTACGCGCAGGCCCAGCGGCCATGGCCCACGGGCCCAGCCGCTCTGCGGCATGCGGGACCCTCCCAGACCGGGGCACGAACCCGCGTCCCCTGCATTGGCAGGTGGACTCTCAACCACTGCGCCACCAGGGAATCCCCCTACCCATGTTTTTTTTTTTTTTTTTTTTTTTTTTTTTTTTTTTTGCGGTACGCGGGCCTCTCACTGTTGTGGCCTCTCCCGTTGCGGAGCACAGGCTCCGGACGCGCAGGCTCAGCGGCCATGGCTCACGGGCCCAGCCGCTCCGCGGCATATGGGATCCTCCCAGACCGGGGCACAAACCCGTATCCCCTGCATCAGCAGGCGGACTCTCAACCACTGCGCCACCAGGGAGGCCCCCTACCCATGTTTTTGACATCAAATTTTACATCTTTTTGTTTTGTATATCCCTTTACTATTTATTGTGGATATAGATGATTTTACTGTTTTTGTCTTTAACCTTCCTACTAGCTTTATATTGGCTGAGCTATTACCTTTACTGTATGTTTGTCTTTACCAATAGATTTTTTTCCCTATTGTAATTCTTTCCTACTTAGAGAAGTTATATTTGCAATTCTTTTCTACTTTGAGAAGTCCTTTTAACATTTCTTGGAAAGCTGATTTAGTGGCACTGAACTCTTTTAGCTTTTGCTTGTCTGTAAAACTCCTTATCTCTCCTTCAAATCTGAATGATAGCCTTGCCAGATAGAACTGCAAACCTCCGGTCTGAAAAGTTTCTGCTGAAAAGTCAGCTGATGGTCTTATGGGAGTTTGCTTGTACATAACTAGTTGCTTTTCACTTGTTGCTTTTAAGATTCTGTGTTTAATTTTTGCAATTTTTATTACAGTGTGTCTTGGTGTGGTCCTCTTTGGATTCATCTTTTTGGGATTCTCTGTGCTTCTTGGACCTGGATGTCTCTTTCCTTTCCCAGGTTATGGAAGTTTTTAGCTATTATTTTTTCAAAAAAGTTCTCTGCCCTTTTCTGTCTGTCTTCTCTTTCTGGGACCACTATAATGCAGATGTTAGTATGAATGATGTTGTCCTAGAGGTCTCTTAAACTATCATTGTTTAAAGAAAATCTTTTTTCTTTTTTCTCTTCAGCTTGGGTGATTTCCACTATTCCTGTCTTACAGTTTGCTGATCTGTTCCTCTGTATCGTCTAATCTACTGTTGATTCCTTCCAGTGTGTTTTTTATTTCAGTTATTGTATTCTTCATCTCTGTTTGGTTCTTATTTATAGTTTTTAACTTTTTATTAAATTTCTCATTGTGTTCATCCATTCTCCTCTTGTGTTTGTTGAGCATTTTATGATCATTACCTTGAACTCTTTATAAGGTAGATTTCTTCTCTTTGTTTAGTTCTTTTTCATGGGTTTTGTCCTGTTCCTTTCTTTGGAAATACTCCTCTTTTTCCTCATTTTGCCTTTTCTTTGTTTATTTCTGTGCATTCAGTAGGTCAGTTACGTAGCAGACTTGCTTTCTGGGAACATTTTCCTTCTTGAAGTGCCTCCTTTAGAAGCTCTAGTGGATAGAACCCTACTAGTAATAAATAATCTCACATTTTGTTGGTGTGACTATGTCTTTTTTTTCTCTTATACTTTTAATTCTAGGTTTTAAGTGTAGGTTGACGGCTTTTTTTTTCTTTCTTCCCTTTATTTATTTATTTATTTATTTAGCACTTTAAAGATATTTCCACTAACTTTTGGTCTCCATTGTTTCTGTTCGGGTGGAAATTTGTTTTCAGCCTAATTGTTATTCCTTTGTTATATGTTCTACCTTTTTTTCACTTTTAAATCTTATCTTGTGTTTGATGTTCTCCAATTTCATTATAATGTGTCTAGGCGTGATTTCTTTTTATTTATCCTCTTCTTTTTTTTCAGTGAAAAGAAATAAAGAATTTTAAAAGGAAAAAATATATCTTTGTGATGAGAACTCATAGGACTCTCTTAACAACTTTCCTGTTTATCGTCTGACAGTGATAGCTATAGTCATCACCTTGTACATTAATCTCTAGCAGTTATTTATGTTATAACTGGAAGTTTTTACCTTTTGGTGACCTTCCTCAAATTGCAGTCTTCCCCCCACCCCCACCCCGAAGTCTCCACCTTTGGTAACCACATGTCAGGTATCTTTTTCTAGGAGTTTGGTTTTTGTTTTTGTTTTTAATTCCACATATAAGTGAGACCGTGTAGTATTTGTCTTTGACTTATTTCACTTATATGAACATAATGCCTTCAAGCTCCATCCATGTTGTAGCTTATGGTAGGATTTCCTCATTTTTTTATGGCTGAATAATATTACTCTGTGTGCGTGTGTGTGCATGTGTTCTCATAACTTCTTTATCTACTCATCCATCAAGGAACTCTTAGGTTGTTTCCATGTCTTGGCTATTGTAAACAATGCTGAAATGAACCTTAGGGTTCAGCTATCTTTTAGAGTTAAGGTTTTTGTTTCCTTTGGGTTTATGTCCAGAAGTGGAATTTCTGGATCATATGATAATTCTATATTTAATTTTTGGAGGATCCTCTATACTGTTTTCCATAGTGGCTGCACCAGTTTACAATCCCACAAACAGTGCATAAGGATTCCCTTTTCTCCAAGCCCTCACCAGCATTTAAAATGATGGCCATTTTAACAGGTTAGGTGATACCTCATTGTGGTTTTAATTTGCACTTCCCTAATTATTAGTGGCAGTGAGCATCTTTTCATGTAGCTGTTGGCCTTTCGTATCTCTTCTTTGGAGAAATGTCTGTTTAGGTCCTTTGCCCATTTTTAAATTAGGTTATTTGTTTTTGGCTATTGTTTTATGTTTTCTTTATATATCCTGGATATTAACTCCATATCAGATATATAGCTTGCAAGTATTTTCTTCCCATTCTATAGGTTGTTTTTTCACTTTGCTCATGGTTTCTTTTGCTATGCAGACGCTTTTTAGTTTGATATAGTTCCACTTGTACATTCTTTATTTTGTTGCTTGTGCTTTAGGTGTTATATCCAAAAATTCACCAAGACCCATGTCAAGGAGCTTATGAGTTTCATGGTTACAGTCTTACATTTTCATCTTTAATCCATTTTGAGTTAATTTTTGTGAGTGGTGTAAGATAATGGGTCCAGCTTCATTCCTTTATATGTGAATATCTAATCATCCTAGCACCATTTGTTGGAGAGATTGTCTTTTCTCTATTGAATGTTCTTGGCTCTTTTGTCAAATATCAGTTGACTGGGTATGATTAGGCTTATGTCTGGGCTCCTAATTCTGTTCCCTTGGTCTATTTCTCTGTTTTTATGCCAGTAACATGTTGTTTTGATGACTAGCTTAATACTATAACTTGAAATCAGGAAGTATGTTGCTTCCTGGTCTGTTCTTCTTTCTCAGGGTTTCTTTGTCTTTGGGGTCTTTTGTGATTCCATATAAACTTTAGGAATTTTTTTCTACTTCTGTAAAAAATGGCATTGGAGTCTTGATAGAGATTGCACTGAATCTATAAGTGGCTTTTGGTAGTATTGACATTTTAACAGTATTAATTCTTCCAATCCTACTTATTCTCTTTAATATTCATTTTTGCATACTCTGTATTTATTTATACATTTATAAAGATTTACACAAATTGGATGATCTAAAAAAGGTCAATTTAAAAATTTATTTCCATAGGGAATGCATTATTTCTAATAACACAAATTTCTTTCCAAATATTGTACAAATCAGGTTGCATGTGTTGGTATGTATATGTGTGTGTGTGTGTATATATATATATATATT
Source organism: Hyperoodon ampullatus (assembly GCF_949752795.1). Classification (NCBI taxonomy): domain Eukaryota; kingdom Metazoa; phylum Chordata; class Mammalia; order Artiodactyla; family Ziphiidae; genus Hyperoodon; species Hyperoodon ampullatus. The sequence continues at coordinate 126,070,833 of NC_136919.1, forward strand.
ACATTGAATATGACATTAAAAGTAGGGGCAAAAAACAAATACATGTATTTTGGGGACATGTACAAAGGTGTGTAATTTTAAATACACATTTGTATTGACCAGCCCTATGGAAAATTACAGCATATAAAGACTTAAGAATTTGGTGTTTTAATACTCTGATATTTGTAGACATATATGCATTGCAGAAGGAGAACACTAATATTAATATAACTAAGGATGTTACATATGTATAAAAGTATTCATTTGCTGGTGTTCTAAAAATGAGGTCTTTCATTTGTGGTTTAAAGTGATGAAAACTACAGTAGCTTGACAGTCAATTTTTGGTTATAGAAAGCACATGAACGGGGGGGCAGAGGACCTTGTTTTTAACCTTTCCATCAGGTAATTTAACTTTTTCTCCAGTTCAAAAATAGTGCCAGAAAGAGTGGAAAATCTTATTTGATGCAGTAACTTTGGGCCATTTGATTTTTCTAAACCACTATTATGGAACATTTTTATCTTTCCTTCAAAGGAGAACTTTCTCATTTTGAGGTGTCAGTTTTTATGTAGCAGTTCCAGCAGGCAAGTCAACTCTAGTTTTCCTATACAGCAAAGAAAACTGTTGGAACTTTTTATATTTTTCTCTTCCTCAGTGTCCTATAGTCAGGAGTTAACTTTTATTCATATTTTAAAAGGATATAATACTATCCTAACCAAGAGGTGCTAGAAAAGTTTCATCATTTATTTGTGGAAAGAGTACCAAGTCTGTGATTTTAATATAAAATGTTAATAATTTCATTTATATTTAAAGGATTATTATGCCATTCCAAATTCAGTTTGTTTTATAAAACATAATATAAGCACAGTTATTCTGCAGTGGGCCTTTGTGTAATTAAAAGTAAAAGTTACAGAATTACAGACGATTTTTTCTTTTTCTTTTGTTGTTTTTCTTTTTTTGTTTTTTGCTTTCTTGGTTCTGGAGACTAAAAGTACCAGGTCAAGGTGTGGGCAGGGTTGGTTTCCTTTGAGAGCCTCTCTCCTTGGCTTGTGGGTGCCACCTTTCATGGCCTTCACTTGGTCTTCCCTCTGTGTCTTCTTTTACTTGACTTTTGTTTACTTTTGAGTGTTTCTTTTTCAGTATTTTTAGAATAAAATGGTCAAAACTATTTTAAGGACTTTAAATAGTTGATAATAATGTCTTGTTGAGTAAGACTAAAGTTGGATAAAACTAAAGTTGAGAATAAATATCTTGTTGGATAAAACTAAAGCAATCGTAGGCAAATTCATGGGTGAATATATGGGCTGGCTTTGAGGAGATATAGTAAAGGATCAGCCTGTTAAAATAAAACACAGGCCTAGGGCAGTGGGCTAGGTAAGTTGGGTTAACCCTCTTGCTAAGGAAGACTAGGAAAGCAAATTAAAATATAATTTGTTGTTGGAACAACAAGATGTCTTTCAGTAGGTGCATGGAGAAATAAACTCTGGTACATGCAGGTGTTAGAATATTGTTCAGTGCTGAAAAGGAACACGCTCTCAAGCCATGAAAAGACAGAGAGGAATCTTAAATGCATATAGCTACATGAAAGAAGCCAATCTGAAAAAGCTATTTACTGTATGATTGCAAGTCTATGACACTCTAGAAAAGGCAAAACTATGGAGAGAGTATAGAGATCATTGTTTGTCAGGGGGTGAGGGTGGGGAAAGAAGAATAGGTGGCGCACAGAGGATTTTTCAGGCAGTGAAAATACTCCGTATGATAGTATGATGGTGGATACATGTCATCGTACGTTTATCCAAACCCGTAGCACATGCAGCACCGAGACTGAACCTTAATGTAGACTGTGGACCTTGCATGATTATGACGTGTTCACATAGGTTCATCAGTTGTAACACGTATCACTCTGGTGTGGGATGTTGATAATGGGGGGGCTACATACATGTGTAGGGGTGGAGGGCATTTGGGAATTCTCTGTACCTTCCTCTCAATTTTGGTGTGAACCTAAAACTTCTCTTTTAAAACATTGTCTTTAAATTAAAAAATATTCTACTTAGAGGCATTGGGGAGGTTATAAGATAGTGAAGAAGTATGGGGCCAGGATCAGGGAAGATGGAGGCCCAGCTTCAAATCATCTCTTTCCCTGAAATGAGATGGAGGTGATTCCAGAGTACTAGTCCCATCGGTGTCCAGCAGAAACAAGCTTACATCCCCTTTGGAAGAATAGAATGTTACCCTAACCCTCAAATTATTTCTACTAACAATTTGCCAAAAACAACATCTGACAATCAGAAATAAACACTGGATGAGGAAGGACAACATTAGCACAACCCAGAAAAACAATAGCAGTGGAAAAATGCAGGGAAGCATCACAAATTGGTGTCACGAGAAACAGACTTCAAAATTATTATGTTCACTCTTTTCGAGGAAAGACAAGAATTCAAGAGAACTGGAAAGCATAAATAAGAACCAAGTGAAAACCCTAGAACTGCAAGTTACAGTAACCAAAGGAACAACTCAGAGGTTAGTTGGGTTTGTTTTTTTGTGTGTGTGTGGTACGCGGGCCTCTCACTGCTGCGGCCTCTCCCACTGCGGAGCACAGGCTCCGGACGCGCAGGCTCAGCGGCCATGGCTCATGGGCCCAGCTGCTCCACGGCATGTGGGATCTTCCCGGACCGGGGCACGAACCCGTGTCCACTGCATCGGCAGGCGGACCCTCAACCGCTGCGCCACCAGGGACGCCCTAGAGGTTAGTTTTAACAACAGAGTAGATAATAACCAAGGACAGATTTAGCAACCTGAAAAATAGGTGAAAGAAATAAGCAAAATTAAACACAGAGAGTGAAAGGATGAAAAAATACACAAGAGAGGTTACAGGATGTGGTGAGAAGTTTTAACGTACTTATAATTGGAATCTTAAAAGGAGATGAGAGCTAATAAAGAATAGAAGGTGACTCAGAGCTTTCTAAACGATAACCTGTATCTACCAACTCAGGAACTTCTGTGACCTCCACGAAGGATAAATAACAAGCAGCTCCTTCCAAGTCCTATCGGTTGTAAAACTGATAAAAGCAAAAACAGACAGAAGGTTATTAGAAGCAACCAGAGAACAAAAGACAAATTACTTTCCAAGCTACACTGAAATCAACAACTGACATCTTAGCAGAAACAGTGGAAGCTAGAAGGTGATGGGGTGGTATCTTTAAAGAGTGGAAAGAAAATACCTGCCAACCTAGAGTTCTCTGTCCAACAAAAATATCCTTCAAGTATGTGGGTGAAATAAAGACGTTTCGGATGAACAGAAATTGAAAGGTTCTGTCGTGAGCAGATTTTAAGGTTAGATGAGAAGGTGTTATTTAGGTAGGAGAAAAATTTTGCCAGCTGGTCAGAAATATAACTATAAATATGACTATGCAGAGAAATCAAGAAACTGTTCACTATATAAAATAGTAACAATGTCTTGTTGGATTAAAATATACAGAGAGTTAAAACACATGACACGTAGGTTTTGAAAACGCGCTCAACGTAATTTATTACAGGGAAGTGGGAGGTACAACCACCATGAGATGCTACCACACTCCTCCAAGTGTGGCGGGGAGGGGCAGCTGGTGCTTTCTGGCTCTGCTGGTGAGGAACGTGAATCGCTAACCACGTTAGGAAGTTGGGGTGATCTCCAGACGTTTATACCCTGTGATCCGGCACTTTCACTCCAAGTATACACTTAACAGACGTGCGTACAGAAGACACATTCAAGAATGTTCATGACAGCACATTCATAATGACTAAAACCTGGAAATAATGCAAATGTCCCCCAAGATTAGACGGACAGATAATATATGCGTGCAGTGGACTACGCATTGATGTAAAGGAATAAGCTGACGAGTTCATGTAACCACACTGATAAATTTCACACACGTAACGTGGAGCAGAAGCAGCCAGACACATAGGAATACAGACTGCATGATTCACTTAAGTAACATTTTTTTTTTTTTTTTTTTTTTTTTTTTTGCGTTACATGGGCCTCTCACTGTTGTGGCCTCTCCCGTTGCGGAGCACAGGCTCCGGACGCGCAGGCTCAATGGCCATGGCTCACGGGCCCAGCCGCTCCGCGGCACGTGGGATCTTCCCAGACCGGGGCATGAACCCGCGTCCCCTGCATCGGCAGGCGGACTCTCAACCACTGCGCCACCAGGGAAGCCCTTAAGTAACATTTTTAAAAGCACCACAGAGCCATCGTGTTTAAGGATGCAGACTTAGGTAAGAGGCAGGATGGTGGATGCCTTTAGGAAAAGAGGGGGCTGGTTGTTACCAGGATCGGGGGAGGCTTCCAGTCCTGACAGGTCTGTCTCTTGACCTGATGGTGCTATGTGAGTGGTTCCCTTTGTGGTAAATCTTTGAACTGCATCTCTTGTTTTGCACGTGTCTGCGGATGATTTATTTCACAACAAAAAGGTTAAAATACACACTCAGTCATACTTGAATTATACAGAAAATATTTTGGATGGAGAACTGTCTTGATTTCATTTTCTCTGAGTGTGTGTGTCTGTCCCTGTCTGTCTGTCTGTCTTTTAATATTTTGGAGATTCTCTTGGGACAGGTTTTCAGGGACTCTTGTGCTCGCTGCCAGGAGTCGGCCTGTCCCCTGGTCCCCTTTACAGCTCTGGCCTGAATATGAACAAAATCCACATCCCTTAGGTTGCCTTAGCACAGCGGATAAAGATTTCTAAAAAGAGGATTTTACCAACCATCCAGGGAGGAGAGGGCAGGAAAAATCCCCAGGAACATCAAAGGAACATAAACCTGGAAAAGACTTGTTCATTCAGATTTCCAGTCCTGCAGCAGCTGATTTATTCCCAAGGCTCGTGGGCCGGCCTCTTCCATCACCGAGCGGGTGTCTGTTAACGTCTAAACAGAGACCTTGTCCTTGGTCCAGTCCCCAGGCCAGGAATCTTCTCTTCCGGTGATGGGCAGGCCGTGGGGAGGCCTTTCCACCTCCCCGTGTGCACGGCGGGATGTGCTCGCTGACAGGGCCCACGCTGCAATGATCACTCAGCCACACAGCAGGCGCAGCACCCTTAGTAGCGGGGCAAAGTCTGTCTGTCCCAGAGGGAACAGTTCTGAATGACAGCTTTAACTTGCAGGCGTAATACTTCTATATACTGAAGCGGAACCTAGCTGCTCTGGAATAGCTACCGGCACTTCCTTATGTGAAAGGAAAAGATATCCCTCAGGTAACCCCGGGGGAGGAGTCCTCGTGCTTTGTCTGCTGGAGGCCGACACCGTGTTCCTGCTGAAGCTTAAACCTGCCTGTGGCTGGGGGAGCACAGCAGCGTCCGCAGCCTCGGGTGGTTTGCATGTTCGTCCTTCCTTCAGCCTGACAACACGAGCACGGAGAAGCTCAGAGAGGTTGAGTGGTTTGTCTGAGAGCAAACAGCTAACTAAGCTTGGTGGAGGGGGTCCACGGCTCGTTCTTCCCCTACGCGCCCCGCTTTCTCTGAAGGCACAGGGAGATACTGGTTTTATTTTTAACCTGGGGTATTGTGCTGATGGCCCTTGAAACAGAAAATCTGTGACTCAAAAGATCCGTAGAAGAGAGGCTGGTGGGGGAGCCGTAGTGTACGTGCCGTGACCGAGTCCTCCCCCTGCCCGGATGCTGCCTTGTCTGGCTTTGCAGCCGGAGCTGTGATGGGCGGGGAGCTCATGCTGGTCCCCCTGGCTCTGCCCGCTTGGCCCCATGTGGGGACCAGCTCTGTAAAGGAGGGGCTTTCATGGACTGAATACCAGCAGAGTATCAGCACCGAGTGCTGCAGGCCGCGCTGCTCCACCATGTACCTGATGGCAGAGAGCCTCTCCTGAGTTGATTTAAGTGGTTTGTGGAGGGCGTTGCGTTCATTGTTGTGATCAATGGTCACTTTGTTCTGAGGGCACTTGAATGTTGCATCAGTGGAAATAGAATTGAGAAAAGCAGAGTGCTTAGACGCTTGGCAGAGCTTCTACTTGAACCAATAAGAGTCTCTTCAGAACTCCTTAAGCCAAAGCTATCTTTATGAGAATGAGACAGTTCAAATGTCTTCCCAGAAATTTTCATTTGTGTGTGTATGTGTAATTTTTTTTCTTTACCACAGTTCGTAATTTGTTGAAAATGTCAAGGTAGCTACATAATTCCATTGAAGAAGTCAGTTACGAGTGATACATTGATAAGCTATTTCCCTACTGATGCAGCCACCAAAATATTGGGAGGAGAAAAGAGCCTGTGTTTCACACTCCTTGCTGAAAGGTTGACGCACACACTAGTGTGTGTATGTGTCCATCCCAGTCTCCCAGTTTATTCCCACCCCTCCCCACCGCCCGCTTTCCCCCTGGTAACCATAAGTTTGTTTTCTACATCTGTCACTCTGTTTTGTAAATAAGTTCATTTGTACCATTTTTTTTAGATTCCACATATAAGTGACACCATATGATCTTTATCTTTTTCTGTCTGACCTACTTGACTCAGCATGACCATCTCTAGGTCCATCCATGTTGCTGCAAATAGCATTATTTCATTCTTCTTTATGGCTGAGTAATATTCCATTGTATATATATATCACATCTTCTTTACATGATTAGTTTTCAGTAAGATCTTGACTACTATGTTATTGCTGGATACAGTATATGAAATGTATTCTCATGAAAAAGGAAATAAGCTTAAACATATTGCTTGTCAACCAGAAGAGAGAGCGAAAGAGATTGTCGTAAAGAAAATAAAACTGTGAAACAAGCTAATTTAAACTTTAACCAGTGACCATAGGTTTGTGGGTTTATTTCTGGGCTTTCTATCCTGTTCCATTGATCTATGTGTCTGTTTTTGTGCCAGTACCATACTGTTTTGATTACTGTAGCTTTGTAGTATAGTCTGAAGTCAGGGAGTGTGATTCCTCCAGCTCCATTCTTCTTTCTCAAGATTGTTTTTGCTATTCGGGGTCTTCTGTGTTTCCATACAATTTTTTTTTTTTTTTTTTTTTTTTTTTCAGTATGTGGGCCTCTCACTGTTGTGGCCTCTCCAGTTGAGGAGCACAGGCTCCGGACGTGCAGGCTCAGCGGCCATGGCTCACGGGCCTAACCGCTCCATGGCATGTGGGATCTTCCTGGACTGGGGCACGAACCCGTGTCCCCTGCATCAGCAGGTGGACTCTCAACCACTGTGCCACCAGGGAAGCCCTCCATACAAATTTTAAAATTATTTGTTCTAGTTCTATGAAGAATGCCATTGGTAATTTGATAGGGATTGCATTGAATCTGTAGATTGCCTTGGATAGTTGGTCATTTTAACAATAATTGATTCTTCCAATCCAAGAACACAGTGTATCTTTCCATCTTTTTGTGTGATCTTCAGTTTTGTTCATCAGCAACTTATAGTTTTTGGAGTACGGGTCTTTTGCCTCTGCAGGAAACCATAAACAAAATGAAAAGACAACCCACAGAACAGGAGGAATATTTGCAAATGATATGACCAACAAGGGATTAATTTCCAAAATATACAAACATCTCATACAACTCAAAAACAAAAAAACAAACAAACCAATCAAAAATGGACAGAAGACCTAAATAGACAGTTCTCCGAAGAAGACATACAGATGGCCAACAAGCACATAGAAAGGTGTTCAACATCACTAATTATTAGAGAAATGCAAATCAAAACTACAATGAGGGCTTCCCTGGTGGCGCAGTGGTTGAGAGTCCGCCTGCCGATGCAGGGGACACGGGTTCGTGCCCTGGTCTGGGAAGATCCCACATGCCACGGAGCGGCTGGGCCCGTGAGCCATGGCCGCTGAGCCTGCGCGTCCGGAGCCTGTGCTCCGCAACGGGAGAGGCCACAACAGTGAGAGGCCCGCGTACCGCAAAAAAAAAAAACAAACTACAATGAGATATCACCTCACACTGGTCAGAATGGCCATCAGTAAAAAGTCTACAAATGACAAATGCTGGAGAGGGTGTGGGGAAAAGGGAACCCTCTTGCACTGTTGGTGGGAATGTCAGTTGGTACAGTCACTATGGAGAACAGTATGGAGGTTCCTTAAAAACTAAAAATAGAGTTACCATATTACCCAGCCATCCCACTCCTGGGCATATATCTGGAGAAGACCATAATTCGAAAAGTTACATGCACCCCAGTGTTCATTGCAGCAGTATTTATAGTAGCTAGGACATGGAAGCAACCTAAATGTCCATCGACAGAGGAATGGATAAAGAAGGTGTGGTACATATATACAATGGAATATTACTCAGCCATAAAAATCAATGAAATGCCATTTGCGGCAACATACATGGATCTAGAGGTTATCATACTAAGTGAAGTCAGACAGAGAAAGACAAATGTCATATGATATCACTTATATGTGGAATCTAAAAGAAAATGATACAAATGAACTTATTTACAAAACAGAAATAGACTCACAGATATAAACAGACTTATGGTTACCAAAGGAAACGGGGGGGAGGGATAAATGAGGAGTTTGGGATTAACATACACACACTCACCATACATACAATAGACAACCAACAAGGACCCACTGCATAGCACAGGGAACCACATTCAGTATCTTGTAATAACCTATAATGGGAAAAGAACCTGCAAAAAGAACATATACATGTGTATAACTGAATCACTTTGCTGTGTACCTGAAACTAACACAACATTGCAAATCAACCATACTTCCAAAAAGAATTTTAAAAAGGATATGTAGTGTAAATGTGGCAAATATTTGGATTTTCTGGAATAGTCTCCATTTCAAATATTCTGTTTCATTCTCCCACAAAAGCCACAAAAACTCCATTTATTCATTCAACAAAAATGATTTGAATATTTGCATCATGCCAGGCACAGGTCTGGGCTGGGGCTACAGCGATAGATAAAACAAATATGGTCCCGCTCCTCCTTCTTTTAATAGGCGAGACACAGCAGACAGCAAAAATAGATACGTCACAGAGTATCGTAGGTGTATAGACAGACGCGCAGTGGACTGTGAGTACCGTAAAGAAAATTGAAGCCCAGTAAGAGGATGTGGAGAGTGGTAGGGATGTAAATATCAGACCAATTTTGTCAGACCGTGGAGCTTAATTTTGAGGTTGAAAAACTTGGTCAGGAAGATGGCTGGAGAGCTGAATGGAGAGATCGCCTCACTCAGGCCCCAAGGCCACTTGCAGGAAGGACCGACCAGCTGGGTGACCTTGAAGTCCCCGGGGTCGTGGTCTCGTGCTGGTCTCCATCCCCTCTTCTTCGGCACCACAGTCATAGAAGAATGGGAGCGAGTGGACCACAGCCGCAGAGTGTCGAAAGGACCGAGTGGGCAATGGCGTGGGTCTGAGGGCGCACGGTTTCAGTGATGCAGGAAGGGTGATGGTTCTGGAGCTGCTGAACAGGCTGTGCCCTTTGTTACCAGGACGGCAGTGTGTGCTTGAAAGTGTGTTAATAGGGTAGGTCTCATGTGAAGTCCTACCGCAATAAAATGAAGTTAAGAACAAAAATTGGGGGAATTCCCTGGTGGTCCAGTGGTTAGGACTCGGTGCTTTCACTTCCAGGACCGGGGTTCGATTCCTGGTCAGGGAACTAAGATCCCGCAAGCTGTGCGGCACGGCCAAAAAAATAAAATAAAATAAAATAAAATGAAAATCATCAACTTGAGATCTCTGTTTAAAAAAAAGAATAAAAATTGAATGACATAAGTAGTTAAATTTACGAGAGTATGATAGATAGTTGTCCACATGCTGTAGATGGAAGAGAGCTGGGGCGAGGATCCTTACACACTCAGACGTCGTCAGGGTGCCTCAGATTTCACCATTAGTTTAACTTCTTTGGTACCTAAGAGATCTCATTAATCTTGATTAATGAGTTCTCTATTAAAAGGTTTGTCTAAAGGGAACGCTTGTGAAAAGAATTTTGGACGTGGGACACAGGTAGGGAGCAGGGAGAAGACGGGGTGCCAGGCAAATCAGGGAGGGAAGAAACAGGATGAATTTCCCCGAAAGGCCATTATTTTCCGTGTGGCTCCCAGGGTGGAGCCGGGGCCACAGCGCTGTTTCTGCCCTTACCTGGAGCAACTCAGGAGGGTCTGGCCCAGCATGGAAGGCTCCAAGTAGTAGGGGTTTGTGGCTGAATTGCAACAGGGTAGGAAAGACACTGCACTTGTGTTTCTTCTGTAAAACAAGGGGAGGAGAAGGGGTGCTCTCTGAGCCCCCTCCCACGTAGGAGAGGTACGGGCCCGTGGCCCAGACAGTTGTAAAGAGGCACCCCGCGTCCCAGTGGGAGGCCTGAGCCCTCCTGCACAGGGTGTGCTTTCCCTGAGCACCTTGCGTGGGCACCTCTCAGATTTGATGTACTTCACCCAGGAAAGAGTGCAGCTTCCTCTGTTCCCTGGAGCGAGCGTGTGATTAAAGACAGAGGCAGGGTCGTGGGCCGGTGAGACTCCTGAGCTGGAGAGGAGAATGCCCATGGGTGCCCGAGTCACTGGAAGATTTGTGTAAATTGTTTGCTTGTTGAGATTAGAGATTAAGAAAATGAGGAATAAAAGTGTCTGAAAGCATTGGGTTTCAGCTGTTTTGGGGGAGGGGGCAGTGGTTATGTTAAAACTTACTGAGGGGAAGAGTCACGTGTCTGAGTTTGCTTCGAATGCGCACGAATCTGATGTAAATTAGTGTTTTTCACACGATCGCACGGTGTATTTGAAGTGCTTTTGCTGAATCTTATTCACTTGAGTAGGCGACAACCAAAGGCTGAACCAAGTAAATAAAAACAAAACAAATGGGGTCAGGGAGAGGCTGGGGGCCGGACCCTGTGGATCAAAAGAGCCTCAAGCCACCTGGCGCCCCCTGACTCTGCTTGGAGGCTCTGACCTGGGCAGTGGTTGGTAGCATCCCCAGTTGTGTGGTGTGTGGAGTGCCCTGTTAACCATGGTTGCTGGCTGGTTGGGCGATGCCCACAGCTCAGAGGCGGAGGCTCAGTATTTACACGAGCGGGATTTGGGCCTCGAGCCTTTGGAGGTCTGGTCGGCATGCTTTTCTCCCCGGCAGGTGTTCAGTTTGATTCTTTTCCTCTCACTGCTTTATTGTTCGTGGACAGCCCCGTCCCAGACCGAGCTGCACTGGGTTGGATGTTGAAAGGAAAGGACCACTTCTGGCCGCCTGGGCGTTCTGCTCGCCCGCCGTGCAGGGGCTGTGGCCGAGGGGTGTGCAGGCTGTCTCTGCGTGCAGGTGACGTGTCTTCTGGAGCCGCGCCTTCCTCTGAGACGCCGATTGCAGGCTAGAATCGAAGGGCTTTGCATTCAAGAGGTGATCTGTAGTCACCACCAAGGCTTCTGGTGTGACTCAGTGGGAGGAATATGTTTTAGGAAAAAATACAGAGTTCTGACAAGATGCTTTTTGGAAAGTCCAACCAGCTGTTTCAAGTAGAACACTGTAAAATCTATTCAGAGTAAATTGTATCTCACTTGGAAGCAAATGTCGTTCCAAGAATGAGCTCAAGTAAACAGGGAGTGGCCTTGCCCAGCGTCTGGGCGGGGCTCTCTTTGGCCTGGGCCCCCGGCGGCCCGCTCTCCCGGCCCCGGGCCCGGCCGGGCAGCGCTGCCCCGTTATCCTCGTGTGACCCGAGCACAGACGGACGTGATGTGAGGCCGGGCCTGTCCCCTGTGGCCTTGGACCTCGGACTGGCCCGGGGATGCGAGTGGTGGCTACAGATTCGCATGGTGAGTTAGTCTCCTAGGGCGCCTGTAACAAATCACCACAAACCTAGTGGCTTAAAGCAACACAGATGCATGTTCTTACAATTTGGTAGGTCCGAGGCCCCGTGAGTCTCCCTGGGCCGACACTGCAGCGGCGGCAAGGCTGAGCGCTCTCCGGATGCTCCCAGAAAGTTTCTTGCCGCTTCCGCTGTTTGGAGGCCACGTGGGCCTGGACCGGGACCCTCCTCCACCTTCCGAGCTTGCGACGGGGCAGCCTGTACCTCGGCGTCCACAGCAGCGGGGCTCACCCTGAGCACAGCCGCCTCTGACTCCCATCGCAGCCGGGGTGCTTCTGATTCTAATTACCCTGTGATTCCATTCAGCCCGCTCGGTCCGGGATTAAGCACCCCGTCTGAAGGCTCTTAACTGCACCACACTTGCCAAGTGTCTTTGGCCCCATAAAATCACATCTTCTCGGGTTTTAGGGTCCTGGCTTTGGCACTGATCAGCTGCGTGATGTTGAGATAAGCGTCAGCTTTTTTGTCTTGACGTGCCGGAGTTGGGCTAAATAATCTTGCAGGTTCCTTCCAGCCCCAGCACGCTGTGATTCTATGTCTCAAAACGGGTCAGGCTCAGTGCTTCTAAAATTTGTTTGACTTCTCAAGGACCCCGTCTGTGAGAACCAAGGCTTTAGCACCTTTACGCATCAAATTAGTGAGTATCTGTCTGGATGTGTGTTCAGCCCATACGTACACACGGAATGCTTTCTATTCAGTCATGCAGGGAGAACTGTATCAGTGAACTATATGTTCAGGGTTTTTCCTCTGTCTTCTCACCCCTTACCTCCGTGGAAACTGGTCTCCATATATGTAAGCAACTTGAAAATACAGAGTTATTTTAAAACATTTGAGGGCTTCCCTGGTGGCACATTGGTCGAGAGTCCGCCTGCCGATGCAGGGGACACGGGTTCGTGTCCCAGTCCGGGAAGATCCCACATGCCGCGGAGCAGCTGGGCCCGTGAGCCATGGCCTCTGAGCCTGCACATCCGGAGCCTGTGCTCTGTAACGGGAGAGACCACAACAGTGAGAGGTGCACGTACCGCAAAAAAAAAAAAAAGAAAACTCGACCATTTGATGCAACAGAGCAATATTAGACTTATTCTTTTTTTTTTTTAAGTGGTGTGCGGACCTCTCACTGCTGTGGCCTCTCCCGTTGCGGAGCACAGGCTCCGGACGCGCAGGCTCAGCGGCCATGGCTCACGGGCCCAGCTGCTCCGCGGCATGTGGGATCTTCCCAGACTGGGCCCGAACCCACGTCCCCTGCATCGGCAGGCGGACCCTCAACCACTGCGCCACCAGAGCATGAATCTTTTTTACCCTTACTAATCCTGCTCGGTACTTCGTGAAACTGTTGTAGCTGAGATCTTGGGTGTCTTCAGTGCATGAAAAAAGTTTTTTCCATTCCTGTATTTTTTTCGTGATGCTCCTTCCCCTTATTGCCTGTCTTCCTTCTTTGTGGATACAGGGCTTTGTAGAGCTCTCTTTCATCTCTCCTAGCCCCCCTCCCTTTGTTTGGGGACATACCCTTGACTCCACAAGGAGGGCCATCATCTTATCTGTTAGCCCTGCCTTACACCTTTTTCACTCCAGCCAGTGAAACTTTTCTGATATCACTTGATTTCATTCTTCTGGAAGTTCCTAAAATTTTCTGGTATGCTAATGGATGTTTTCCCTCTTTTTTAGAACTGCTATAGTTTATTTAAAGAAAAACAGCTCTTAGTAAATTCAGTATGACCTTGGTGGGAGGCCACTCAGGCAACTAAATGCATGTGTTTAACCACCACTGCACACCACTGATTTACGACGTGTCTTCCTTTGATTTCCTTGCCTGGATCAGGTAAAATAACCACGAATACAAGCAGGCGCCCGTCTCGGTGCCCTGACCTTTTGTTTGGTTGCTACGTATCGGCAGATACCACCCAGGCTGTCCCACTAACTTCCACCGCAGAGTTCCTGGTTGTAGGACACCAGACGCACGCTGCCGCCTTGGACACAGGGTGCGGGGTGGCAGCAGGTGAGGGAACGTCCTCTTCTCTCCTAGGTTTGTGTGGCAGGTGGGAAGGGGTGCCTGGAGGAGGGAGGGACCTAGTCATTTCAGTAAGTGTGCTTACTAGTGAATAGGGCCCAGTGCTGGACCCTGCAGGTGACTCAGGACGGCATCAGAGATCATCCCTGCCCTCAAGGTGCTTTCAGTCTTGTACTGTTATCAGTTAAGATCTCAAATGCATATTTTAAAGGTGCAGTAAAGCCATCTGAGAACTATAGGCAAAACCCTGTGGGGTCCAGACGGAGAATATACATCTGTATTAAGGAATAAGGAAGAGATTGCACAGTGCGGTATTAGAGTTGTGTGTTGCAAGGTGCATAGGCTTCTGACAGGTGGACTGTGGAAGAGAGCTCGTTAGGTGGAGAGAATGTTGGAGAAAAGTCCCAGGGCTTCGGAAAGAGAGACCGTATTCTGGGAACTAGAGGGGCTCTAGTTTGGTTAGAATACTGGATACTTGTTGAGAAGGAGGATGAGGTATTTGAGCTAATCGTTTGGGGTCTCAAGTGCCAAAGAGAGGGGTTTGAACTGAGTTTGCTAGAAAGGGAATTAGAAAAAGGCTGATCAGACAGGTAATCTGATAAAAGCTTTTTTTTTTTGTGGTACGCGGACCTCTCACTGTTGGGGCCTCTCCCGCTGCGGAGCACAGGCTCCGGACGTGCAGGCTCAGCGGCCATGGCTCACGGGCCCAGCCACTCCGCGGCATGTGGGATCCTCCCGGACCGGGGCACGAACCCGTGTCCCTTGCATCGGCAGGCGGACTCTCAACCACTGCGCCACCAGGGAAGCCCATAAAAGCTATTTTTTAAGAAGATTAATCTGGTGGATCTCTGTAGGATGGAGTGAAATCTAACAGGTTGATTTTGGGCAGCCCGGTCGGCTGTCAAGATGTGAAGGTGAGACCTGGCCCCGACCTCAAGGGGCTCACAGCCTGATGGACATGAAAACCTGGTTGCTTTGCCCAAAGAAACATTTAGTTAAACAATTTTTGAAAAAGCATATAGATGTATGAAAAAGATTGTATATATATATATATACTATACATACTATATATACTATATATATAGAAGTTAATCACTCTGCTATACAGTAAAAATGAACTATTCGTCAATAAGATAAATTTAAAAAAATATAGATGTAGTATATTACATTAATAGATTTTTAACTATAATTAATCTGTTGCCATAGCCATCTCTAATGATCAATTTTCTCATTATCTCAAATTATCTATTTTTATGAATGCAGTTAGAATGATCTGTTATCTTTTTATGCCATATATATTAAATGCTTATTACAAGTAGTCTTGCTTAATTTTATATTCACTGCTAGATGTTTAATCATCTAGAAATATAAAAAATTATATATCTATTGATTAATGGTTCATTTTGGTTAAAAATACCTGCAATTCACATCCTCCTGTTCGGTTATTTAGAAAAAGAAGACTTAGATTGGGGCTTGTCAGGAGTGGCTTAGTTAGTAAATCTTTCCCCTTAAGTTTCTCTTATTTCTTATTTTTGGAGATCAATGTACTTGAATTGGATTACTGTTTTTTTTTTCTTTTTTTGAGGGAGCATCAGTAAAATTGCTTGTTTCAAAATAATTATCTAATGATATAATTTTTCATTGCAAATGGATGTTTCTTTTCCTCTTACATAGTCAAGTATTTGGAGAAAGTAGGGAATAAAGGCAGTTACTGTTTTCCAGTAACACTCATTTTACTCACAGAATATTCTCAAGTGCTTTTCAAGCATCTTTTTACAACAGACTTAGTCAAAGGTGAAAGAGCTTAGCTGAAAGGGCCGTAAGATTGCACTTTTAGTGCTTTTTGAAAGCCAAAATCCCAAAGCGTATGCGCCTAGGTAGGGTTTGTTTGTTTGCTTTTTAAAGACCTTGACTGTACCCTCTGGGTTCACAGGGTCAGCTCTCTGTCCTTATAATATATTATTTCCTAGTGAGAGGGTGTCCGTGCTCTGTGATTACATGCCGTCTTTACGCTCCATCGGCCATCAGAGCGGTCCTTTGGAGAGCAGTGACAGTGACACGCAGGTTACGTGTTACTTTTTCACGGAAAGCGAAGGCCGTGAGAGGAAGGGCTGCGTGCTGTGCGGCGCACGGCCGAGCTGCCTCTGCTCTCCTGTGACCTGGACCCTGGGGCGTTGAGGCCCCTGCACTTGGGTCCTGCAGCTCCTTCACATTCCCAGATGTCTTCTTCCCAAACGTGTCCTCGGTGTCGCCCTCTTTCACCTCATCCCCCTCCTCATCCTGGAGATTCCGCCCCTAAAAAACAAACAGAGACAGAAACATCAGGCATGAAAGCAGCCTTTCGAATGGTCTGGTGGCTCAGAAGTCATAGAGATCCTAAGTCATCATCTCTTCCGTTGCCTTTGGGCAGAGCGCACCTCGTGAGAAGGTCAGAGTTTTCAGAGGCTCCAGTGACAGAGGTGTCATAACCCGTTGCAGTATTTAACAGCTCGCTGTCAGGACACCCTTTCATCCCACTTAAATAATGCACGCATCCGTGTTAGCCCGTGTGTTTTCTTCAGTGAATACGGAGCTGACTTACTCTCCCTGTGTGAGACTTTTCTGTTGTATTGGAAGACCGACTGCCCCACGGATACATCTCAGCTTCTGCAGCTCGTCTGTCATAGTATTTTCAAATATTATGAATAGAGAAGAGTTGAGGGACTTCCCTGGTGGCGCAGTGGTTAAGAATCCTCCTGCCAATGCAGGGGACACAGGTTCGATCCCTGGTCCGGGAAGATCCCACATGCTGTGGAGCAACTAAGCCCGTGCGCCACAACTACTGAGCCTGCACTCTAGAGCCTGTGAGCCACAACTACTGAGCCCTCGTGTCACAACTACTGAGCCTGTGCTCTAGAGCCCGCGAGCCACAACTACAGAGCCTGTATGCCACAACTACTGAGCCCACGCACCTAGAGCCCGTGCTCCAGAACAAGAGAAGCCGCCGTAATGAGAAGCCCGCGCACTGCAACGAAGAGTAGCCCCCACTCGCCGCAACTAGAGAAAGCCCACGCGCAGCAATGAAGACGCAACGCAGCCACAAATAAATAAATAAAATAAATTTATAGAAAAAAAAGAAGAATAGTTGAGATGTAGGCAAAATCATCTGTACCTCTCTCTCCCCACCGAGAACCCTGCAGTTGTGTGTTCCTTTTGCTTGTGAGATTCAGGGTGGATCCCTAGTTGATGGATTCCTAGCCATCTGATGAGAGGCCCCCAGTGCTGGTTTGGGATCAGATGACAGTGGACACTTACTTCTGTGCCTCGGTGATGGGTTTCCTTCCCTCTGGGCCCTGATCTCTGTTTCTGAACTGGGTTTCTTGTTTTCCCAGTTTTGCCATTCTCTTGATGGCCGGTGTGGCTTGTTCTCACTGTGATGCTAGTGTGGCTTTTCCTCCACGTGCGTACATAGCCATGTATCTGGCATATGTGGTCATTTCTAACGTTTTCCCTCAGTGCCACCACGGGTTATTTTTTAAACATTTTAATATTGAGGTAAATTTTACATTGTGTGAATTACAGTGTGGAAATCCTTAAGTGTGGAATTACTGAGGTGTCACACATGTCCACGCCTGGATAACCAACATCCCTGTCAAGGTATATAGAATACATCTGTAATCTCAGGAATTTCCTCATGCCCTGTGAGGATTTATTTCCAGTAGATTAGCTTTACCTATTGTGGACGTCAGGTAGATGTAATTTGTATATATTTATCCTGATACGTGTGTATTCTGATTTCCCACTTGTACGCACCAGTAAGTTGTTCTTTATTTATCTACTTTAAATAGCTGAGGAGTCCAGTGCTCATGTCCCGCAGATGGATGTTTGGGTTTTTGGTGTGGAGTGCTGTGAATAGTTCTGCAGGGAGCGTGTCTGTGTGGCTCTTTATGTGGACATGTCTTCATTTCTTGGATTAACACCCAGGACTGGAATTGTTGGGTTGTGAGTAGGTGTGTTTGTAACTTTATAAGAAGCTGTCGAGCAGTTTTCCAGAATGTACCATTTTAGACTCAACCTGTGTGAGTTGTTCATTCTGTGATATTGACAACATTTTCTGTTGTCAGGCTTTTTAATTTTAATCACTCTGATGGGTGTGAAATAATATCTCATTGTAGTTTTATTTTATATTTCCCTGATGACTAAGGATGTTGAGTACCTGTATACTTCCTTTTCGAAGTGTCTGTTCAAATCTTTTGCCTGTTTTTCAATTGGGTTTGTTGGTTGTTGCTTATTTGCAGTTCTTTATATTTCTGGATTCAGGTCCTTTGTCATGTATATGTATTATAAGTATTTTCCCCTATATGTAGCATGCATTTTTATTTTCTACATTGTCTTTTTTGATGAACAGAATTTTTCAGTTTTGATGAAGTTCAATTTATAAAGTTTCATGGTTAGTTAAGATTTGGGGGGGGAGGTGAGGGAGGTCTGCCTCATCACTAAGATAGTATCCTGTGTGTTCTCCTAGAAAACTTACACACTTTTAGATTTTACATTCGATTCTGGGATCCATCTCAAGTTATTTTTTGTATGTGGTGTGAGGTAGGGGTCAGGATGCCTTTTTCCTCCACGGGCTGCTAAGTGTTCCAGATCCATTGTTGAAAAGACATTCTTTTCCCCAGTTGAATTGCCTTGACACTTTTGTCTAATTGTCCATATATGTGTGGGTCTATTCCAGTGTTATTTCAGTTCTGAAACTATGAACTGTCTTTCACATTTAATGTCATGTTTAAATTATGTGAGCATCTCTCTCCACTGCACCGATGGAATCACTGGACACAAACGTCTAAACCAGGCACTTGAACTAGAGGTCTCACCTGACCTTCCCGTTTAGTATGAAAACCTGCTCCTACCCCCGCCCCCGCCACGTTTCTGGCTCTCCCTACCTCCCTGGGTTTCTGTGAGGGTTGGATGGGTGCTGTGCAGAGCCCCTCATGCAGGGCCGTTCTTCCCCACGACTCCAGTGGCAGGTGGGAGGTTTAGGCAGGGCTGGGGCAGGGGCCTTGCCAGGAATCCAGCCATCTTCCAAATAGAAAGCTGACTTTTTACCAGGAAGTGTCCCTCATCCTGGTATGAATCCTCAAGACGGCAGCTCAAGTTACTGCAGCAAGTTTTCCCAGTAAGTTTTCCTGCTCTCTGGAAAATATTATCATAATTATTAAATGTGATGAAACAGAGAAACTAATATCCAGGGCAATGAGCCACATGAATTTCCTGCATTTTAGTTCAGTGACTGCATTCTCAAGAGCTCTCTGCCCTTGGAAACATCCGTAAGATTTGTTTTCTTTAATGGTTTGTCAGTTGTACACTCTCGGTTTAAAGACCATCCAAGAAAAAAAAGCTATGTATCAGCTGTGTGACTGTTTGCTTATAACCACCAAAAGAGTCTGTAAGGAAGATGCTTGTTTGCTGTGGTGTGCTGCAGACTTTGCTTCGCATTTTTCAAATGCCAACAATTCACTCCGTCCAAAGCCCTCAGCTGCCCTTTTCCAGGGCATATTGCGTTTTTAGCTATGTTTCTAGCACACGCTGAAGTGGACACCGGTGAGCGGTAGTGGCTCATGCTTCTCCAGGTTTTCCTCGTGCACTTCGGTGTGCCAGGCTCCCCGGCAGCCCCAGGGGACGGGGAGTGACAAGCCTCCTTCCTCCTGCTGTTCCCCCGTATCTACCTTGCACTGTGCCCCAGGGGAGGTGCTAAGGACAGTCCACAAGGGTGGGTAGCTGTCCCCAGGCAACACGACACGCATGGAGGTGTGTGGTCAGTGTGTTCACAGCTGGTGAGCCTGACCCACTGTAGAATCGCCTTTTAAGCGGCTTTTCCTTTGGCTGTGGTTTTTCCCACTTTGCCGCCCACACTTCAGCGCTCAGCCCCCAGCGATGACGTTCATTTTTTCATGTATTCGTCTAGCAGGGATGTAATCGCAGGCACCGTGGTGAGGGCTCATGATGGGAGATGACCCTGCGGCTCAGGTGCACGGGTGTTGCAGTCTCTTGGGGACCAGGCTGTGAGCCGAGTGATGGGTGGACGTGGGAACCGTGTGCCCGGGCGCGGGACGAGCAGCCCCTTCTCCAGACCGGGGGCAGCGGGTGTCCTCCCCACAGAGGCCACGCCCGCTCTGGTCCTAAAGCAGGTGTGGCTTCTGCATCTGGGAAATGGTCCGTCCTGTTGACCTGCACCCTGAACTTGGTCTTACTTACGTCCGATTCCAAACAACAGAGGCATCCATCCCAGACAGAAAGCTGTGAGAGAAACCCGACCTCCTTGTCAACTAAGCACGCGTCCAGGGGCTGGGGCCGTCCGGGTAGGAAGGCGGGGTTGAGGGGCCTGCCCTGTGGCCTTCGGTGGAGGGCTGTCTCAGTCCGTTCGGGCCGCTCTCGTAAAATACCACAGACCGGGCAGCTTGTAAACAACAGAAATGATTTCTCGCTGTTCCAGCGGCTGGGAAGTCCAGGATCAGGTGTCTGGTGGAGGCCCCCTCCCGGGTCCACAGCTGGTACCTCTCACCGTGTCCTCACAGGGCAGAAGGGATGAGGGATCTCTCTGGGCCCCTTTCATTAGGGCACTGATCCCACTCTCGAGGGCTCCACCCTCTTGACCTAAGCACCCACCTCTACACCATCACCTTTGGCGGGTGGCGTTTTGGCATAGGAATCTTGGGAGGGACGCAGACAGGCAGACAGTAGCCAGGAGGCGTGGCACGTTGAGGCCGGAGGTGACGAAAGCAGACTGCTTCGCTTGCTGAGGGTGGAAAATATGACATGAAAGCGTCCAAATGGAGGGCCGTGAAAGTCACGGTTTAGGACATTAATCTGATGGAGGCGGGTAACTGGGATCATCTTCAGATTCCAGAGACACAGGTGGTGTGGCCAGGCCCACGCTTCCGGAATGACTCCCGCTGCTGTTGTTGTGTCCCTTTGGTTCTCTTCTTCCCTCTCTAATTCTTAGGGGTTTTATTTTATTTATTTATTTTTTTGAGGTACGCAGGCCTCTCACCCGTGGCAATGGAGGTGGAGGCTTAAGAAAGTGATCAGATCGCAATGCCCCCGCAGAGTGCCGTCCACACAGAAACAGTACAGGAAAGAGCAAGTAAAGTGATGGGCTTTGTGGGGTTGTGGCATTCCCAGCCCCTTCTGCTGTTGCCTTGGAGAAATACCTTGTAATAGTCATCTTGGATGTTTGTTATATTGAAGTGGAAACATTTCAAGTGACGATCAAGTCGTATTTGAGTGGTAATCCAACCCAGAGATTCTGAGAACACCACTTAAGACTTATTCACTATTAAAGAATCAGTATTTTAATGAAATGCTGTTATGTCCAGAGAGGTATTTCGCTTTGCGGGGGTAGGGAAAAGCCAACATGTATTTTGTGTACAAGGAACATTTTTAAAAAAAATCTTTTCCTAAACCATTTTGCTACTTGTTACTCTGTGTGCAGTGCTTAGTGCTTCCTATTTGGTTATTTCTTTCGGCCTCAGTTCTTTCTGGAAAGTTTTTGAAAGTCAAGTTGCAACCAGCCAGAGTTTATGCCAATTGAAATACAGCTAAACTATTAAATTATACACATTTTATGGCTTTCCTATGACAAGCGTATCTTCTAGATGTTCTTTTTAGTAGGTCTTTGAATCTTTTTTTACCTAATGGAGCACTAAGAAATGCATGAAGGAATTTGAATTTAGAGAGGCTGTCTTGCATGTGTATCTGGGCACTGGCATTTAGCGTCTGTAAAATCAGTTGGCAGTGAATGTTTTATTTACCTGTTAGGATCTCAGCTGATCGTCAAGCAGCGCTTTGCCAGATACATTGGAATACACTCGATGGTACGGGAACGGAGTGGAGAGCAGTGACTCAGAAATGTTTGTGTGCCAGTCTCATGAGGATTTTAATGCCCTGAAAAATACCTGTGTATATAATGGAGAAGCAAAAATGATTGGAACAGTAGAGCTGGCGCACTGGCATAGTTACTCTTTTGTACACGAGCAAAATAGTCACTGTTTACCGAAATGTATTTTGGATCAAGAATCGTTATCAGACCTCAAATTGCCTAAACTGCCCAGCTCTTTGCCGAGGCCTGAGTGGCAGCTGCAGAGCGAGGTTGGCCGCGGTGCCGGGTTCTCTGCAGCCTCTTGGCTTCTGAGCCTCCCTTTCATGTGTAGCCAAGTGAAATGTGAGCTCTGCAGATACCGGGGCCTTGGCCGCACAGCAGTTTGGAAAGGCTGCCGAGGGCCCGGAGGCCGGGGCCGGGCGAGGCCACGACTCCCAGGCCTTTGCAGGGCAGTGACCGAGGGGCTCTGAGGTTCCAGGCACGTTTCCCTGCGAGACCAGGCCTGGGCTCTCAGGCGATGGTTTTGGCTTCATCCTTCAGACGCTGCATGAGGAATACGCAGTTTTTATTGCTTTTCAGTCACTTAACCGTTTATCCTTCACCTTCCACAATCTGTGTGGCGATCAGTCTTTTAAAAGATCAGTGCACTTCACTGGATTTGAAATCAGGGTGGGGTTCGTTTTATTTCATACAGGAAGCCTTCTTTGGGGAAGTCTGACACAACTGGCTTTTCAGCCTCTTGGAATTTAATTGGAAAAGCACAGCAGAGAAGGACAGAGCCGGGTGCCCTGGTGTCCGCTGGTGGGTTAGGTGGCCCTTGACCTCGGGATTCCTTCTCTGTGGCTCCCAGTCACTGGGAGAACCTGATTCACAAGTCAGTGTGAGTTGGTGCGTTTCCGGTCGCAGTCAGGGATGTAACCGGGCTGACCGTAACGCACGTCACTGTTCCCTGAAGTTTTATTCTTGCTGCTCGTTGTGTTAAGAATGTTGGATGATTTTAGGAGAACTTAGTAGATTTGCCTTGATGGGAATGTTAGTAAGTCCGTCAGGCCGCCGGTGCGTGGAAATGATCTACGGAGAAATAAATTCCTTCCCTCCCACACCAGCACATGAGAAAAGAGCCATCCTGTGGGTCACTGGGGATCTGACAGGTCTCCCCAGGGAGCAGTCCAGAGCGGTCCTGAGTGCCGGATCTGGGTCTCGGTGCTGTGTTTGGCTGGCCAAACAGAGCTAATCGAGGTGGGGAGAAAACCGAGACGACAGGCCCTAATGGTGCACAGAGCTATCCGTCACCGAGCCAGTAATAGGATCTTCAGTTAATTCACGCAGCCTTCCAGCTCCCTGCGCTGGCCCTGCCAGGGTGAGATACAGCCTCGCACAGAACGCCACCCCTACTAGACAGGGCGTGTCGGTGCGTCTGCAGTTTCTTCTGTTCACCCAGAAGATGAAAACAAACCTGTGCTTCAGAAATGCCCCCCGTGAAGTCCCGATGCCTCCCTAGGGGGAGCAGTCTCTGGGTTGCTACACAGCGAGTGTGCTCTGGAAATGCCAGTGCTGTGTGAATTCGTGCAAAAGGAGGAGCATCCGGCTGCAGAGACGGACGTGTTTTCAGGTGCCCGGGGTCCCTGCTCACAGGCCCTTCCTGCTGGGTGGTGGCAGTGGTGGCACCTCTGCCCACTGGCCGCTTGCGGTGGGTTACACGCTTTACTTCTCTTGGTCCCCATGGCACCCCGAAGGTGAAACTAGGCCCAGAGAAGCTCACCTGCTCAGGCTCACACAGCAGGTGAGCGGCTGGGCCGGGATCCCGGCTTCAGGGCTGCCAGTCGTGTCCCGACGGCTGTGTTCCGAGCGCCGGTTCGCTCCGGGATTGTCACTCCTCCGGCTCTGTCACTCAGAGCGCTGTTTACTGCTTGTTTATTTACTGTCATTTCCTCCAGTGTGTCTTAGGAAGTATTGTTGCACTGTGACTACCAGACTTCCAGAAACACACAGTAAAGTAGAGGACATGGCGAGGCCCTTCTGTGAGGGGGGCGGGGCCTACGCCCCTTCCCCGAAGCCGACACGGCAGGACTGCGACCCCGGTCCAGAGGACCGGGCGGCATCAGCGTCCTGCAGGGGAATCCGAAGGGCGCAGCGGAGTCGTCGACGAGGTTCGGTCAAGGCTGGGTGACGGGGCTCGTGTCGTTAGAAGCAGGGTCCGAAGGTCAGAGGGCCCTTGAGGGGTCCGAGGACTTCTGGAAGGCTCGGCTCCGGTGTCCTCCGGAGCAGCTCCTGTTAAGCAAACCCAGCAGGACACGGGCGAGGCTGGCCAGGCCCCCCGCCCGCAGCCATCGGCAGCAGCCGGCTCTTCCTCTGACGCAGAGCAAGAATGCCTCACCAAGCAGAGTTTGGCCAGACGCTGGATCTCTGACTGGAAGCTAAACTAATTATGCAAAACTATGTTAGGAAGTTCTGTTGCCATCAGGGTTTGATCCACTTTTTTGGACGGGGCGGGGGCAGGGCGAGACTTTAAAAAAGCTTTAAAAAAACCGTTGCCGTGGGCCTCCCTGGTGGCGCAGTGGTTGAGAGTCCGCCTGCCGATGCAGGGGATACGGGTTCGTGCCCCGGTCTGGGAGGATCCCATATGCCGCGGAGCGGCTGGGCCCGTGAGCCATGGCTGCTGAGCCTGCGCATCCGGAGCCTGTGCTCCGCAACGGGAGAGGCCACAACAGTGAGAGGCCCGCGTACCACAAAAAAAAAAAAAAAAAAAAAAAAAAAAAAAAAAAAAAAAAAAAAAAAAAAACCGTTGCCGTCCCCCTGCCTGCCCGCCCCCTGCCCATTTTCTCCCCCCACCCCCGGCCGGACTCGCCTGCCTGGCAGGGTTCTTCCCGCCCAGCACTGCCTGAAGGACACAGCAGTCGAGACGCTTCAGCCCGTCTCTCGGGCCCCTGTAAGCCGCCCGCCCACCTGTGTGCACTTACACACCTATTCCGTCCTGAGCATCGCGTCCTCCGTCACGCCGGTGCCTCTGCCCCGCGTGCTCCTTGCCTTTGCGGGTGCTGCCCCCAGCGCCCCTGCTTTTCTCTTTCTTTCTTCTTGTCCGGCTTTCCTGCCGGCTCCTCTTGTCTCCTTGAAGATGTGGCTCGTGTGTCCCTTCCTGCAGGAAGTGTTTCAGTTTCCCCCTATTCCACCCCAAGACCTCTGCCCTCTGCTGCTGTCACAGCCCGGTCCCTGCGTCCCCGGGTCACTCAGTCCCTGCCCTCTGGCCTAATGACTTCTAGACCTTGTCCCTTAAGGGGAATGGCTGTGCCTGGCCCTCTTTCAGTCCTCAGCCCTCGCACACCACCTGGGAAAAAGGGAAAGCTTGATAAGTGTCTTCCCGATGATGAATAAATGAGTAAGTACGTAAACAGCAGGAGCTCAGGAATCTCCTTCAGTGAATTACTTTGGATGTTTGTCGTGCCCGTTTATCCTCTGAATCAGGGGTAGGTAGCAGTGACCCGGAGAGGTCAGAGGTCGTCTTAAAGTGACACCTAATGCTCAAGAAGGGCACCTCCAGTGCCACCAGAGAGGGAGTGTCGTATCCAGTCCATCTGGTGATTAGATTGCCTGGGGGCACACGCACATGTTAAAGCTGTCATTTAAAACCATAACGCAGTGTGGTCACATCCAAAACCCCGGCTGTTAGCATCTCAGCCTGACGGTGCTCTCTAGGCGGAAAAGAGCAAAGGGGGGTGGTGATCGTATGTAGGTTGTGAAGGCTGTGTGTGCACGGTCACGGGTTATGACCCCTGAGCGGCCGGCAGCGGTGCCTGACCTCCTCACGGCCGTCCCAGACCCCGGCACAGAGTTGGCCCCAGCTCGTCCTTGAGTCCACGAGGGAGAAAGAGCTGCTGCCCACAGCGAACGCCGCTGGAAAAGTTTTCCCCAAAAGCCAAACTCTGATTCTTATCTGTCAAAAGCTTAAGAGCAGTTAGTAAATTAATGAATTGTTTTTCTAAGTGTTTCCTCCTCTTTTTTTTTTTTTTTTTTTGGTGCTTATCATTTATCCTGCTGAGTTAAAAGCGGAAATTAAGTTTTTTATGAGTTTTTGAGTTTTATGCCAGGAAGCCAGACACAGCAGTACTTCCATGTACTAAAAACCCCCAATAAGGCAAAAGCCCCACTAAATTAGCCTTAGGAACAGAATGCCATCTCAGGGGCCGGGGATGGTCTACTGTTTGTTTTGTTTGCTGTTGGTGACACGTACATATACAGTTTTATTTATTTATTTATTTATTTATTTATTTATTTTGTTTATTTATTTTTTTGCGGTACGTGGGCCTCTCACTGTTGTGGCCTCTCCCGCTGCGGAGCACAGGCTCCGGACGTGCAGGCTCAGCGGCCATGGCTCACGGGCCCAGCCGCTCCGCGGCACGTGGGATCTTCCCAGACTGGGGCACGAACCCGTGTCCCCTGCATCGGCAGGCGGACTCTCAACCACTGCGCCACCAGAGAAGCCCATACATATACAGTTTTTTTTTTTTTTTTTTTTTTTTTTTTTTTTTTTTTTTTTGGCGGTACGCGGGCCTCTCACTGTTGTGGCCTCTCCCGTTGCGGAGCACAGGCTCCGGACGCGCAGGCTCAGAGGCCATGGCTCACGGGCCCAGCCGCTCGCATGTGGGATCTTCCCGGACCGGGGCACGAACCCGTGTCCCCTGCATCGGCAGGCGGACTCTCAACCACTGCGCCACCAGGGAAGCCCCATATACAGTTTTTTAATGTGAGATTTTCTTTGTAGGGCAAAGTGTGGAGTTGACCTTGACTTAACAACCATGATAATACAGTTGAGTTTTCAGACATTTTGGGACCGTTCTTTCATGAAAACTCTTCTCTTTCCTTCAGGGAATACCTCAGTTACCATGTGCCAAAGCATTATACAACTACGAAGGCAAAGAGCCCGGGGACCTTAAATTCAGCAAAGGTGACATCATCATTTTGCGGCGACAAGTGGATGAAAATTGGTATCACGGGGAGGTCAGCGGAGTCCACGGCTTCTTCCCCACCAGCTTCGTGCAGATCATCAAGCCGTTACCTCAGCCCCCGCCTCAGTGCAAAGCGCTTTATGACTTCGAAGTTAAAGACAAGGAAGCCGACAAAGATTGCCTTCCGTTTGCAAAGGTAAAGCGAGAACAGCGTCGCCTTCTGTTCGTCGGCTCTCCTCTGTACCTGGCTGCATAGACTATGGCTTCTGTTTCCTTGTGCAGAAACATATGATAGTTTAATGTGAACTATCTCACTGTGCTTCTAAAAATATCTGGAAGCAGGCTTCTCAGAGTCACAAAGACAGTAATTTTGTGCACAGAATGTTCTCTGTGAAAGATAATTTTGGTTGATGTGCTGTGTGGTATCATTTTCGTATTTAGGGCCTAAATGTAATCCTGAGCTACGTTCTGGGGTGTGTGTGCACCACTCGGGGATTTTAATTCCCTGAATTATGGATAACAAAGTGAAACATCATTACTTCCTTATTTTATATGAAAATTTCTTTGCTGAAAAGCACACAAGACTATATCTACTGAATTGATAAAATGCTTTGGGATTTTGAGCAGAATGTTGTGTTTTTTTGGTAAAGAAAAACAGTAGGGTGTACGCTTACATGGGTATTTGGTGTATTATCAGAGAAAAAGTGAAAAGAGCCTGAAAATTAATCTGGACCAGGGGTTCAGGGGGCCTGGGTGGGATTTGAGGTGGCAATTTGTGGGTCTAAACAAAATCAGCCGTCAGTCCCTCGGTGGAGGGGCTGGTAGTTTACAGCTGTCTGGTCTGATGGGGGATGCCAGGCGGACTGGTAATTACCATTCAGCTCATCAGCTTCTTCTATTCACATCCTGAAGACATGTCATGGAACTTTTATTCACGTACTCTTACGACTTGAGTCCCATATTGAAAAGAAAATTAGGTGGCGAGCTTCCGGGGATGACGTGGAGTAACGTTCACTGTTTCTTCAGGATGACGTTCTGACTGTGATCCGCAGAGTGGATGAAAACTGGGCTGAAGGCATGCTGGCAGACAAAATAGGAATATTTCCAATTTCGTACGTTGAGGTAAGTCAGTCTCTAGAAACGTCAGTTGTGTTAGTGTTCTGCTTGGCAAATCAGTCTTCAGTGTGCAGTGTGAGTACTCAGAAACCCTCAGGATCACGTCTCAGTATGTACCTGCATTGCATCATTGTTGCACACCTTGAACTGATACAGTGTTACCTGTCCATTATGTCTCAATAAAACTAGGGGGGAAAAAAAGAAAGACAAAAACCTAATCGATTAAAAAAAAAAAAAAAAAAAAGCCCTCATAGCACAAAGCCCCAGGAATGCACCTGTTCTAAATCCTGGGGTGGAATCCCTCCACCCTGCCCTGCAATTCCTGAGGACCAGGAGACTGTGAAACGTTTGAACTCTGTACTTTGTCCCCTGCTAAGAGCATCAGTGTGTCTGTTAAGTGGGACCCTGGGCTCCCTGCCGGCCCCTGTGTTGTCTGCAGCCGCGCTGTTCTGTTGGCAGCTGTGTGGTCAGAGGCTGGTGAAGGTCCCGACTGAGGTGGGAGACGCATGTTTCTGTCTGTTTACGTGTTTCTTCCATGTGCCCCATGTCTCAGAACTGGGACAGTGATTTGCACGGTAGCCTCCAGAAAACGTTAAATAAGCAATGAACCGCCTTCACCCCATCCCAGCAATAACTAGCAACGCTGCCCCCTTTAACCAGCTTTACTCGGAAAGGTATGGCCAACCCGATTCAGCGAAGTCTTCAGTGAAGGCTTTTTAGGAATATGTGTAAAGTAACATGTATTATTTTAAAGAATAGCACAAATTAAGAATGAACTAGGAAGTTACAATTTACATTCAGCCTTATTACATCATATGTCATAAACTTTTTTTTTTTTTTACATCTTTATTGGAGTATAATTGCTTTACAATGGTGTGTTAATTTCTGCTTTATAACAAAGTGAATCTGTTATACATATCATAAACTTTCATGTCATTTAGTCATGAGACTTTCATGTCAAAAACAAAATTGAAGGGATTTTCAAAGAACGAAAGACCAGCCCAAACAACCGTATAAGGTTAGCTGAGGTCACAGAAGGCTTCTGGGAAGAAGCGATTTCTTAGTGATGTCTGTGTCCTGGGTAAATGTGCATGGAAAAGGTGCATTGTTACGGCAGAAAGGACACCCATGCCGCACAACCAGCATGTGCACAGGCCAGAAAGTAAGAGACAGCACAGATCAGGAAATTGAAAATAATTCTCTTGTTTAAGATATCAAAGCATGTATCTTAAGATGTAAAAAAAGAAAACCCACACCACTTGTATTCCCATCTTTTCATCTGAGGCATTTATTTTGGCGTGGTTCTGAGGTCAAAAATGACAAATTGTGTTATCGTAGCCAGCGTTCAGTCTCCCCACAGACTGTGAGATGGCCAGCGTTTTCCTAGTAGAACTCCCCTGGACTACCGTGTGTCTGTGGAAAGGTAATTCAGACCATGTAAAAAGCCTTGAAGTTTATCCGTATCCTTCAGGTGTTCCTGTTTATTAAAATATTTTTTCCTCCTTTGAAACTAAACAGTAGAAACAAAATCTTAGCTCTCAGGTAATCCTTCCTGCACATTATTTACATATTCTAACCGCGGTCACGAAAAGTTACACGCTTTCCCAAGCATCTGAATCGCTACAGTGAGGAGCGTGGGTACCGCAGGCTTAGTCGTGAGAGCCTGTCTTCGCCTGCTGGGTATTAGCAATACTACGTGCTAGCACCTGGCGTGTGAGGCGTGGGCAGGTGTAGAATTGCGTGATAGGCATAAAAGATCCACCCACGGCAAACCCAGAGTCACCGGGAGTCACTTGAGTCACGAGGATTATTTACTCTGACTTCGGTTGGAAAGATAAACTTCTGCCCAAGTGGAAAATACTTTCATTCTTCGGCCTCTTTTCTTTCACAAGAGTATTTTCCTCATTTGAACCACGGTTTTGCCAGTTGAGACGAGGTGAACAAATCATCTCTCCCAGGGAGACCCTGAGCTTCCCTTTGATGTCAGGCCATCGGATGGAAGTTCCTGGCACCTGGGGGTTAGCACGGGGACTCAGCCTTTGGGGGAAGAAGGGGTGGCAGGTTTCAGTAGCAAAACCTCCGGAAATGCAGCCGTTCAGGTGAAGCGTGAACCGTCTTACAGGGCAGCCTCACGTGGAGCGAAGCCAGCTAACCGTGGGAATCAAAAAACGGGGGCTTTTTCCTAAATAATGTCTTTCTCTTGCTCTGTAAACCCCTTTAGGGTCCAGACCATACCTCACTGTAAAAACAGACTGTGTTACAAAAATCCACTTGCAAGTTATTTTCTTCTACCTTGTAGATACACATTGAGGTTTCCACCAGTGTTAGGTGCTTTTGCTTTTTTCACGGT
Source organism: Hyperoodon ampullatus (assembly GCF_949752795.1). Lineage (NCBI taxonomy): Eukaryota > Metazoa > Chordata > Mammalia > Artiodactyla > Ziphiidae > Hyperoodon > Hyperoodon ampullatus. Next base: position 126,100,855 of record NC_136919.1, read on the forward strand.
GCTGCTTCCCCAGACTGTTGCCCCCCAAGGTGTGAGAAGGTTGTGTGTGATGATGTGTCTCAGAGGGCCTGGCCCTGCTGTGTCCTGTGCACCATGGTTTGGAGCTCAGATCGGAGCATGACCCAGAGGATAGCAGTGGTCCTATAAGAGAATCTCAACGCCACGTCTCGTGAGGAAGTGAGTTCAGAACTGAGTCTGCAGAGTGGCATCTGGGCTTGTCGCAGCGGAAGCTGGAACCCCGACGCCTGCTGGCTGGCTGGTTCATGGAGATGTCCACGGAACTTGCCTGTGGCAGAAACTCTGAGCAGGATGGGCTGGGGGATGGGATGCAGGCCTGGAGCAGGACCTCTGGGGTCGAGTTGGGAGCTGAGTGTCAGCGGTGGCTGGGGAGAGAGCTGAGTCAGGGGACCCAGGGCGTGAGGGCAATGCTGGGGCGCTGTGCCCTCCCCACGCCTGCCCCCCACCTCCCGTCCGCCGAACCCCCCAGCACCAGAACTGGGCACTGGGCTCCCCGCCTGTATCACAGGAGGTGAGAAAACAAATGATCTCCGATTAAAGTACCAGATTCTTCAGGGTTTGAGCAGAGAAGGAGAGTCTGGCTGGGGGTGACTAGGGAGAGAACGGCCACGTGAATGTCCTTGAATTCTGCCCCTCGGGTCTCTGTCAAGATGAGGGGTCTCCTAACTTGATCACCATCACGCTTCCCCGGAGACTCTCCCGTCAGAGCCCCCGAGGATGTGGGTTCTGTTCTGTAGGGAAGATAGATGTTTCTTGGGGAAACCCAGGGGACTCTTGGAGACACCGTGTCAGGATATGTGTACGAGGGTGTATTTGTCAAGGAGTGAGTGCGCTTTTAAAAAGGAATCAGTAGCTTGCTATTCTTTTTTGTTCAGAAATATCAGGCTTCTCCAAAACCGAATGATTTTAACACCCTCATTAATTCAGAGCTGACTCATTCACATTTCCTGGTCATTTGGACAAAGATGACATAATGCTTAGCAAGGCAAAAGTTTGAATGAAGTAAGTGCTAAATATGGCATTTTGGATGATTTTCAAACATTGTTGTGTATTGTAGGCTTATGAGCTATACGTTTTTATTAAATGTGTCATACAATATTTTGATTCTTAGTCATTCATGCAAACTATCACTTACCCAGTTTTTTCAACAAAAACAATTGTTTAGCAACTCTGCTGCAGATAGAATGTAAAAGTGAGCATTCCTCGTGTGCAGGTGGTGTGAGGTGGGCGTGGCCTGGTGAGCAGCTGTCTGGCTCTGTAGCTAACTGCCGTAAGGAAGGGTTGCATCCTCGGGTTAGATCGCTGCCCCGAGGTCACCTCTGTGGGCACACCTGCCCTCACCACCTCGTCTAAAGGGGTTCTTCCTCTCCCACCTGCTTTGCCTCACCCACCAGATGCTGTGATCCTGGAAAACCTTGGGCTCGGAGCCCAGACGGCCTGGATTCCAGTCTTGGCTGGACCGGTGATTGTGGCATGACTGGTCTCCTCATGTGTAAAATAGTAGAGCCCTCAGGGTGAGGTCGTCCAGTGGTGCTGTGCGCTGCCTGCAGCTAGTGAGAAGTGTGTAGGGGGACTACGGCCGTCACCACCGCTGTCATTGTAATCATCCACCACATCTTGTCCCCTGTAGCTGTCTCATCTGTGGATGTTACTGTCTCCCAGTGTCCGCCCTGCATAGAACGTGAGCTCCCAGGGTCAGCGTCTTGTCTGGTTCGCCCGCTCTCCCGAGGTCCCCGCGTGTCACCTCCCGCTGGTTGACCCTCAGTAAACATGGGTTGAATGAATGAGTGAGCGACCCAAGGACCTTTTGAGCCGACATCAGGAATGAACTGGTTTCAGATGCGGCCAGCTTTGACATTTTTCAGCTAGAACGCCCAGCATTCGCTACCCAGCCATGTATTTTCTCATCGGTTTATCTTAGTGCTACATCCGGACCCCACCATCCTCAAAGCACAAGGTCTCTCCGGTGACTTTAGGGAGATTGTTTTTTAATGAAACTGGGTGAATCTTTGGTTATGCCTAGTTTAGAATTTTCCAGACTAAAATAACGGTGGCCGTACTCTGTGGATTAGATCCTGGAGCCTCTACGGATTATCTCCTTAATACGTTCTGAGATGAATTTTCACCTGCTTGACACGATTCCTTTGGCTCACTTTGAGCAGATGTAGGGTGGCCTAATCGTTAAGGATACTCATTCTTTTAAAATAACTTTATGGAGTTATCAGTGACGTATAATAAACTGCGCATATTTAAAGCGTAAAGAGGTTTGCTGTTTTCAACTTTCAGAATCAGACAAGTCTTGGGAGATATTTCGGTGGCCAGGGAACAGAAGGTGACATCAGCTTTAACTGTGGAAAGTCACGTGTGCGGGCCTCCCGGAGCACCAGCGGCCTCCAGGGGGGTGATAGCTTCCTTTTCTGTGGACATGGGGACTTGGGAGATGTCATCTGTGTTTCAGGGAATTACAGGTGCAGGTTTAGGTATCGGGTTTGAAGTTGACAAGGTGCCCCTTGAAGGAGCTAAGAAGAGCATTGTTCACTTTACTTCTTAGAGTCTTTGTGCTAGAACAGCAGTCCCTAACCTTTTTGACACCAGGGACTGGTTTCGTGGAAGACAATTTTTCCGTGGACTGGCGGTGGGGTGGGAATTGTTTGGGGATGGTTCAAGCGCGTTACATTGATTGTGCACTTTATTTCTATTATTATTACATTGTAATATATGATGAAATAATTATACAACTCACCATAATGCAGGATCAGTGGGAGCCCTGAGCTTGTTTTCACTTGCCACTCACTGATACGGTTTTGACGTGAGTCTGCAGTTGATTTATGATGGTCTCTGTGTAGTCAAACCTCTCTGCTAAGGATAATCTGTATTTGTAGCCGCTCCCCAGCGCTAGCGTCACCACCTCGGCTCCCCCTCAGATCATCAGGTATTAGATTCTCACAAGGAGCACACAACCTACATCCCTCGTGTGCACAGTTCACAGTAGGGTTCGTGCTCCTATGAGAATCTAATGCCACCGCTGATCTGACAGGAGGCGGAGCTCAGGCGGCAATGCGAGCGGTGGGGAGCGGCTGTAAATACAGACGGAGCTTCACTCGCTGGCCCGCTGCTCACCTCCTGCCGTGCAGGCTGCTTCCTGACATTCAGGCAGCTGGGGACCCCTGCTCTGGAGAGTAATGAGAACCGAGGATCAAAATCGTCCTCTTTGATCTCTTAATCAGAGAGAGCTGATTGAACAATGTAAAAAGATATTTTGTCGTTTGTATTTTGGGATGTATTCTTTTCCTTTTAAATGCAAAAGTGAAATGTTCAATTCACTGAAATCTTTTCTTTTTAAACAAGAAATGTAGGAAAATTGGGGGGGGGAGTTGGAAAGAGAATTATGATATTGCTTGGCTTCCACATACCCCTTCAATTGTAAAGTGAAATAAATTTTATAAAATACATTTAGAGAAATTGTTGGGAAGTCAGGAAGGCAGTTGGTTGCCGCACTGACTTTCTCCCTCCATTTTTGAGGTAAATTAATTTCTATAAATGAAATCTAGAGTTGCTGTTGAGGAACCGGTGACGGAGACTTACCCCGTGCCCAGTGTAATACATTCGTTCACCTCCAAGTCTACACCGGCCCTGCTTTGAGTAGCGCTTTCAGCCCCACGGGCTCTGTCCTGCGCCGCGCGGGTCCTTGTATCCTCTGAGAGCTGTCAGCTTGGTGCAAGTAATAGTTGCATTTTGTTTTGCCACAATGACGGAAGGGGAGAGGATCTCTGGATTCCGAATTTCTCAGGGCAGAGGCAGGTCTCTGGACTCCAGGAAAAACCCCTGCTCGCTGCAGACAGCTCGAGGCAACCTGGCCAGACCCAATCAGAACAGGAGCCCTGTAAATTAGGTAAGGATTTATTTAGGGCAGTTTGCGCCCCATCTATCATTGCAGCAGCCTCTTTCCAATTTAAGAGTTTCCTTTTGTTTTCCATCAGGAAAACACTCCAGGAGCTGAGATTCTAAAGATGGGTTAATGTGTATGGACTTCTGGCTTCATGAGCAGGCAGTTTCCAGCACTCTGGGTAGTTTCACAGAACATAAACCTGCAGGCGTCCCGAGGAGCCTGGAGCTGAGGCCAAGGGTGATGACCAGTTGGTGTCTAATGTCCGCAGCGCTTTCCCCCAGGAGTCCTCAAATTCTTTAGCCTGGCCGTATTCCCCTGGGCCCTCACTAAGTTGGTCTGATGATTGTTCCTGGAAAATTCCATACCTGGGAATTTTCCATACCTTTACAGCTCATCAGGGATGTTTCTTGGTCCATGTGTCTGTGGAAAGCTCACCCTTTCTTCAGGGTCCCGATGAAAACTATCATTTCTCATGAAGCCATTCTTCCCTGATTCTCCTTTGCAGAAACAAAACAGAGCAACCCTCTCCTTGTGTCAGACTTCCCTCGTATGCAGCTTGTCCATTCTTACAGCCTGGCACGTGCCAAGAGTATAGTTATGTGTGTATAGGATTCAGTGTTTTCCTGGGAGCCACATCATAGATAAAAAAACATTTTTAATGATTTTATTTCTATGGTATAATCACATTCCAGAAGAGTTGGAAAGGAAAGAAAGAACCCTTAGGCCCATCACGTATAATTTTGGTAAATATCCTTCCATTCTCTTGCCCTGTGCTTTATTTAATGAGACCACACACATGATTTTGCCTTTCCCTACACTATTATAGCGCTACTAACCATCAGTTTTGTGACTGCATAATAAACATTTTAGGAGCTAAACTGTAATTTAGTTAATTATTTTTCCATTTTTTAAACAAGTGTCTTGTTTAGGGACACCCAGCCAGTAATTGAGAGGGGAATTGTGGTCTTTCTCAGACAGCCCGTGTCTGCCCTAGACCCCTGCCCTGCAGTTGCCTCCGAGGACATGTGATGATGGCTAGTCTTCCTAAGGTTGGTACAGAATCACTGTTATTACCAAGCTTCGCTTAAGAAGTGTTTAGTTCATTTTGATTTTTCATCAAGACTAGTGACAACTTTTCAGGTTTGAACACGCAGAAGGTTAATTTTCAGAAATGATGAACTATTCAACAATTTCAAAGAACTGGGGTTGCTTTTTTTAAGAAAAAAATCACACATTCATTAAAACCACAATATTTTAAGGTCTTAAATTTTATCATTTGAAATTTTTATCACATTGCTTTATACACCCTAAATTTGGTAGTAACTAAGGCTTTTTTTTTTTTTTTTTTTTGCGTTACGCGGGCCTCTCACTGCTGTGGCCTCCCCCGCCGCGGAGCACAGGCCCCGGACGCGCAGGCCCAGGGGCCATGGCCCACGGGCCCAGCCGCTCCGCGGCACGTGGGATCCTCCCGGACCGGGGCACGAACCCGCGTCCCCTGCATCGGCAGGCGGACTCTCAACCACTGCGCCACCAGGGAAGCCCGTAACTAAGGCTTTTTAAAGAAGTGAAGTAGGGACTTCCCTGGTGGCGCAGTGGTTGAGAATCTGCCCGGCAATGCAGGGGACACGGGTTCGATCCCTGGTCTGGGAAGATCCCACATGCCGCGGAGCAACTAAGCCCATGAGCCACAACTGCTGAGCCCGCATGTCACAACTACTGAAGCCCGTGTGCCTAGAGCCCGTGCTCCACAACAGAGAGAAGCCACCCTAATGAGAAGCCCGCGCACCAGAATGAAGAGTAACCCCCGCTCGCTGCAACTAGAGAAAGCCCGCGCACAGCAACGAAGACCCAATGCAGCACCCCCCCCCCCCCAAAAAAAAAGCAGTGAAGTAGGTGCAGTTTAATCAAGCAAGGGTTGTCTTGTGCTCTGGAAGAGACAGAATGACTGTTCTGCATATTTGTGTGCATCTGTGGCATCTTGACGAAGCTTCTGGGAAGAAGCTTCCCTGTAGCGAAGTAGACGTGTTTCAGGAAGGGTGTCGGGAGGTGGTGTGGAGCAGCTGCCCTGGTGACAGTGGAGTGGCCTGTCCCCCAGGCCTCACGGGTGTGCGAGCAGGCATCTCTGCAGGCGGGAAGGGGGAGGAAGGTCCCCAACCCCTGTACGGGGTCGCCGCATGGCCTCTTCCGTGCCGATTCCTTCCTGGCGGTCTCTCTGTTTCCCACCCGCTGCCCCCAACACTTTGGGTTCCAGGGGAGGGGGGCGAAATATCGTTCACCGGTTTATTAACTGATTACATATCAACATGGGATTTCTGTCCGTGTGTCCTGTCACGTCAGCAGATGCTTGCTTAGAATTTAATGGCAGTTCCATATTCCTAACCTCCTGAGATGTATGTGTGTATATTTCTTCCTGCATCTACTCACGAGGTCCTTGGAGATGGAATGTGTCGTTGAACGTATCCTTTGGGTTACCAGACGTTTCTTGTTTACTGTGTGTGTTTGGCGAGAGAGAAACACACCCCAGACCTGGTGTCTTGTCAGACCCAGGAGCACAGGGCAGTGAGCTGGCCCAGGGTTTAAGTCATCTACTGGGCGCGCTCCTGGGCACCGTGATTGATCTGCGGCTGCCGAGGTAATGGTGGGCCTGCCCTTCAGCCTTGACCTTCGGGGTCCAGCTCCCCCCGCCCTCCCTGCGTGGTCGCTGGTGGCGTCTCTGTCGTCCTGGGGGCGGGGCTGCCCCTCCGCACCTGCCCTCCCAGACGGGGCTGCGTCCGCGCACCTCTGCTGCTTTCCGTTTCCGGTGTTTGCTCTCCCAGGCCCCCCTTCCTGTTGGGGGAGCGTCGGCCTCTCGCCGTCCCCGGGCTCTACGCCGTCAGCACCCCCCTCAGTGACGGTGCCTCCTCCGTCCTCCTCTCCTGCCAGAATCCCCAGGGTCACTCGCTCAGTCCCTGCGGGCATCGCCCTCCGGGCTGCCGGCTAGCTGCTGGTCGTGCTTTACCCTCCCGGCGATGGTGACCCCTGCCATGATGCTTTTGCTTCTTCCTTTCCCTGCAGAAGCCCCCGCCGGCCCCCCCACCCACCTCCCTGGTCTCCTCGCCGGCGGCCCTGGGCGCCGTCGCCCCCTCCTGGCCTTGCATGTTCTTCACGCTTCCTGCCCCGTCAGAGCCCCCGGCTGGCACGGCCTGCAGGACTTCCACGCTTGGCTTGCAGGGGTGCTTTTGTTTTAATTAGTTGTTCAAATGGAAAATCAGGAGGTTTTACATAGGCTTAAATGTCTAGCTTTCCTTTAAAAAAGAATCAGCTGACGCTGGCAGCAGCTGCAGAGAGAGAGAGGGGCGGGGGGTGGGGAGGGGAGGGAGAGGGGAGGGAGAGGGAGGGGGAAGAGGGGGAGGGGGAGAGAGGGGAGAGAGGGAGAGGGAGGGGGAGGGGGGAGAGAGGGGGAAGGGGGAGGGAGGGGAGAGAGATAGGAGAGGGGAGGGGGAGAGGAGGGGAGAGAGGGGGGAGGGGGACGGGGGAGAGAGAGGGGGAGGGGAGGGAGAGGGAGGGGGAAGAGGGGGAGGAGGGGAGAGAGGGGGAGGCGGGGAGAGGGGAAGAGGGAGGGGGAAGGGGGAGAGAGGAGAGAGGGGGAGAGGGAGGAGAGAGAGGGGAGGCGGGGGAGGGGAGGGGGAGAGGGGGAGGGAGGGAGAGGGGGAGGGAGAGGGAGGGGGAGGGGGAGAGAGGGGGAGGGGGAGAGAGAGAGGGAGGGAGGGGGGAGGAGGGGGAGGGGAGGGGGAGGAGGGGGAGGGGAGGGGGAGGCGGGGGAGGGGAGGGGGAGGCGGGGGAGGGGAGGGGGAGGCGGGGGAGGGGAGGGAGAGATGGGGGGGAGAGAGAGGGAGGGAGAGAGGGAGAGGGAGAGGGAGAGGGAGAGGGAGGGAGAGATAGGAGAGGGGAGGGGGGGAGAGGGGGAGGAGGGGGAGAGAGAGGGAGAGGGAGAGAGAGACCCTCCCTAGGTCGCTGAAGCGCCCACCGTTGCTGCCGGCGTCCCCTGACCTCTCCTGCCCCAGCTCTGCAGACACACGGCGGCACAGCCCCCGATGACTGCTAGAAACCCAGGCGCCGCTTCCCTGGCCCTCTTCTCTCCCACGTCGAGGGCATGTTTCTCTCCCCCCGCCGGCACTGCGCCCCGCTTATAACAGCCGCTCAGAGAAAGCAGGGGCGAGGGGCGGTCTCCCCGAGCTTTAACTCCGCTCACCGTGGACCCGAGGTCTCGGCCTCGGCCTACAGTGAAGGGGGTCTTTCTGTTTGGTGTTGAGCAAAGGCATTTGTCCCTTGTATGGGCGCAAGACTTTCTAGATCGCGAAGTCCAGCCTCATGTGACGTCTGAGACACAGGAGACACGCCCCCGCGTCTCCCCAGGCGACAGGGCAGCTGCAGGGCAGGCTGGGCCTCGCGTGGCGGTGACGGTAAACCACGTTCGTGGGGCGCATCGCAGGCGACAGGCGCTCTCCCCGTGCCCCCTGGTGCCCAGGACAGAGGCTCCCGTCCTGGTGTACAAACCTGAAGCCAGGGCATTCGAATGGCCCCCGCTGTTCCTCAGCCGGCTAGGATGGGGGCCTGAGACCGCCTGGGCCTCTCACCTCCGGGCTCGGACGGTCCTGTCCTCAGCTCCCCTGAAGCAAACTTCTTTCAGGCTTTCGAGGACGTGCTCCCTCCCTTCATCCCTTACATTTCATAGTCAGAAACCTGGAAAAGAACATGCTAGCGTATTTATTTTCCAGTCACCGGGGCCACCGGAGGGGAAGGTAAGGGACTGGTCGGCGAGGCAGGTCCTGCCGAGCGTGGGGCTGGCAGTGCTGTGTTCCTGGCCAGTGGTTCGGGCCCAGGACGCCGCAGAGGTGCGGCACGGAGGTGCACGTCGGTGTCCTCCCCGTTCCGCACGTTCTTTGCGCTTGATGAACTCAGGAGACGTCCCCCCACCCCCCACCGTGAGCCCCTGATGCCTCTCCGGGGACAGTCTCGCTGTGCCCTGTCCCAGCTGGGATGCAGGCGGGAGGCCAGTGCCCAGTGGATGGCAAAACTCATGCCAAACAAAGGGCGTACCTGTCTCCGTAACTTTACACTGATTACATGCTGAAGGGATAACATCTTCCGTATGTTCAGTAAGATACGTTATTAATTTTACCTGCTGCTTTTTATGTTTTAAAATGTGGCTACTGGAAAGTTTCACATTACACGTGTGGCTCTTGTTCTACTTTGGTGGGACAGTGCTGGTCTTGAGGCAGTGCTGCCTTCCCTCGATGGTTCTGAGAGGCCGGCACGTCTTTATTCGTTCAGCACATCTCTGAAGACGCCATAAATGGAGCTGCTACCTGGGGGAGGCTTCCGGATCCATTAAAGAGGCTTCTGACTACGCCCTTCAGTCTCTCCGTTTATTCCTCTGCTGTGGGGAAGTCGCCTTTTATGAATGAAGACTAAGCTTGCTTTTTTGTATTTAGATCATCCAAAAACAAAAGCCTTGTTACCCAGATTGCAGGGAAGGATGGAAGACTGAGGGAAAAGCAAATTCGCCATTGCCATCGTGTAAAAACAGTTTGCAGAGGAGTGTAACGTGAGGCAGACACTCATCTCTACTTTGCAGGGGTGGTGGCATGAATTCGTCCCTGGGGACTGGGCACTGGGCCTGGCAGTGCAGCAGAGGGTTCTCCCTTTGACCCTGGCTTGTGAAGGTGGCTTTTCAGACCTGGCAGGAGAGGATGGAAGCTATACAAGCTGCTGGGCCACTGGAAGAAAGAACACACTGTCTCTGCTTCAGTCTTTACACAAAAACAAACATCCTCGTGGTTCAAAGACACAGACGGACAAAGGGAGGAACCATAAATATACTAGGAGAAAAGTGATTTTATTTGTAAAAATGATTGTAGAAAAAAGATTTTTAAAGCATGATGTTAGCTTGAGATGCCATAATGGAAAAGGTGAATAAATTTGCACATCCAAGAAAAATGTATATATGACAAACATATCAAGTTAAAAAACAAATTGGAACAATGTTTCTAACTTAATGGAGATATATACACATTCATATACATACATGCATACGTAGTATATTGAAGAATGATTTTTGTACTTTGTAGAGAGCGCTTATAAATCTATAAGAAAAGTACAACTCAGTCGAAAAATGGACGAAGTGTGGGAATAAGGAGATCCTAGGGAAAGAAAAAAGACACTTAATCTCATTAATAGAGAAATACAAATTAAAAGAAAATACAAATTACCTCTTCAACTGATAAGAGTTTTTAAAAAATAATTGATAACACCTAATATTGTAACTGATAGAGATTTTAAAAAATGATAACGTGTAATACTGTAACTGAGAGAGGTAACACCTAACACTGTAACTGATGGAGATTTTAAAAAATGGTAACACGTAACACTGCTAACAATGTGGGGAACAGGGACTTTTTATTCGCTCTCAGAGATGGTGAAAATGGACACGTTTTTTGAGTGCAATTAGGCACTATCCTTCAAAAAATGCTTTAGGCTACACTTTGACCTGACAGCTTCCGTTTTGGGAGTTTGCCTTGCAGATATGGTTGTTCGGGCAGGATGCACAGAGGGGGATGCAGCGGGTACCATGCGACCAGCCTGCTCTGTTCACAGGAAGGGCTTTTCATGAGATGCTGTGAGAGGAGAGAATGTGCGTGCTGCTTGGTTGCATTTGTGTTAAAATTAATCAAGCAGGTGCTTAGTTAACAACATCTACATAGAAAGTACATGGAAGGGTATGTTCCAAACTGTCGAGCGTGAGAGAACTGGGACAAAGGTCGGCGGGGGAGACAGAGGCAGAACCTGGCTGAGGCCCATCACTTTTTACTCACCATAAATCTACACCATTTCCTGTTTAAAGTAATGAACGTGTATTACTTTTGTGATATATATTTTAAAGTCTTTATCTGCCTTTTATTGAAAAACCATCATGTTGAGGAACAAACACCCCAGTGGGTTATGAATTAGAAAAGGTCCCTCTGCACAGACCTACTATGTTTAGCCTCTGATGCCCAGAACCTAGAGGCCGATTCCTCTGCAAAGCTTTATATAAAACGGTGACTATTCAACTTAGTTCTCATTAAATTTTTTTGCTCTCTTTTAGAAAAATTTAAGTACTGTATTTTAAAAAGACTGTATTCTCTTTAGCAAGGAGGCCAGCTGCACACACAGAAAATATCTTGATGTTTCTTAAATTGCCTTGTTATTACTGTTATTATGTCAGTATTTCCTTTCTCGTGTTTATTTATGCTTCCGATAGTTCTCAAAGACTAATTCCTTCTAAATTTCAGGGTTTCCCAAAAAGGGACATTTACACTTTTAAGATCAGCAAATCCTGCGGGCCCCTGCTTTCTGCTCCAGGCTGCTGAATTACCTGGTATCCACCCTGAGTCTTACCAGCTAGTCCTCACCCAGGGCTGGGAGGAAGGTGTTTTAGGGCACAGATTTGTTTTGTGGGTGGACAGTGAACTTAGGTGTTGTGGCTAGAGAAGGTCATGGAAAGAAAGCCACACTGGAGCTCGTACAGAGTTCCTCGAAATTCCATGAAAAGCCGCCGGGTCCTTGCTTTCCTGTCAAGGTGAGCTCACCCGGGAAGGAGGCATGCCCAGACCCCTGAGCTCTGGCATCGCAGTCCTGGTCTTCCGTCTCACTGGGTGCTGGCTTTGGGGTGAGTGGAATGAAGGGACTGGTCTGTCTGCTCCGATTTCAGACCCTCGTCCCTAGCCTGTGCAGGAACAGGGACCTCGCCCCACACAGTCTGTTGCTCTGTCCTGAGGTCTGGGCCACTCCTGCCGTGAAAACAGAGCCGTGGCCTTGCTTCCTTGGGCATATGATTCTCTTGGGGCCAAGGCGGCATTGTGAATACGGGGTCTCCGGGCCAAACGCCGCCCCTTCCCAGCAGCCCAGCCTTCGTCCCTAACACCCGCTGGAGTCATGATTCCCCTCCCCCTGCCCCTGGCACTCGGGCATCGCCGGGCATTACTGGGGCGTTACTGCCTGCGAGTCTTGAAAGTTTGAATGTGGGTAGGATCCCTGCGGTCTGAAGGGGGGTAGGCGTGCGATAGAAACGCTGTCGGGTCCCGTGACGGCGGGTCCCCAGGCAGCCGCAGGAACCCTCTTAGTCGGTTTTCATCTGGAAGCACTGGCTTCAGGGCTCAGTCACCAGCTTCCCGAGCCGCTGGTGCCAGAGCAAGTTCACATCTTTCAGTATCGCGACAGGATTTCCATCCTTCTGGGAGGACGTCCTCGTCCACGGCTGGGGAGACACAGCTGTAAACCAGTTAGGTGCGAAAGAACATGTGATGAAAGAGGCACGTGTGCAAAGTGCTGGGATGGGAAGACCCCCGCTATGCTTACTGTTTCCCCAGTTCTCTCTGAGGAGCTTATTGTTTTTCATCTTCATGGTTGTTAAGAGGTTAAACTACGCCCGATGTTTCCCGTCACTGTACTGTCTGGGTAAGTACAGATGCGGCTGCTTGTCGTGCAGGCTTTCTAGAAATGCTGTGTTTGACCTCAGGGAACAGAAACTCCCTGTGTTCTTTCTTGCTGGCGTTCCCAGGCCCGTGGGCAGCTTTTGACAAACCGTCGGGCCCCAACTTTGCACTCAGACAGCTTTTCAAACAGGCCAAGTTCGCTTGGCAGCAGGGCTTGGATTTCAGGTCTCGACGTGTTAGAACTCAAAATTTAAGCTCAGGAAAATCGCCGGCACGAGATTTTCAGAAGTAAAAGTAATCAGGAGTTTCTGCCGACACTTCTGTGGGGGCCCCCCTAGAACGGGGAGGTGGGGGCGGTAATTCCCGTGGACGTGTGCCAGGCTCACGGTGGCGGTCGTGCCCGTAGTCACCGCCGGCAGCTGCCCTGCAGGTCCGGCTCTGAGCGGAGCCCAGCTGTCACCCAGCAGTAGAGGCCGCCCTGAGACCACACGCCCTGCCCCCCACGGTTCCTGCATTTCCTCAGGGGCCGAAATAAATCTTCATTTGTTACTGGCAACGTTTAACATTAGATATTCTGAAGATTCTTGGGGGGAAAAAGATGTTCTTAATCTTGCTGGTGTTGCATTGGAATTGTTTGTCCTTGGTTTAGCATCTCTCTGTGCTGTACGTACAGTGCAGTCCTCGTATTGAGAGAAACGACATCTCACGTGGGAACAAAGGTGTACTTGCACCTGCAGACTTTAAAGTGATGATGCTCAGCTTTAGATAAAAGGGTGTGGAGAATACCTGTCATCTGACCTTCTCGTGTCCTCTGCTGGTTTGCAGTTTAACTCGGCGGCCAAGCAGCTGATCGAGTGGGACCAGCCTCCCTCAGGGGGCGTTGGCGCTGGGGAGGGCGCCCCGGCCGCTGCCCCGAGCAGCGCGGCCCCCAAGCAGCCCGAAGCCAAGAAGAACACGAAGAAGCGGCACTCGTTCACCTCCCTGACCACGGCCAGCAAGGCGTCGCAGGCCACCCAGCAGCGCCACTCCATGGAGATCAGCCCCCCGGTCCTCATCAGCTCCAGCAACCCCACGGCCGCCGCGCGCATCGGCGAGCTGGCCGGGCTCTCGTGCAGCGCCCCCTCTCAGGTACCCGCACTGCCCAGCCCCGGGGCCACCGTGGTGTCAGCCTTCGGGGGACAGCAGCTCTCCCAGGGCAAAGCCCTCTGCGTTTGTGCGTGGAAATGGGGTGGGGGGGAACCAGCCTGGATGTCCCCAGGTCGGCTCAGGCACCTCCAAAGGGCAGTGCGGCAATTACAAGATGACTCCAGTCAAGCTGAGTGCTTTCCCCACCAGGCCCCCATTCAGCGGGAAACTAGAAATTGGCCTAGCGTTATTTTTTTAACTCGTTATTCCAACAAGACTTTGCATGGCCTTAAGACATAGCTACGTGTTATTCTTGTGTTTATAAAAATACACACGATGATTGGGAACGTTGGTAATTCATCTGGCAAACAGGTCTCGAGTGCCTTCTTACAGATGTTCTGGGTGCCGTGCACGCACCGTGTACCCAGGATGGAGAAGACATGGGCTTCTGTGTGTCAGACCCTAGTTGTGGTCGGACTGAGCCCCGGGCCGGGGGGCCACCCAGGTCCCAGGCGGCTGCAGTTACCTAGGCAGAGGACAGCCGTGTCCTCTACCACCAGAGGCCAGAGAGCCGGGTCCTGAGCAGCCTGCTGTAGCGGGAGACACTGCTTTCAAGTCTTGTGTTTCATCTTAAAATTCATGCAGGTTTTATATACATTCCACTGTGCTTTGTAAAAACAAACATATACTGCACAGGTTGATGTATGCCTGTTTTGGACCACGGAATAAAAATGTGCCGTGCAGCATTTGGCATTCCTTACCAAGGTTATCAAAATGCCCCTTGACCCCGTCCTACAGGTCCACACTGGATCTCGTAGTTTCTGAATGGGATTGTGGCTCAGCAGCGTTATTTAGGTGGTGTGGCCGTGGCACGTGACCCTGCAGGGGAAGTAGGACATGGACACGCACACAGAGATACGCACATGGACACACACACACACACACACGGAAGAGGGCAGAGGGCAGGGGGCTTTGTCTGTTCACTGCTGTTCCCAAGCGTCAGACAGACAGTAAGCAGCGTAAACGTTGGTTGAGTGAGTGAGTCACTTGGACAGTGTATAGAGGAGAGCCAGGAAGGGATCAAGCCTGTAGAAATAGACACGGTTCCAGGTCTGAGCAAGGAGTACGAGGGGGTGACCCTGGAGGGGTCAAAGCTGCAGGGCCCCCTCTGAGGGAGGCTCTGACGGAGGGGCTGGTGACGAGGGCTCTTCCCTATGGAAAATCGGGTCGCGGGACTGTGTTTTTCATTTTGTGACCTTAGCAGCATTCACAGTGACATTTGCTTGAAATAAAAGGTGAGCTTCTGCTGGGACTCGGGGCGGCTCAGCAGGGCACAGACTTGGAGGTGTGGACAGCCGTCTGTGGCCGTGGAGAAGGTGGAGGGGAAGGCGGGTCACCCAGCGTCTGTCCCAGAGACCCCGGTGTCGGGCGTGGCGCTGGGCGTGGGCACGGCAGGGTGGGGCTGTTTGTGTCTTGGGCGCAGTAGCTGAGGAAACGGGCTTCTCTGTTTCCATGAAGACAGCCTCCCCGTGTTCTAACAGGTTCTGTTCTCAGTGCTAACATGTCGCCTCAGGGAGAAGTTATTTCTAGAAGAGATGGGAGAGGTTTGCAGCGCTGCCTGGGTTCTCCAGCCTCGGCTCCGGCACGCACACCCGGCCCCATCACCGGGCACTACGGGCCACAGTGACGCAGGACCAGCCCAACCCAGGACGGACCTGCTGTAGATGTGACGGGCCCTAGGCTGGATGTGTCTCCTGCTTTGGGCCTCGTGTCCTTCTTGCTTTTGTTTCACGCGGTGTGGTTGCTTTGATGAGAAAATCCAAAGCACGGGGCCTGCAGCAGTGAACGTTCATCCTCTCGCACCCGAACGAAAGCCACGTGGAGGGGGTCAGGCCACTGTGATGTCGCCTCCGGGTCAGCTCCCCTGCCCGGGCTCGTCCTCGTGTTTCCGGATGGCACTTAGAGAGCGCACTGTCACGTCGAAATCCTGCAGGACACAAGGGAACAGACAGCTTGCTTGCTATCGTATCAGTGACTCTGGCACCGTCAAATGTGAGAACTGGAAGGTGGTTTGTAGGCTGTGCCGTCAGGCAGGTCCCCAGCACAGGTGTGCACAGATGTCTGTGATGGGCGTCTGTAAAGCACATGGTGTCACAAGCAGCTAGGCGTCGGTCTGCTCCTCTGGCCGCGCCCTCGATGTTTCGTGCCCTCTGCCAGCTGCAGGAGAGATTCATGATGTTCGGTGCTTGGTAGCATTTTTGTGTTGCCGGCAGCTTCAGGGGAAGCAGGAAGGTCCACCCACTCCTTCCTCTTTGCTTTCCCCGCTCTCCACGTAGCCCTTTCCCGGGGAGGAAGCCGAGCCAGTGTGCAGCCCCACGGGAGGGAGTGAGCACAGTAGGAAGCCAGGCTGCCCGACCTGCTCAGGGCGTTCGTCCCGCACCTGCCCCGCTCGGCCCGGTCACTCCTGCCGCTGGCTTCTGCCTTTAGTCATCCTTTGGTGACTGTCTCTTCCTTTACCCGCGTGGAACTGGGGCCTGCAGGGTCCTTCACGTCCAGGGCCGTGTGGGCAGAGACCCCAGGCGGCCTGTGGTCTACCCCATGCCCTCACAAGGTGACTGTCCAAGTTCACGGGCTCGTTCAAGGTCATCACCCTGCCTCCCGGTCTGGGGCTCTTGGCGAGATGTCAGACACTAGTGAGGACTTCCTCCGCGGCCTGTAGGGTCAGGCCCTGGAAGCTGAGTTTTGGCAAGGTTTTCCCACCCGAAGGTTCCTAGGTAACAGCGTGCACTTTGAACGGAGGCTCATTTGTCTTTGAAGAAAGACTTGTGTTTCCTGTGACGCCAACTTGCATCTCAGAGTACGTACTTGTCCTCAGAGTACGTACACAAACAGTTTTCTTGAATAGGATAGCTAGAGGCCACTAGGTTTTATCCTAGGATGAAAAATCCATGTACGTCTCATTAGAAATTGCGTGGAAATAGACTTTGGTTCACAGGAGAGACCGAAACTGAGGTTTGGGGGGGAGCCTTTGTGGAGGTGCCCCTTGGCTCTGCTTAGGTTCAGTCAGTGTATGAGCCGCCAGGTACAGGGATGTGGATTTACAGGGATGTGGATTCCACGTAGCTCAGACTTGACCTGTGAAAATCAGCCGTGTGCTAGGATGCTGGTTGTCCTTGCCTGGCAGGAAATGAAAGTCCTTCAGGCCATCTGGGAACTGATCTCTGAGCCTCTCTTTGTCCTGATAATCTTTTTCCTAATTATTGGGATTGAGGAAACTAGGTTTGGGGTTAAGTTTTTGTTACAAAAAGCCCAGCAGTTTTGGTGGAACATTGTTTCCTGGGGAGACAAGGTAGCAGCCAGCCACATTCCTTTAATAGTGGAGGAAAGACGTCCCGTGCAGGAACCGTCGCCCTGGGTCTGCGGTCACACCCGGGGTGCAGCGGGCGCGAAATTGATCAGGTAGCCGAACACCTGCGATGAAATGACCCGAATAACTTTCTTTCTAGTCAGTTAATCTTGGGTAGTGTCGTGGATAACACACCCTTTCTTGTTTTTTTTTTTAAGACTTTTTTTTTTTTGATGTGGACCTTTTTTGTTTTGTTTTTTTGCCTTTATTGAATTTGTTACAATATTGCTTCTGCTTTTTCTGTTTTTGGTTTTTTGGACCCGAGGCTCGTGAGATCCTAGCTCCCTGACCAGGGATCAAACCCGCACCCCCTGCATTGGAAGGCAAAGTCTTAACCACTGGACTACCAGGGAAGTCCTGATAAGACACCTTTGAAAACAGCTAGTTTGGCTTGACCCTGTTCCCTGAAAGGTTTTGTAAATAACTGCCTGCGATCGGCAGTCCAGGCGGCTGCATTTTAATTATGCATCCCCATGGAAGGTACAACAAGTCATGAGAAATGATCCTGGAGGTGGCACGATACCTTAAGCTTGTCGTGTAGATTTAACGAGTTGGTGGACCGGTGAGCATTCAGGACAACCCACCGGAGCAGGATCCCTGGGAAGGTGTTCATGGGCTAGTTGCAGGCCAGGCCGGTCCCAGCAGCACTCATGTGAGGCAGCGGCCGTGGATTCTGTGCGTGAAGTGTCGTCGTGACCAGTGTTTGTCAAGTGGCTCCCTGGCATCTGACACACCTTAGGGCCTCAGTACGTTTGGGCTGGATAACCTGCAGGGGATTCCGCCTTCCCCCAGTGATGGGAGCTGCGGGTCTTGGATGTTTAGCTGTGACTCGGTGCCCGGGGCTTAGCTGGTCTCATTAGTTGTACGTGCGTGCTCTTTTACTCACTCTTTTTTCCTTGGCAGGTCCACATAAGTACCACCGGATTGATCGTGACCCCACCCCCGAGCAGCCCGGTGACCACCGGCCCCCCGTGCACGGTCCCGCCAGAGGCCCCCTACCCGGCCGCCCTTTCGGTGAGTGTGCACCACCGCCTCCCGCCCGACCCCCGTGCCTGCGGCTCACAGGTGCGCAGCCCTGTGGGCTGGCTGCTGCCGTCCTGACACCACAGCTCACCATGACGCTTGGGGAGGGTGGGGTCTCTATCTCTCATTCTCTCTCTATTCATTTTAGCAAAAAATCACAAAGTCTCAGGCCGGTAGCCAGCACTTTATTTTAATGGCAAGGGTCGGTGGCCTGAGGCTACAGGAAGATCTCCGGGAAGTACTTTTAATTTTCATTAAAGGTCAGCCTGATTTTCTGAAGGCTTATTAACCTTTGCTTCTTTTGGGTTTCTAGACCAGGCGTGTTTATGGAAGTACTGAGGGAGCTGGGATCCTAGAGGCCGTGTGGTTTGCCTCGGGTCACGCAATGCATGGATTCCTGTCTCCGATTACAGTTCCCCTTTCGGGCTCCTGGTCTTCTGTTGGTCTGTGTGACTGGCCTCCCTGGAGGTTATCAGATGTGTGATTCTCCAGAAAGCCCCGCAGCCTGCAGACAGAGTCTGAACAAAACCGCTGAGTGCTTTCAGACAGCCTAAGGGGGAAATTAACAGGAAGAGGGAGGGCAGTCCAGGGAGGCTGATACAAACAAGAACTCTGTGGGGAGAAAACTGAAAAGGAAGAAACAAGAAATTCAACCTCGGGAAGCAGGGACACAATTAATTCACATTCAGCCATTTCATCCCAGGATTATACAAGAGAGCCTGCCTGTCCAGCAAGAGGACGGTTTAGTAACGCTGCGTCTATGCCAATTCCATTTAATGGAAAACTAATTATAAGCACATCTGTTGCCTGTCACCCTGGGAGATGTCTAGATCTCAGAGTCCCTGGTCGGCTGGCAGGAATGCTTTGGATTTAATATGTTAGGTTTAAGTGGAAAAATCTCGGTAACATGTGCCCTCTATCTTCCATCAACCCGGAAGAAACCTTTCCCAAGACTTTGAGTGCGATCACAGCAGGCGTAGGCGACGTGGTGGGAAGGAAACCAGGCTTTTCCTGGTGTGGATTTTACTTTATTTATTTATTTTAATTATTTATTTATTTGTTTAGGCTGCACCAGGTCTTAGTTGCAGCTTGCATGCAGGATCTAGTTCCCCGACTAGGTATCGAACCCGGGCCCCTCGCATTGGGAGCATGGAGTCTTACCCACTGGACCACCAGGGAAGTCTCCCGGTGTGGATTTTAGGTGATAAGTACCTCTGCTGGACTAGGACATGAACATTATTTCTAGCACTTTTTTCATAAGTTGAGACTTTTTAATCTTTTATTCAGAGTGGAATTATGAGCCTGTTGTCCTGTACATCTCACAAGTAACAGTTAAAATGTTAAATATCTAATAATAGAAGCAAAACTGGTATTACATCTCTCTCATTCAGACATCAGACTCTTCATGGCAGGGAGGGTTTTTTTTCCAGCTGATTCTGTGAGGGGAGGAGGTTGCAGAGCCTGCTCTCGTGTCCTGTGCACAATATGGCAGAAGAACTTGTGAAACAGGTGCTGGGTGATCCCTGATCCTCTGGACCAGCTGAGAGGTGTTTAGCTACAAGATGTCACAAGGTAGCCAGGTCAGGAAAGGCCAGATACAGTCCATGGCCAAGTTGAAATCAGATTGCACCCAACAGTGTGTAACCATAACTAAAACAAGTGTGTGGGGCTTCCCTGGTGGCGCAGTGGTTGAGAGTTCGCCTGCCGGTGCAGGGGACACGGGTTCGTGCCCCGGTCCGGGAAGATCCCACAGGCTGCGGAGCGGCTGGGCCCGTGAGACATGGCCGCTGAGCCTGCACGTCCGGAGCCTGTGCTCTGCAGCGGGAGAGGCCACAACAGTGAGGAGCCCACGTACCGCAAAAAAAAACAAAAACAAAAAAAAACAAGTGTGTGCATTTGTGTGTGCACTTAAAGAAACAAAATTAAATGATGTCATGTTCTCAGGATAGCCAAGACATACTGAGTCCATTGTCGCCCGTGGTGGGAGGGTCCGGAGGGTCAGGGCAGGATTCTGGACGTAGGGACGGGACCGCCCAGCTTGGCAGCGTGAGAAGCAGAAGTCAAGCGTTTGGAATCGGCAGCAGTTCTGACGACCAGAATGGGGACAGGATATGGACAGGACCTCCATGGCGACCACAGAGAAGGACCCTGGCATCTCGGGAACCAAGGCCTCTTGATCCATATCAGACCGCCCTGAGGGCGGCAGGCGCACAGGACGCTTTCTCGTTCGTGAAGCCCTCGTTGAGGGTCCGGTACCTCCCGTGGACAGAGCTGGGTGATGGGGACACAGGACAGCGAGACAGTCTCTGACTCTGCAGCCTCGTGAGTTCTGACAGCAGCCTCCATCCTGAGCCTCCGCTGTGCCCAGGGTGCCGGAAGGGCCGTCTTCCCTGACCTACTGCTGCTGAGAACCCCTCGGATGTCGTTTCTGCAGAGTCAGCGAATGGTGTGGGTGTGTCTCCTCACACGTCAAAGGCAATTGGTGAGGGAAAGTCCATTCCCAGAGAGGTTGTTTTAATCTACCAAATTCTTAATTACATCTCCCCTTCCGACATCACCTTCCAAGCATCTGTCTCTGGCATTTTTAAATATACTCTTTAATTTTTTTCTTTTCTTCATAGCTGTGCCCACGAGTGGCTGACTGAGTTCCAGGGAGTGTCCAGATGAGATGAAAAACTCACTTTTCCATCTTCTTAATTTTACTGAATTCTGACCCCTGAGTGTTTTTTTGAATCGCTGGTTATCAGTGCTTCCATTTTTCTGTTTCCTACTCGTTGTTTAAAAAAGGCAGAATACTCCAATGATTGCACACATGTGGCCGTGTGCAGGCGGTGACGCTCTGGGAATTGGTGGCACCACTGCCCCGAGGAGGGATGACCAGCCACGCCTCCTGCTATCCCCTCGGTGGCCAAGCACCTGCGTGAGTTCACGGCACAGGAAGACCCTGAGAGGTTGAAAGTGGGTTCATTGGAATCGGATGTTCAGGAAGGAATCATGACGGGATTGGTGGGTATTAAGTGGTGTTTGCTCGGAGGACCCAGAAATGCCCAGAGTCTATGCCAGCAGCCACTTCTCTGCCCTGGAGAAGAAGGAGGGGCACACGTGAGGACACACGTGAAGGACGGTCGGGAAGAACATGGACCTTTTGCCGTCAGAACCCGCGGCTCCATCCAGGCAAAGCGCTTTCCTGGTCAGCGGCCTGCAGCACTCGCCCGGGGTGAGCACCTCGTGGAGCTCGGCCCCCAGGCGCCTCGGGGCTGGGTGCAGGGAGGGGAGACAGGAGGGAGCCACGGCCCGTCCGTGAGCTCCCACCGTCCACTAGCGGATGTGGCCCGTCGGTGGCCTGGAACCGGTCACACGTACAGGACGCTGCTCTCTTGGAGCGAGCCCGAGGGCGGCCCTCAGAGGCTGAGCCGGGGCTAGAATCTGCGTTTCTGACCCCAAACCCTCGGCGTCCTCCACGGTGTAAAGCTGCCTCTTCCGAGAGATCAGTGGGTCGGGGACAGAGCCTGGTCGGGGCGGACGTGACCGTGTCCCACCGCAGACCCTGCCCCCCGAGCCCTGGTTTTAAGCAAAGTATTATTCAGAGACCGTCGTCGTGGCCTCAGACCATGGCCGCGTGGAGAGGGTAGGAGGGTCTGGATCTGCAGAAGCACAAGCAGAGGCCCGCTTCGGCGACAGCGCGGCCGACATCCGGTCCCCTGCGTTGGACCCCAGAGGCCCGGTCCCGCTCCCCTGGCCCTCGGCCCCTCCACGCGGCTCAGCACAGGCCCGCTTCCCAGCCCTGCTGCTTTAGGTCAGTGTCTGGTGCCGGCGGTGACAAGCGTGGGGTTGGCTTCTGAGCGCTGTCGTGACCAGAGGTGTCCTGCACCCCCAGCAGCCCGCAGGTGCCGTTGCTGCGGCAGGAGGGTGTGTCCTGGCTCCCGGCGCCCAGCCGTGCGGTGATGGGAGGATGCGGTCGCTCCCGCGCGTCCACGTCCCCACATTCTCTCGGCGTGGGGTCTTCACCACGCAGCCCACGGGACCTTCTGGCCGGCCCGGCCCTGGACACGCTGGGGCCCTGGCATCTGACCGGCCCCAGGGGGCAGCCACGCTGGGGAGCCCGAGTGTAACCGCTAGTCTTTCTGTGCGCTTATCCCCCCACGAACGCGCACACACACGTGCACATTTCTCCGAAGATACACAGCCCAGTAGTGGGGAGAAGTCTGCCCAGTTTCACCAGCACCACCCGTGAGGGAGAGAGCTGCGTTCTGCCTGCAGCACCACCTTTGGGACCTTCGAGACCCTCCTCTCTCGTGCCAGATCTCAGATGCCTCCTGACTCACTCTTTGTAAAAGTCACCTATACCAGACATTCCCTTACTGCATTCTTTAACTATAAGAGGTGATGTGTTCTTATATTTTGTCCCCACCAGCGTGGCCTGTATTTTTATCAGCTCCCTAGATTGTCTTGCCTTTTTTTTTGTCTTTTTCCGCATCGGGCCAGGTGAGTACAGCCTCTGTTTCACCGCCATGAAGGCGCAGCAGTTTTTCTCTGCTCTCTTTGCCGGTGGAATTCTACTCCGAGAGCCGAGTGGGCCCCTGGCCCTGCTCTGAGTGATTCCAGGGGTGGGTGGCCTGGGCTCCTTTTGTCTTCTGTGTCACCTGCCCCCCACGGCTCCGCGGCTCTGAGGTGAGGCCTGGGGAGACTGGAGGAGACGACTCGGGTGATTTCGTGCCCTCCGGCTACTGTTCTGTTCAGTGTCCTTGCCCAGGACCCGCCCGGGTCAGGTGCGCTGAGTCTTCTACCAGGATTATCTCGATTTGTCTCCACTTTGTCTCTGAGACCAACGGCATAAGTGCTTGGCCTTCTCCTGGTTAAAGGTGGTAAAGGCTGCAGGGCCCGTGTGTGCCTGCCCGGAGCTGCCCCGGGGCGCAGGGCGGCTTGCTCTGTGACTGTCGCCACGACCCCGCCCACCCTGGGACCGCAATGTGCAGTTTATCCTGCACTGGGTGTCCTGCCGCGGCTGCAGGGTGGAAAAAGCCTTCTCTGAGGTCCAAAAATTAAATACAATGTGTAAAACGGTTGCAGCGTGTGTCTGGAAATTTGATATCCTTTTCTACTCAGTTGATTTTGTTTCTGGAACTGTGTACGTTAATAGGCAGATGAAGGAAACGTTGATGAGATTGAATTTTTTTTTTCCAAAAAATAGAAACAAATTGCTGTTCCCTGTGTTTAGAAACCGTGGGGTTCTTTCTTCTTTTAAGCTGATGTGGAGACGCCATGCACACCTCCCAAGGGGCAGTCTTCAGCCTCCTTATTTCTCCTTTGATTCGGTGTTTACGTGGAATGGTTCAAAGATTTGGGGAGGGCAGGCGAGGTAGGGGTTTGGGCAGGTCTTTGTGTGCCTGTTTTCCCAGGAGTTTCGGTACCCAGACCCTAAAGAATTATCCGGGGTGTATAGATCAGAAGGTAACAATTGCTCCATTGATTCTGAAAAGGCACCGGAGTCCTGTCGGCAGAGCCCATGAAGGAAGCAGCGGGTGCTCACGGTGTACTTGTTAAAGATTACCAGCCTCGATCGTCCTAAATTTCAAAAGCTGGCAGAGCTAAGAAGAGAATAAACAAAAGTAAAACCAATGGCCCAGTGATTGTGGCTTGCTATTGTGTGTGGTTTTGGGAAACCAGGCATCAAAGGAAATTTTCTTTTGTGGGGATGGTTTGCGATACAGTGCAGCTAAATTGTTTTCCGTGGTGTTTTAAGTTTCGGGTTGCAGAAACAATCACAAGTTAATTCCTAGCGAGCAGGGTGACATCATAGCCGCCCCCTTGAAAGGCGTTCGGGTCCTGGTCCTGGTTTTTGCACTTAGAAGTGCCATCAATGTTAAAATTACACGCAGTTGTGTCATTTTTTTCTTTCCCTTCTCCCAGGTGTGATGACTTACCTGTTTGGGGAAGGGGTCGCTGTGGCTCTAAGATCCTAAAGGGTAACAAAGAGGACTCTTTTCCAAGGAGGCTTTTGCACAGGGCAGCTGCTTCTGCTCTGTGTGGATTCCACCGATGTCTTTTTTCACGGGTTTCTGATTCCTCTTCCCTCCTCTTTGCCGTGAAGGATGTGCATAAATCATTTGTTTCTTCTTTTTTGTCTCTCTCTCCAGACTATGAATCCTCCTCTCCCCCCGCCCCCTCTCCAGGAGGCCACCCCCATGGGCGCTGTTGCTGCTCCCGGGATGGGCTCCAGACCCGTGGCCGGACCCAGTGACCAGACCACACACTCACGGCCGCAGACGCGCCCCAGCGTGTAAGTGCGGCGGCCTTTCTGGCCGCGGACTGAGCCCAAGCAGAGACGCGGGGAACGGCTTTCTGGGGGTCGCTGGTGCCAGGGTGGTGTCGTATGCTTGGTCGTGCGTGTCATTCATTAGGAAACAGAAACTAAGTGGGTCTGAGGATGGGCCACCGGGCAGCCGGCCTGCTGAGTGCGGGTCTTCCCGGCCTTCCTCTGCCACTCCTGCCAGGGCTTTGTCCCCACCTTCGTCCCCTGCGTAAGGATGCTTGGGAACAGGGAGGGGCTGAGCAGAGGCCAGACCTAGCAGAGTGTGCGCGTGCAAAGCTGCAGGTCCCCTACAGTGAAAAGTCTGGACATTATCCCGTTCAGGGGCTCCCCGTGGCCGAATGCAGCTCGGCGTTGGAGGCTTTTCCCCTGTGTGGACTGACCCAGCAGACGCTCGGAGCCTGGTTCACGTGGCCCGCCGAGCTGCGGGCTCCACGTGTCGGGGCACAGTCCCGTGCATGCAGGAGCTGTTGGGGGCTCTCTGCGATCTGCACTTGCCTTGCCTTTGACTCTTGCAAATTCCGTGTCTACCCTGGCTGAGCTCACAGACGCGGGTGCGGCCGGCCTTCGGGTTCAGCCATGTGCCAAGCTCCCCAGCGGGATTTTGAACCGTATGTTCCTGCCGGGGCTGCTTCCCAACTCTGACCGGGGCCATCTGAAGGGCTCAGTTTTCCCAGTGGGCACCTGACGCCCCACAGCAGGCTTGCACCCTGGCAAGCTGCATGAATTCCTTCGCACCCATGAGTACCGTGTGGAGGGGTCGTCGCCTTCACACCGGGAGGACCAGGTGGGCAGTTCTGAGTCAGGAGGCCGCTGTCTTTTCTATGTAGGTGGCAGTTCAATGGACAGTGACCAAGGCCACTCACAGCTTAAAGGATTGTACTTTCTGTTTACTTTTGTGTGAAACATCCAAGGCTTTGTGCCAAAGAAGAGTTTTGAGCATCTTGGGGTCTGTCTGTTACTCAGCTTGAAATCGGCTGTTTTTTCCTCTTCTAGGTATGTTGCCATTTATCCGTACACCCCCCGGAAGGAGGATGAGCTGGAGCTGAGGAAGGGGGAGCTGTTTCTCGTGTTTGAGCGCTGCCAGGACGGCTGGTTCAAGGGCACGTCCATGCACACCAGCAAGATAGGGGTCTTCCCTGGCAATTATGTGGCCCCTGTCACGAGGTAGGGCTCTGAGTAAGTGGTTGCTGAGTCCTAAACAGAGAAGCTTTGTCCTTTCCCATGGTTTTCAGCCTGTCCAAGATTCCTCCTCCCATTACAGCTGCTTGTTACACAGCCGACATTTTAAAGATCCCTATCTGTATTTGCCGAAATCCCTTCTAATTCTCAAAATTTTAGCTTACTCTTCACATGGATATATGTGAAATTGTAGGTTTCTACCAATAAATGTACTGGGTTTTAAATTATTTGCTTTAAGTTACATGTGAGAAGACTCAACTACACCATTTTCAAGCGATATTATTAATACTCTATGTGATGCTTACGAGATGCCAGACACGCAGGTTTCTAGATGCATCACACACGTTAATGCCACGTCCTTAAGCAGCTGCCTGATGTATGTGCTGTTGTGATCCCCACTCAGCAGCTGAGCCCGTAGAGGTGGAGAGGTTAAGCAACTCGTCTGAGGTCACCTGGTGAGGAGGTGCTGAAAGCCAGCCGTTTATTCCAGTAGCTTGGCCGTCACCTCTGAATTCTCACAGTTATTTTCTGTCGTACAGTCAGAAACAGAATTCCTTCAATATGACACAGCTCCTTCACCCTTCTCAAATGAGGGCAGTTTTGCTCCCCAGGGTAATTTGGCAACGTCTGGACACATTTTTGATGGTCACGATGCGGGGTGGGGGTGCTACTGGTCTCCAGCGCACAGAAACCAGGGACGCACAGGACACCTGCAGGGCACGGCACAGCCTGCGCAGAAAGGAGCTCTCTGGCCCCAAATGTCACCAAGGTTGAGAAACCATGTCAGTGGGAAGCAAGAGCTTTAGATGTATAGATACATCGCCTTCACTTTATTTAAAGGTAGTCCCCTCTCTGGGCACTGAGGAACGTAGCTTTGGAACGAACGCAATGACCTGTAATGGCATTGTCGTTGAGGAAACCCCAGTTTTGGGCCACCTGGCTCTTCATAAATGGGCCAGCTTCTCTGTGTTAAATCATTTCTCAAAGTCCCTGATTTTAAGTAAATAGTTTAATGAACTGACATGTTGTCAGCTGTTGGCCTTGATTCAGAGGCTGGCCAGCAGCCTAATCAAATGAAAATCATTCTGTTTGCAGATGGTGACAGAATGTTAGCTTTCATTTGACTTGCACATTTTTCATCACTATAAACCTTCTTCTCGGTATATGTTAAAATCTACATCCATATCCAGAAGATGGCAGCTAGATCTTCCCTCGTGGGAAGAAAACAAACAAAAAGCCACAACAACTAAGGGAGATAAACCAAGCAACAACAACAAATCAAGTTAGTGAAGGAAAACATTTTCATAAGATTCAAATACAAATTATCCAAAAGTCTCTGGAGAGAAGCTTACTGACAGTAAATTCTCTGTCATTCCTCATAGTAAATAATAAGGAGGCTCAAGTTAATGAAGTATTCTGCTTGGTAGAAAGTTACTATAGAATTGTTGTTTAAATGAATTTAGAATATTAAAAAAAAATACGTTACGTAAAACTACACTGAACCTAATTTAGTTAAATTCAACCAGTAAATATTTGTTTGTAGCTGGCTGTACCCCTATAACGGTGCATGTACAAGAGGAATGGAAAAGAACCATTGCACATAGCCCTGCTTTCAGGGAACTTTTACTGAGTCAGGAGTATTTCATAAGGAATTTACTAAAAAATAGGACATCGTACTTTGTAATCAAGGGTCATAGAAGGAAGAAATCCACCTGAAACAGTAGAATCCTGAGGTCTTAGACCTGAGCCTTCGGCCAGGCTGCTGGGAATGGCAGGATTGAAACGTGAATGAGGTTAAGGTAGTTCGAAGGAAGCCAGAGGGGACATTGCAAAGTGTGTGCACACACGCACGTGTACACAGAGCAGTTAGGGAGGAGGGCAGGGCACATGAACACAGCCGTGACAACACAGACACTGTCATCTAACAGACCGGCTTCTCCAGGGCCTGGAAGCTGGTGGGGATGTTTAGCTTCAGGCGGGAGCTGAGACCAGGAACCATATGTCCTTGAGCAGAGTGACGCGTGATTTTCTCCGACTCCGTTTCCAGACCGTTCTCTCCTCAGGGCCACCGTTCTTTGAATCTGCGCTTCTTACCCTTGGGCATATGGTTCCATTCACTTCCTAACGTGTTCTGTTTTTAAGCTCTGCATCGTTTTTATGGTTGTTAATTGTTCTGTCTCCTGTCTTGCTGATGGACTGGGCTTCTGTCTCGGCAGGGCAGTGACCAGTGCTTCCCAGGGTAAAGTCCCCATGTCGACCACTGGCCAGACAAGTCGAGGGGGGGGACCGGCCAGCCCTTCCCCCGCAGGAGCGCCTGCCCAGAAGCCCCCGGGGAACGGCATGGCCGGCGGTCCCGGGGTCCCCACTGCCGTGGTGTCAGCAGCTCACATCCAGACGAGTCCCCAGGCCAAGGTCCTGCTGCACATGTCCGGACAGATGACCGTCAACCAGGCGCGCAGCGCTGTGAGGACAGGTAGGGGGGCCGGGCGGGTGGCACCGGGAAGGGGGCTCTGAGCAACATCAGACCTTTTACAACAGATGCTGAGAAGGACAGATGGAACTTTAAAATAATGAATAACGTTAGGAGACAGGCAGGCACAGTCTACTCACAGCTACTTGACTCCGCCTGCCTGGCTCGTGAATTCAAGCCTGATCTACAGATGGGGAGTCTGAAGGAAATTAGGTGGACCCTAGCCATGTCGATAGTACTTGAGAATGTGACTTCTGTGCTTGAGATCAGATGATCCTGAATCCCGCTGCTGCGGCGGCATGGCAGCCTGAGGATCGCCGGGCTGAGGGTCTGGTCTGAGCTTCATCACAGCTCTGCTTCAGACCCAGCCGGACCTTGAAGAGCTTTCTTCTTTCTACAGCATGAAAACCTCCCAAGAGCCTTAGGTAGCAGTGCTGGAGAAGACTGTTCAGTTCTATCAGAATAACCAAAGGGAGGAAAATGGTTACTGAGAAAAGGGAGAACGATGATAATAAGAAAAGATCTGGGGCCAGCCTGACCTGACCCTGTAGGGGTGTCGCTGGGTCCCTGGGTGAAGTGGGCTCGCAGGCACTCAGCAGACGTGGGGCTGACCCGGGATCTGGAAGGGTGGTGTCCAGGGGCCCCGCCAAGACTAAGTAAGCGCTCTTAAAGCACCGTGGTTTCTTACTGCTGTGACAGGTGTGCTGGTCGGCGCGGGCTCGGCGAGCAGCACGCGTCCAAGTCACTCTCTGCTCTTCTCTCCCGTCCTCCAGTCTCGGCCCACAGCCAGGAGCGCCCCACGGCGGCCGTGACGCCCATCCAGGTTCAGAGCGCCGCGGGGCTGCCCCATCACCCCCTGGCCTCGCCCCAGCCCCCCGGCCCGATGGGCCCCCCTGCCCACGTGGCTGCTGGCAGCCTGGGCCGGGTCGGCGCCCCGCTGGCCTGCGCTGTGGCCCCGCCGAGCCTCCCCGCCGCCTCCCTGGAGACCGAGCCCGGCGGTCGCCCAGTGACCATGCTCCCGGGGCCGCCCACCTCTCCCGACAGCGGCTCAGCGGCCAAGCCAGACAAGGACAGCAAGGTGACCACCCCAAGGGCCTGCCGGGCAACCGGGGCCGGGCTCTCTGCAGTTAGACCCTGGTGTGGGAAGCTGGGGTCTGCCTCCGGGGGCTTCCACCCCACCCCCTCAGTGACCTTCACTCCTCCTGTTTAGTGGGCTTTGCTTCTGGTTGACAGTCCTGCAGAAATGTACTTAATATACTAAGGGCTAGAAACGGTTGATCAGAAGTGTTACTTTTGGCTTCATTGTTCCTACACTACGTTTGATTATAACCTGTGTGGATAGTTTTTCTCTTGACTTGAAATACAGGGGGGAGATTATTTTCTAATTTGATACATCTTTCTAAAAGATGTGTCTTTTTAAAAGGTGTATCTTTTAAATACATCTTTTAAAAGATGTACCTTTTTACATCTTTTTAAAAGGCTCTCTCCTTTGGGCCTGAATTTGAAAGAAGATGTAAGTGGGAAGCTGTGTTTGAAAGACTAACTTCTGGTGGCGTTTGGAGACAAGGGAAGTGCCTGGTGATTAGATGTGCACAGAAAGAGCAGAGTGACAGCAGATTCTGCGCAATTGTATTGTAACCATGACTTTTCCCCCAGTGTTCGTGCCTTTTCCCCAGAGCTGGCCTGCAGCTCTAGGGTCATCACCAGGTTCCGTGGTCATGTATGTCGCTCTGTTTAAATGGTTAGGGAAGCCTGTAAGCAGGGGTTTGTAAGGAAATAAACTTTACAGGCTACTAAAAAGTTAATATTTAATTGTTGAGTTAACATGAGTGTTTTTGCAAAAGATTGGTATCTGTTCAGTGTTTATAATTAACTACCTTAAACTTGTACTCAAGCTGACATGGTCAACTTTGTCAGTATCTTCAGAAGAATTATTTTACAGTTTAGATTTGAAGGTTCCGGGATGGTGTGTCAGGGCCACTGTCACAGAGGAGAGCAGACTCTTCAGCCGCAGGCCTCCCAGGGAAGGATTCATGGAATCTCTGAGGCTGAAGCACGCCTGTGCTAGACAGAATAATGGCTCCCCCAAGG
Source organism: Hyperoodon ampullatus (assembly GCF_949752795.1). Lineage (NCBI taxonomy): Eukaryota > Metazoa > Chordata > Mammalia > Artiodactyla > Ziphiidae > Hyperoodon > Hyperoodon ampullatus. Next base: position 126,130,825 of record NC_136919.1, read on the forward strand.
ATGTCCATGTCCTGATCCCTGAAGTTTGAGAATACGTTTCCTTACATTGCAAAGGGGATCTTATGGTTGGGATTAAATTAAAGGTTTAAAGGTGTTTGGATTATCCAGGTGGGCCCAGTATAACCTCAAGGATCTTCACATAAGGGAGGGAGGAGGATCAGGGCCCGAGGAGATGTGAGGTCAGAAGCAGAGAGCAGAGTGACCCGAGGAGGGGACCGCAAGCCAGGAAATGCAAGTAGCTCCTGGAACCTGGAAACGGCAAGGAAGTGTTCTCCCCCGGTGCCGCCAGAAGGACCCAGCCCTGCTGACACCGGGTTTTTGCCATGAAGTTTGGGGTGATTGGTTACAACAGCAACTGATAAGGCCCTTACGTTTATCCTGCTGAGTCCCCATCCTTGACAAGTGGCCACTGGTCTCTGCTTGGACCCCTGTGGGCCCCGTGCCCTGGCTCCACATCGTCCTTGCTGTCTTCAGGCACCTCCAACTCGGAGAAAGTCTCTTCAGCACACACCTGTCTTCTGTGACTTCAAACCCTTGCTCTGTGTTTTGAGGGGCTACATAGAAAATGATGATCTCAGTTCCTTGGTGGTCCAGTGGTTAGGATTCCGCACTCTCAATGCCAAGGGCCTGGGTTCAGTCTCTGGTCCGGGAACTAAGATCCCACAAGCTGTGCAGCAGGGAAAAAAGGAAAGAAAGAAAGAAAGAAAAAGGATAGTCTCCTTTGTAGTTCAGGGTAATCTTCTTTTTTGAAAGGCTACACTCTACGGTTTTTTTTCCTATTCCTCGTGTCACAGGTTTCAAATGTCCCTTTCTAAGTCTGCCACCTCATTTAATGTTCCCAGCTCACTACAGACACTGTCCCAGTCACTCTTGACTCAGTGATCCCATGATTAGCACGAGTGTCACTTTGCCTCCATCGCTCCATCCTGCTGCCCAGGGCATCCAGGGGCAGCTTGACAGAGGCCAGATGAGATCTGAGCGTCTCTGTTCTTCCATCCAGACTGTTCCCTGGCTGCCCCGTTGTTTCTGCTGTAACTGACTATAGCCAGCATCTCCTGGAAGAGACTCTTCCTCGGTCTCACTTCCTCTCCTAAGTCAACCTTTCATCGAATACACTGTTCTAGGATTTTCCAGATGGTCTGCAAGGCGTGTTGTTGTCTTCTTTATGAAAGTGAGGACTAGACATGCCCTTCTTTGGCCTGTTGAGTTGACCCTGATCCCATGTTCACCAGGATCTGTCAGATTATTGGTTGCATTTCAGCTGTTCATTTCCTCTGTTCGCTGGGGTGGATTCAGCCTGTGGGGAGGAGTGGTTTGATCTCTAAATGCCGGCCTCCTCCCCCGTTTCCCTCCTGTCAAGGGGCATTGTTCTCCTTTCCCGTTGGAAGGTGGCCCTTCCCTTTCTTCCTGCGTCTGAGGACCGCCATCCACCCCGAACGGCAGCTCTGCGTCTCTCTTGTTCTTCCTCTCTCAAGCGTAACTTTAAGCAACACTCCCTACACACACACACTTGTTTTTTGGTCATTAGCATTTTTGCCAGTTTAAGCTCATTCTGGTCTTCAGCTTCTTGAATCGCCCCAGCTGTGATATGTTCTTCTTAGGGCCCTTCTCCCGATCTTTTTGTGGAGTCCTTTTGGCCGCTTCCTGGGGCATCACATCGGTGCCTTTAGGTGCCTCTGCATTTTCATCCACTGAGGTAGTTCGCATTTGTGTGCTTAGAACCTCGTTCTGGAAAGCCCTTCCATTGCTCTTGAAGTATCTTTCCTTTTGAGTTTCAGGTCATGCATATATTTTCTTGGAACTTTTAAAATCAGTTCTTTTACACTTCAGAGTTCAAGCCTGACCACGGGCAGTCTGTCCTGTGGGCACTTACTTCCGAGTCCTCACCAGCTGGACATCTCTGCCCCTGGGCTGTGCCTTTCCCCCAGGTCATCAGAGTTAGACCCTACGTTGCAGTTAGCTCGGCTTTCTGTGAGATTAAATTATCAGCAAGTCAGGGACTTCCCTGGTGGTCCAGTGGTTAAGAATCCGCCTTCCAGTGCAGGGGATGTGGGTTTGATCCCTGATCGGGGAACTAAGATCCCCCATGCCGCGGGCCAACTAAGCCCAAGTGCTGCAACTACCGAGCTTGCGCCCTAGAGCCCGTGCTCCACAATGAAGAGCCTGCCCACCACAACAGAAGATCCCGAGTGCTGCAACTAAGACCCGAATACATAAATAAATATGAAAAAAAATTATCAGCAAGTCAAGGGAAAAGTGTATCCAAGATTCTAAGTGTATCAGAGATTCTAGTTTTAGTTGGGACTTGCAGCCACTCTCTAAGTTTCTGACAATTCCCTCATTATTTCTGTCTTCCTTGTCATTCTGTGATGGGCATCGCCCATGTACATAAACTCTCCCCCAGATGCAGGCCCATCCATCGTGCCCTTCTCTCTGCACACGGGGGCCCTCTGGGGGGCTGCCCGGCTGCCCCACATGGCAGGTCACTCCCACGTGTGCTCAGAGCCGTTCCTCTTGAGCAGTATTTTGTCTGGAAGTCCTCGCTCACCAACTCTCAGAAACGTGTTTTTGCCCCGACGTGAAATCTCTAGCTAACTCTGTCGGTAACTGTGTTGTGTGGTTTGATAAATAGGTATTGGAAGCTCTGTCATATGTTTCCAAACATCATCTCAGTTTTTTCTTGTTTGAAACTCTGAGCATTTCTACCACTGTTTTTCTTCTTCCTGTAAGACCTCTGATAGCCTTTACGGTTATCAGTTTAACCGCCTATCTGGACATTTTTCTAATTTCATGCTCCATTTAAAGGCTTCATTATTTGATCAGCTTGTCTCCAGGCAAATGTATTTCTCAGTCCTTATGAGATACTCATGTATATGTATATACATTTTTTATTGTTTTCTAATTATAAACTTTTTTAACTTCTGCATATTTATTTAGAAGTTAGAGAAGATCCAGACATCTAAAACCTAAATGTGATCCAGGGTTTCAAAGAAAACCACTAATATGGTGGTGTTTAAATGCTTTTTTCCCCTAGATACCAAAATATAGCAAATATTATTTTGGTCTTTTAAGCTTTCATCTAGAAATAAAATCTTTTTCATTAGCACCAATTATATAATCGGCTGTTCTTATAAACTCTGAGTTCTGTTGAAACATAACTGAGGCATTTAAAAAATGTAACAGTTTGATTTGAGCAAAATTCTGTTCAAATCAGGCAGTGCCCCAGTGGGAGTGGTCAGGAGACACCAGCCAGGAGCTGAGGGCCAGGCTTTTATAGAGAAGATGGGGAAACAAAGCAGGGAAATTATGTAATTGGCTACAGGTTAAGTGTCACCTTATTTGGGGAGGACTAGTCCTCTGTGACTGGTTGTCCTGGGTGTGGATTTCTCAACCCCGAGGCGTCTGCAGGCTGAGGGCTGGTTTGCTTAGAGCTTGTCTAATGGCCTCTAATTAAAGCCTGATGGTTTAATTAGCTCAGCTGTCCTGATCTCACAACAGGAGAGGAGAAGGATCCATCTGACGCCCTCCTCTTCCGCCCACCTCCTTAGTCCCTCGGGTGCTGGGAGCATCTTCCCCATATTGTCCTTTGCTCCCAAGCCCACCAGCCGAGTGCTGCTGGTCCCCAGGCTCCCGGAACACCTTCCTGGAAGGTGGCTTTCCTACACGTCCAGTTTAGTGCCCAGATCCCTAACAGCTGTCCCCTTCTTTGTCACTGTGCCGATGCTTGAGGACCCTTGCTGTTATTCTTGGGTTTCTTTTTTTTTTTTCTTTTTTTAAATTTTATGTTTTGCCCTCTGGATCTTAGTTCCCCGACCAGGGATCAAACCCATGGCTCCTGCATTGGAAGCACGGAGTCTCAACCGCTGGCCACCAGGGAAGCCCCATTCTTGGGTTTCTTAACTGGAGCATCCATCTAGGGTTTATGTGCTTGTTTCCTTCTCTCTTGAACACTCATCCTGAAGTCCCTGCTCGTGGCTTTGCTCCACGATCTTCCTTCCTCCCAGCTCGTTTTTCGCTGTCAGAAACAACGTAGTCTGTGGCTTGGCTGTTTCGTTGAAACAGTTTCATCTGAAACTGTTTCGTTGTCTTAAGGAGAAGAAGTTCCCGCTGAGCTGGGTCTGGAAGGTCCAGATCCGCCCGCAGAGCTCGGCCCCCTGGCCTCTGGCCTGCAGCCCAGGTGGACGGTCCCCAGAGCAGAGGTGCTTCCAGAGATGTGGCCGCACTGAGCTCACCGGAGAGGAGGGTGGGCTCGGATGAAAGCCCACGTCACCCCTGACAGTGATGACCATTGGTGAGCCTTAGGTGGTGGGGCCAGTACTGATTCCTGTTCCATCAGGTGGGTATCAGGAACAAGCATGGAGACTCGTAGCAGCATTGAGCAAGGCTCTTGAGCCCAGTGGTGTTTAACCACGTCTGGAATCTCACGTGGCCTTTCCCTCTCGCCATGCACGATGCCTCTTGAGCCGCGCGTCCACTGGGGCCAGCACCCCGTCGTCCTCCCCCGGCCCTCCTGGGTTTCCTGTGAGTGCCTGTGTGCCCGCAGGGCTGCGTCTCTGCCGGAGGGTGTGAGCTTCTTGCTGCAGGTTCACTGCTGTGATCCCAGAGCCCAGGGCACTGAGGCATCACATTCGATGCTCAGTAAATAGTCGCTTAAAAAACGAGTGATTATCATCATATGATGGTGTGAATTAGGTGTCGGAGGTGGCTTACCCGTGAACAGCACCTCTTATCGCTGGGAGCCTGACGACATAGATTTTTGATACCAAAGGCCCAGAAGCCTCCCTCTTGCTACGTTGTGTGTGCATCTCAGGGCACAGCAGACCAGAGGGGAAGACAGGCTCGGGTGTGGGTAATGGTGAGTAGTTCAAGTGCAATTCATTTCTGCTTGGGAAGGAGCTCTGACGTGGCGTTTCCATAGTGTCCCCAGCCTCTGCTGTATGACTAATACAGACTTATTAACTTTATGTTCAGATATTATGTTTATATATGAAACTCTTTCTGGCTATCTGGTGATGATTTCCTGACCCAAATAGCTTTTTGTTTTCATATGAGACGTGATTTTAAATGATGAAATCTTCTGAAGAGGAATTATGACAGCAAAAACATTATACATCTAGGAATAGTTTCTTGGAAAAACCCACAGGAGAAGAATTATTAAGATTTATGTTAAAAGATATGCCCTTTTCCATGCATGCTAACATGACATTTTAAAAATTGCTTTGCTGAAGTGTAGCTGTTATTAATTCATCCGTAGTTTTCATTTCTGCTGTTGTATTTTGAGAAACAAAGGTGCCCTTAATGATACATGTCTGAGTTTGCAAAATTCCCTCAAGGGGCTCAGTGTTCTGCTAACATGGAAACACTGGAATATGGTATTCACAGCCCAGCTACTGGACCCGGGGTAGCGTCCCTCCATGCCAGTGCCCCATCCTCATCCCCACCCCCACCCCCACCCCCTGGAAGTCACTGGAGCTGCACTTCATGTGTGTGACCCTTCAGAGGAACAAAGTCACCTTTCTTCTTAATCACTTTCGAGGCTGTTCCCCTAGAGGCATCCAGTCAACTGTTTCCCTGGCATCAGGACTGAGCTTTTAGGCAGAGTCTTAGCGGCGGTTTCCTGAGACCGAGTTTATCATGGACTGTGTTCTCAGTAGACCTGTGGGGCCCCTGGGCTCTCGTGTGCGTCCTGATGTCCCAGCGGGAACCGCTGAGGACCTGCAAGGCTGGACGTTCTTCCCAGCTCCTGTATCCGCCCCGAGGCCCCAGGCCCCCTCAGAGGAGGCGCAGATGTGCCAGCAGGTGTGTCCTTCCCCGTCACAGGCCGCCGTGTAGATGGAATCACCATTGCCCTGTGGAGTGCAGACTGCCCTCTCCTCCTCCCTCAGCCCTGGGTCCGGCCAGCTTGCTTCCCATCCCCCGTCCTCTGCCAGCTCATCCGCGTCCTGCTCTCGGCACTGGCGCCGTAGGACATGCAGGCTCGGGTACCTGGCCAAGGATGTGGGACCATTCACTGCAGTGCACACATGGCCCTACGGAAGGTGAACGGGTGAAGCAGAAGCCAGAGAGGTGCAGCTGAGGCCCGGCCTGACTAAAGATGCAAGAGAACCTTCCTCAGGAGGGAGGGGAAGGGTTGGGGGGCTGATGCGCCAGCTCTGCAGCCTGAGCCCCTGACAAACAGAAATGGTCCAGCACATCCCGCCCCTCCCCCCTTCATTCTTGCCCCGGGGGTTACAGGTGCTGTGGGCAGCGATAGCTAAATGGGGCCTGGGGGTGCAGACCCCCTGGGATGCTTGTTCATCTGATACGTGATTACTTTTATTTCTTCCTCTTTCTGCCAGCCTGCTTCTAATGAAACTGTGTTATTATGCCTCCCCCAGGGGGCTTTTACTGAGTCTGAACTAACTCAATATTCAGGAAAACTTCCTCAGTGTTCTATTAACTCAATATTCAGGAAAACTTCCTCAGTGTTCTATCTCCTTAAGGGCCCCTCATAATTCTGCTTCCCTGTTAGTGGACCTTAATAATCCCAGTTTGCCTGGAGCGTGTTCTAAAGAATTATTTCTCTGAATTGTTTTATTCTCAGGCCGTGTTTTGAGTCAGAGGACCTGATGATGTAGTTGATATCTTAGTAAGACAATTTAAAGTGACGATTGTTAACCTGTGCTTGGGCATCAGAAGAACACTGACACTTGGGGTCTGGGCACGGAGGAGAGCCAGCCCTCTGTCTGGTTTCCTAGCAGAGCAAAGACCAAGAGCCACGAGATGGCTAGGAAAAATTCTTATTTGTATGCTTGCTTGCAAAAAAGAGACACAAAAATGTTTTTTATTATACTGAAGCTTGTTTTTCTAATTTTGTGGAGTTGTTTTTGGCTTTTTAATCAAGGAAGTACTTGCACAATAGAAATGGTTTGACTTCTGTTATTATTGGTTTGTTTAATTTCATCAAGGTGGTGACAAGTGAACACTTTGATCAAAACGTCACCCATCCCCTCCATGGACTTCCCTGGAGGCCCAGTGGTTAAGACTCCGCGCTTCCACTGCAGGGGGCACGAGTTCGATCCCTAGTTGGGGAACTAAGATCCTGCGTGCCGCGCGGCACGGACAAAAATAAAAGACATCACCCCTGTAAATGATAAGCGTCAGGTCTGTGGCTGTAGAAATGGGAACAGGTTTATGCTAATTCCGCACACAAGAATTAGAGCTCGGGTCGGCAGAATTCCAGGAAGTTAAAGCCGTCATCTGAAATTTCCATTTGGTCCTAAAGTGCCACTTTGCCTTCACCAAGCCTGAGAAGTGAATAGGTTGGATTTGGGTTTCTCATCATTTTTCTCTACTTGTCTTACCTGCTCTGTGGAGGATGCTGATGAGCACTGGAATGTCCAGAACGAGGGAAAATGCCCAGGCGGGTGCGGGGGAGGCCAAGGGCAGGTGAACACACGGCCCCCGGGATCCGGACCGAGAGTCCCCAGACACCCACAGGCGCCCCTCGAAAGCTTACATCAGAACTTGAAACTGCAGCAACGGAACCATGTCTTCGACTCTCGTGCTTTTTTCTTTTTTTCTAGAAAGAGAGAAAGGGACTGTTGAAGCTGCTCTCCGGGGCCTCCACCAAGCGCAAGCCGCGGGGGTCACCGCCGGCCTCGCCCACCCTGGATGTCGAGCCGGGGGCCGAGCTGCTGCCCGGGGCCCCCTGCGCCCCCTGCGCCTGCCCCGGGCCCTGTGACGCCGACACGCCGGCCCCGGCCCCCGGCCCGCAGCGCCGGACCTGCTCCCTGGACTCGGCCCCGGTGGCGCCACCACCGCGGCAGCCCTGCTCGTCCTTGGGCCCTGCGGCCGGTGACGCGAGGCCTGCAGTCTGTGAAAGGTGAGTCCACGGTCACGGCCACCGGGGAGCCAGCAGGTCTGCGGTGTCCGGGGGGCCTCACGTCCCCTTCCCTGGGTCCGTGGTGACGGCCAGCCCGGCCCCTGGCCCCCCTGGGGTGGCGGGCTCCCCCTCTGCCGTTCTCTCCGTGTTCTCGCCCCGCGGGGCTGTGACCCCCTTCCCGTCCGTGTCTCCAGCACTGTCCCCGACGGGGCTGTGGGTCACCGCCGCCCTGGCCCCGCTCCTTCTCGTTCCTCGCTCGGGGCCAGCCCTCTGCCCTCGTTTCGTATTTGGCATTTTCCTGAGAGGTTCACGTCACGACCTGCTAGTTGTGAAGCACCTCGAGGACGTGCCCACTCACAGTCCTCTTTGGGTGCTTCCCGAGCCAGAGGGCGGCCGAGTTCTCCCGGGCTGACCCCCTCCTGACCCCCTCCTGACCCGCTGACTGGGTTCCGATACCCGCAGGACGCCGAGCCCTGTTCCGTGACTGTGGCCCTGAGTCACCGTAATTTACACACGGGAGCCACCCTGTCTCATTCTGCTGCTGGGGCTCTTAGGAGCGCATTAGGAGAGAAAATGTACTAAATAAGACAAAAACCTACTAGGATCGTATGAATTAGAAACGCGGCACAGTTCATTGCCCGGGAAGACACCATGAAGTACACTAAAAACGGGACTGTTTTCCCATAATGCAGAAATATATAAATACGTGCTTTACGGGGTGCCGTCTGTGTCTGTAAGCTTTATTCCCTCCTCTGTCCCTGCGTCTCATAAATAAAGCAAATTTCTAGTTTGTGGAGGTGTTGCCTTTGGGGCAGCCTTTTCTGTTACTCATTCACAAACTACTATCAAGTGTTATACTTTCAAATGACTGAAATTCACCTTAACTCTGTATTTCAGATGAACACTTGTACCCACCAAAATCTGAGGCTTTCATTCAGACGACTTGGGGGGAGGCATATACTTTATTACTCAGAAATAACCTGGGGAAGAATTCGTCAAACAATCTATGCGCCTTGAGTACAAAGTACACAATTTACTGTGTACTTTTACGGTGAAGTAAAATAATTTCATGTATTTCTGACCCTTATGGAACCGGTTTTGAAATGAGACGTCACCCTGAAAAGTGTTCCTGTCCCGCCGATAGGATCGTTGTGTCTTTCCCCTCATCTGTGGGGCTCTCAGTAAAGCCTTGAAATCCTGCCCCAGATTCACGCCATCCTTTATTCTGAGAGTCTTGCTCTTCTCTGCGGTGTTTCTCTGCTTTCCAGGGATCGCACCTGTGTGCCAGTCCAGCAGCTGGTTTCCTTTCTTTCCGTCCCAGGCACTAATATGCAGTTTCCCCCCCCGAGCCCTGAGCCTCCCCCCTCCCCTGTCATTTGTGGTGGTGGCGTGACTGTTCCGAGTGACACTTTACTTCCCCGAGCACACGTTCCTTTCCAGACGCCACATGTGCCCAGTCTGTGAGCTTCTGCATCCCAGCCCCTTCCTCTTCAAGGAGCTCCTTGCTCACAGCAGGCTCCTGCTGTCCAGAGCATCTGCAAAGGAGGGGCCTCGGGTGCAGGCAGGTGACAGCGGTTCACGGGCAGGCTGCCCCTCAGGCAGGGAGCGGGGAGGGTTTACTGGTGGGGACGGAGGGGGCACGGTGTGCTGGGATCCTCTTCCGGGTGTTGTATAGCACCATTTCCATCTTTACAAGTGGGAAAGTGCTCTTGGGAGAGAATTTCTGCCCCGCGTTTATATTTTTATAATCCATATGTTCACTGGAATACTGAATATAATAGCCAGCCTGACCGACTTTTCCCAGCCCTTTTGCCTTCGTACAGCGCGGCTGATGTTATGTATCTAACTTGGATTCTTAGGTCTGCCTGACTATGAAAACAACAGGAAAAATGTGTGGAAACAAGTAGAATAGGAAAACAGTCTATTATCCTGTTGTCCACTGGGAATGAAATTTTTTGTTTACTCAAAAACTACCGAGGACATCATTTAGGGATTGCCTGTTTCAGTATTTCAGAACTTTCAACATAATAAAAAGTACTTCATGCTAAAAATGCAGGGAAGATTAACTGTCACATCAGTCTAATTCAGGAAGCATTTCAGGATCTCAGAGGCCTCGATTCACAATCTAAAAATCACGACTCCAGCCCCCGCAAAGCGCAGAAGCCTGAGGTTCTTTGGGTAGAATTTTTCCTGGTAGAATTTCACTGAAATATTTTTCAGTGTCTAACATCGGTCCAGTATGAGATAGGATTCATCTACAGATGAGAATGAGAACAGGAATAAAATTTCCTCCCAAACCATGACCCTGCCCCATAAATCTCAAATGAAAGAATGGGACCAGGGTGCCCAGTGCTGTCAGGCGGAAGAAGCAGTCTCAGGAGAGAAAGACATAAGCATCTCACAATAAGGAAGGAGGAGCCTGGAGGTGTGTTGACAGATCTTGGTGTCAGCTGAGACTGTTCTCTGAGGAACAAAAGGATTCTTTTGTGTTTGTTAGAGAAACTGAAGAAAACAAGCAAGAAATGTTATATCCTGGAGGCAGAATAGAATTGATGACAGTGGAAATAATAGATGTTTTAGGCTCTATTGGAGAGACTGGGAAAAATATAATTAGGAAATTGCAAAGAGAAAGTAGAAATAAAATATTTCAGAAGGGATGGCAAATAAAAGAAAGGGCATGTGACAGTTTTTTTTCCTACTTAAAAAAAATTACAGATAAAGGGCTTAAGGAGACACAGCAGGTCATCTCCGTATATTTTTAAGTTTAGGAATTAAACTGATAACCACATACCTATAAGCCCATCTGCTAAATTGGCAAAGAACCTCTGATCTTTGATGAGGGATTTGGCTAGAATGCTTAGAAACATACAAATTGGATAGAGAGAGATTTACAGAAAGGCAGTCGGGCTTAAACAGCATGATTAATTTGAGCCCGTGACAGTGAACCCACCGGGTGAAGCAATGGACATAATTCACTCGGACTTCAAGCAAACTACAAAGCGAGTGAGTTTGGTTTTGCCAGTGAAGTACTTAATTGGATCTCAGTTTGCTGTGGCGCCTGGCAGAAAGCAGTGAAGGCCAGGGAGCTGGACAGGGTGCTTCCCAGAGTCCCAGGGGGTGCAATTTGGGCTAAACCAGGAGAGGTTAGAAACAAAAATGCACGAACTACAGAGAACATGAGAGAGACCAGAAAAATTAAGGAAATAGAAAATTTGTGCTAATAAAAGACTGCAAGTGCTCGTCTAGTCAGAAGCCAGATATCTTAGCCCAGAGCGGGAAGACTGCCCTTGGGATGTCAGTGAAGCTTCTTTATACAGCAAGCGTCTTTTTCTCAAATTCCACCCTGGTCATTATCACCAAAAATTCATTTAGTGTCACACAGCCACCAAGAGGCCGAGGCCTATCTAGGGCCAGGTCTGTGAGCCACTCTGTACGTCCCACAGTGACCCCAGGGCTCTGTCCAGAGGGGGCAGGAGATGCCTCCCAGCAGCCAAGCACCGCGCAGCTTTGGATGGTTTTTCCTCTTTCTCGCTTCCTTCCGTGCTTTCTCTCTCTCTCTCTCTCTCTCTCCCTTTCCCTCCTTCCGTTCCTCCCTCCCTTCCTTCCTTTTTCTTTCTTTCTTTGCTTTCTTCCATCTTTCCATTAACTTTTAAATTCACTTATCTTAATTTTTAAATTGTGATCAAATAGCATTTTTACCATTTTTTCCAAGTGTACAATTCAGTAGCATTAAGTACATTCACGTTGTTGTACAGCCATCACCACTCTCCACTTCTAGAGCTCTTCCATCATCCCATTCAACACTAACTCCCTGTTCCCTCCTCTCTCAGCCCCTGACAACCCCCATTCTACTTGCTGACTGTATGAGTTTGTTCTGCAAACCTCATAAGTGAAATTGTATATTTGTTCTTTTGTGTGCGGCTTATTTCACTTAGCATAATGTTTTTAAGGTTCATCCACGTTGTAACCTGTGTCTGTCAGAATTTCATTCCTTTTTGAGGAGCTTTGTCCATTTAAAAAGTAGTTTTCCTATACGGTCAGGACTTTTATTTTAGTCACTTGGCATGCTTATTAAGGATGACCATATGGGGCTTCCCTGGTGGCGCAGTGGTTGAGAGTCCGCCTGCCGATGCAGGGGACACGGGTTCGTGCCCCGGTCCGGGAAGATCCCACATGCCGCGGAGCGGCTGGGCCCGTGAGCCATGGCCACTGAACCTGCGTGTCCGGAGCCTATGCTCCGCAACGGGAGAGGCCACAACAGTGAGAGGCCCGTGTACCGCAAAAAAAAAAACAAAAACAAAAAAACCAAAGAATGATCACATGTATTTACTATGTTCGCTGGTGTGAGGTGTATACCGTGAGTTTACCATCACTTCACCCCTGAAGCAGCTCATGTTTTGTTTTGGCCAAATGAATGAGGCAGGGGTGCAGCTGGTGGTGATGCAGTGTAGACTGTGCTAAGTGCCGAGGCTTCTGGAATCTGGTCAGGTGTGAAGTTACCTGCAGCCGTGGGGCAGGTGGGAGCCAGGCTTTGAGAGGCCTGTCAGGCGTGGGCGGCGCGGAGGTTGTCTGAGAGAGTCCCCAGGGGACCACATGAGCCAAGACATGGGGTGCGGAGAGAGGCCACGCCTGGGGGAGTGTCCCCGTGTGGAGGCGCGCTTGGCACGTTTGTGGGGATAATAGTAGCTGTAGCTATAAAGAGAGACTGAGGCCGGTCACTGAGGGCTTCACACACCAGGCTGAGGAATAACCTAACTCCGAGGCGCTGGGAAGCCATAAGGAGTTTTGAGCCAGAAATAGCTACACACAGAGCTGGCAGTTAAAGTTAGTATTTCGCTTCTTTGCAAAATGGAATGGGGACGGGAGGAGATTTGAGGCGGGAGGACAGGCAGGTTGTTTGGTCAGGTGGGAGGGGACACAGCGGCGCGGCAGACTTGCAGGTGGACCCCAGGTCCCGTGGCGGTCATGGGAAAGAAGTCTGGCCGCTGAGGCTCAGGGCTGCCCCGCGTCCCTGCTCAGATCAAGCCGAGCATCATCCAGGGGCCTGACGGCTGTGCTCACATCTGCCGGGGGATTGCTGAACATCCACTTGGCAAAGCTCCTCCACCCCTGAGACGGTGGCCGGCTGGGCCCATTGTTGGCCTTGGGCGTCTGCATTGGAAACCTGGTGCAGACACCCTCGAGGCATATCCAGCATCTGAGCAGAGTCTCTGCTGCACCAGCTGGTCTCCCTACAACCCAAGGTCTCCCTGAAGGCCCGTCACTTAGCGGTGAAAATCCACTGCCCTGTGGGCTTGGCACGAAGATCATGGTCTTAGCCTAGCAGCAATTCTAGTTCAGAAAATGTTTGACAAAATTGGTTTAGTACAGTTTTTAAAATGCAAATATTAGAACTATTCACTTTTTTCAAGAAATGTTTTTGTTCCATTTCACCTGTAAGGCAGCTGGCAGAGGACCGGTGGGGATACATTTCATCAGAGAGCTACTGTGAATATGATTTGAGTCACTTGTACGCTTCTTTCCATAATTATAAAGCTTTGCTCAAATTTCAACTTGCCCCAAGTGGCAGCTTGGATTTGTTTTTAATTTAAATATTTATTTATTTGGCTGCATCGGGTCTTAGTTGTGGCACACGAGCTCTTCGTTGTGTTGTGCAGGCTCCTCTGTAGTTGTGGTGCGCGGGTTCCAGAGCTCCAGAGCACACAAGCTCAGCAGTTGTGGTGCGCGGGCGTAGTTGCTCCGCGGCATGTGGGATCTTAGTTCCCCGACCAGGGATCGAACCCGCGTCCCCTGCATTGGAAGGGCAGAGTCTTAACCACTGGGCCGCCAGGGAAGTCCCAGCAGCATGAGTTTTTCCGTGGATCTTCAGCCTGCTGGCATCAGAGTTGAGCAGCCTTCTCATCTGGATTCCTTCCTTCAGGGTAGTCCACAGTGGGAAGCTGTCGGAGAAGGGTTTCCAGAGCCCTAACTCTGTCATTCTAAAGTCTGTCAGTGTGTTGTCAGGACGTTCTCCTTCAGGGTGTGGTCTGAGTCGTTCCTGGGTAGAGGCGGCTGTCGGTCACCTCCCTGAAGCGCCAGGCCCCCGCCCGCTCTAGCCTGAGCCACACGATCGTGCTGGGGGCTGGCCCTTGGGGTGTCAGCTCTGTGACAGACACCATCCTGGGTGCATCCCACCTGTGTCCTCCACACATCACCTGATGCTACCTGCTCCAGTCCCTGCAGTCCTAGTCCACAGATGAGAAAACCGAGGCCCAAGCAGAGATGGCCGCCCACAGTGAAGCTGCTCCAAATGGCCCCAAAGCCTGCGTGGATCCCCAGGCCCACTTCTTCCACGAGGCCAGGCCTCCCCCACCTCCTCCAAGCTTGACTGAAGCCTGTCAGTACTCATGTTTCAGTTCTCTGGACCTTTCTTGGAGATAATCAGGCAGCCTCCGTGCCATGCTTCTGCTCCAGACCCTGGAGGATAGTTTGGCTCCTGAGCCCAGGGTTGTTCAGAAATGGTGTAGGTGGCCCCTGGGCCTTTGCAGAGATGCCTTTTTTAATAGAGTCATAGCCTGGGGCTCTTGCTCAGGTCTTAACATGAGTGGATTCTGGTTTTTATGGAATGGAGGCTGGTGAAACTAGCAATCTTCCAAAAGGACTGGGCTCAGATGGCTTTCATGAGTTTGGGGCAGTTCTGTAGAATCGGTTTTGATGACCAACTTTTCACCCATGACATTCTCTACTTGCTGTTAAGAGTAATTCCTGTGAGGCTATAAATTCATTTTCTGACTTTGAGACCCAAATGAGAGTAGAAACTCAACCCCTTTTGTAGCTGAAGAACTAACTGATTAGCATGAGACAGGGAGAGATTATTTATTAGTTATCTTTTGCTGTATAACACATTACCCCCAAAACTCAGTGGCTTAAAATAACTGTAAATATGTATTATTTCATAGTTCTATGGGTTGAGAATTTGGGGATAGCTTATGTGGGTGATTCTGGCTTAGGCTATTTGTTAGGATGAGTGTCCAGATGTCAGCCTGAGCTGCAGGTGTGTCAAGGTTTGACTGGGGCTGGAAGACCCCTTTCAAGGTGGTCCCGCTGGCTTATGGGAAGAGACGTCTGTTACCCGGCATGTGGTCCTGTCCACAGGGTGATGAATCAGCTGACAGTGTGGGACTGGTTTCCCGGGAGACAGCCGGGTGGGAGCCGCACCTGTTAGGACCCCACCTCAGGACCAGAGACCGTCATTTTCACAGGATTCTGTTGGTCACACAGGTGGGCGGAGACCACACAGAGTGTGAAAAACAGCTCACCTCCCTCTGGCTTCCCTGGCTCTTAACCATAATTTTGCAGAAGGAAAGGAAGAAGCATGGAAGCAGGGGGTAGATGACCTTGAACCAGCAAGGCTTCTGGAATCTTTCAGTAATAATTACATATTTTCCCACTGATACCTGAGTTGAGAACCAGTGGAGAAACGGACACAGATGTCAGACCAACTGAGTTCTGAATGCCGGCCTCCTTCCTGGTGGTGGTGGATTGAACTGGTGGTCTCGGTCCTCCCGTCCCTGCGTGGACCTTGGGAGACCTGCCCCAGGGAGAACTGGGGTGTTTAGGGCAGGATTTCCTTAGCCAGGACCTGGTCTGTGGACCATTATGCACATCCAAACATTGTTCATGCCAAGTCTCTACTCAACAGGGGACGGTGGCATTTTGAGTCATTTTACCAACATTATAGGCAAACTTGTGCTCCGTCCTGTTCTGTCAGCGTCTCAGGCGCGTGCACTGGCTTTGCTCAACTCTGAGCAGCTGTGACTAAGCCCACTGTCTCTCCCCGCCTCCTCCTCCTTGCTTCCCCTCCCTCCTTCTCCCCTCTTTCCCATCTCTCTCTCTCTCCCCATCTCTCCCCCATCTCTCCCCCCATCTCTCCCCCATCTCTCCCCCATCTCTCCCCATCTCTCCCCGTCTCTCCCCATCACACCCCATCTCCCCCATCTCTCCCCAACTCTCCCCCCATCTCACCCCCATCTCACCCCCCATCTCTCTCTCCCCCCCATCTCACCCCCATCTCTCCCCCCATCTCCCCCCATCTCTCCCCGTCTCTCCCCATCTCTCCCCAACACTCCCCCCATCTCCCCCCATCTCTCCCCATCTCTCCCCCCATCTCTCCCCCACACCCCATCACACCCCACCACCCCACACTCCCCCAACTCTCCCCATCTCTCCCCCCATCTCTCCCCATCTCTCCCCCATCTCTCCCCCCATCTCTCCCCCATCTCTCCCCCCATCTCCCCCATCTCTCCCCATCTCTCCCCCCATCTCTCCCCATCTCTCCCCCCATCTCCCCCATCTCTCCCCATCTCTCCCCCCATCTCTCCCCATCTCTCCCCCATCTCTCCCCCATCTCTCCCCATCACTCCCCCATCTCACCCCCCATCTCTCCCCCATCTCTCCCCATCTCTCCCCCCAACTCTCCCCCATCTCTCCCCATCTCTCCCCCATCTCTCTCCCCCCCATCTCTCCCCCCATCACTCCCCCATCACTCCCCCATCACCCCCGTCACTCCCCACTCTCCCATCTCTCCCCCCATCTCTCCCCCATCTCTCCCCATCTCTCCCCCCATCTCTCCCCCACTCTCCCCATCTCTCCCCCCATCTCTCCCCCATCTCTCCCCACTCTCCCCCCATCTCTCCCCATCTCTCCCCCATCTCTCCCCCCATCTCTCCCCCATCTCTCCCCCCATCTCCCCCATCTCTCCCCATCTCTCCCCCCATCTCTCCCCATCTCTCCCCCATCTCTCCCCCATCTCTCCCCATCTCTCCCCCCATCTCTCCCCATCTCTCCCCATCTCTCCCCCCATCTCTCCCCATCTCTCCCCCATCTCTCCCCCATCTCTCCCCCATCTCTCCCCATCTCTCCCCCCATCTCCCCCATCTCTCCCCATCTCTCCCCCCATCTCTCTCCCATCTCTCCCCCATCTCTCCCCCCATCTCTCCCCCATCTCTCCCCCCATCTCCCCCCATCTCTCCCCATCTCTCCCCCCATCTCTCCCCATCTCTCCCCCATCTCTCCCCCATCTCTCCCCATCTCTCCCCCCATCTCTCCCCATCTCTCCCCCATCTCTCCCCCCATCTCTCCCCCATCTCTCCCCCCATCTCTCCCCCATCTCTCCCCATCTCTCCCCCCATCTCTCCCCATCTCTCCCCCATCTCTCCCCCATCTCTCCCCATCTCTCCCCCCATCTCTCCCCATCTCTCCCCCATCTCTCCCCCATCTCTC
This sequence comes from Hyperoodon ampullatus, assembly GCF_949752795.1. Lineage (NCBI taxonomy): Eukaryota > Metazoa > Chordata > Mammalia > Artiodactyla > Ziphiidae > Hyperoodon > Hyperoodon ampullatus. The sequence continues at coordinate 126,147,950 of NC_136919.1, forward strand.
CCCCATCTCTCCCCCCATCTCTCCCCCATCTCTCCCCATCTCTCCCCCCATCTCTCCCCCATCTCTCCCCCATCTCTCCCCATCTCTCCCCCATCTCTCCCCCATCTCTCCCCCCATCTCTCTCTCCCCCCCATCTCTCCCCCCATCTCTCCCCCCATCTCTCCCCCCATCTCTCCCCGTCTCTCCCCATCTCTCCCCATCTCTCCCCCCATCTCTCCCCCATCTCTCCCCATCTCTCCCCCCATCTCTCCCCCATCTCTCCCCATCTCTCCCCCCATCTCTCCCCCATCTCTCCCCCCATCTCCCCCCATCTCTCCCCATCTCTCCCCCCATCTCTCCCCATCTCTCCCCCCATCTCTCTCTCCCCCCCATCTCTCCCCCATCTCTCCCCATCTCTCCCCCCATCTCTCCCCCATCTCTCCCCCATCTCTCCCCCCATCTCTCCCCCATCTCTCCCCCCATCTCTCTCTCTCTCTCCCCCCATCTCTCCCCCATCTCTCTCTCCCCCCATCTCTCTCTCTCTCTCCCCCCATCTCTCTCTCTCTCCCCCATCTCTCCCCCATCTCTCTCTCCCCCCATCTCTCTCTCTCTCTCCCCCCATCTCTCTCTCTCTCCCCCATCTCTCCCCCAACTCTCTCCCCATCTCTCCCCCATCTCTCTCTCTCTCTCCCAATCTCTCCCCCATATCTCTCTCTCCCCCATCTCTCTCTCCCCCCCATCTCTCTCTCTCTCTCCCCATCTCTCTCTCCCACTCCATCTCTTTCTCCCTCACTCCCCCCTCTCTTGCAGGCACCGGGTGGTGGTTTCCTACCCCCCGCAGAGTGAGGCGGAACTGGAACTCAAGGAGGGCGACATCGTGTTTGTGCACAGGAAGCGGGAGGACGGCTGGTTCAAGGGCACGCTGCAGCGGAACGGGAAGACGGGCCTCTTCCCCGGGAGCTTCGTGGAAAACATCTGAGGAGCCACCGGGGGCTGGACCTCTCCTATCACCGCATCCATCACAAGGTCCACAGGGACCCGGGGCGGCAGGACCAGGGTGCGTGCCATGTGCCTGGTCCTGTCTGATTCACTCCACAGAGGAACCTTTTCTAAAAAGATATCTAGCTGAGACGGACAACTGTTTACAAGGCTTAACTAATTTATTTGCTTTTTTAAACTTGAATTTTTCTTGTAATAGATAAATTCTTTGGATTATGATTTTAAGAAATTATTAATTTATGAAATGATAGCCAAGGAGAAGCTGGATGATCCCCTGTCGGGAGCAAAAGTGTGTCCTTGATGCGGATGCAGCCCCTGCCCCCCTGGGCTTCACCTCGGCTTCTTTGAGTCAGAGATGCCCGTTCTCGGGTTTGCTTGTCTCTTTGGGAAACCAGGACACACAAGTGAATCCGTGTCGCTGAGGGACCCCGGGGTAGCAGGGCAGGAGCCTGTCTCTCTGGTTGGGGTTGGGAATCACTCCAAGACCTAGTCCTTAGTTTAACCTTGAAGGTCTCTGATTCCCTAGAATAAGGAAGAAGAAAGCACAGCCCTTGGACAGAATGTGTTCAGAAATAGATTTAGTTTCATAACAGAAGCGGCTCAGCTCGGTGGCTGGAAGTTGAACTAAGGTTGCCACCTGTCTGAGGATGGCTCTGAATGTTATTGCGCTGTCACCCTGGGACCTGCCTGTGCAGTCATGCAGGAGGGACCCTGTGAGGCGACCCAGGCATCCGTGTGGCGCTTCCCACGCCCCCGCCCCCGAGGGTGGTGGACCCCCTGCACAGAGGCCACGGGCGATGCCCACCCGCCTGGGCTGTACCGGGCAGCCCCTCCTCTGCCCCAAACCAGGCCCTCCCCGGCTGTGACCTGGGCTCCCTGTCCCTCCAGGTGGCTGCAGGCGGGGCCTCAGGGCAGCGCCTCCCTGGCAGGCTGGTGGGTGCAGGTGGGCGGAGCCCACATCCTGCAGCCCGGCCCTGGCAGCCCACCTCCACCCTGTCCGACCACGCGGCCTGGGTCAGGGCTGCCCTCCAAACAGAACCAGGGAATTGGGCTTGGCGACATCAGAGACCGTGGCCACGGCTTTCTCATGAAAAAGCAGATGCAAAAGCCTTTTTCATTTTTTACTTTTAAGAATTACAGCTGGGGAATCAAAACATAGACTGTGAGTCTTCTCACAGTAGCAGGCGGTTTCATGGTCTTAAAGAGATATATTATGTGGTTGAAATAAAATCATTCCTAAATTAAGCATTTTTTATAAGACACTGTACATTATGTTCCTGTGTATTGAATTTTTTAAAAAAATACTTTACTGGGATATTCATGTAATATATAAAGTTTTGGTGAAATGAAATTTAGCTAGAAACAAAGCTGCCATCAGCTTTCATCTGTGTAAGTTGACACCAATGTGTCATAATATTCTTTATTTTGGGAAATTAGTGTATTTTATAAAAATTTTAAAAAGTAAGACTACTACTACAGGATAAGATCATTTTTTTACCTGTCTTTTCTCCATATTTTAAGCTATGTGATTGAAGTACCTCTGTTAATAGTTTCCTGGTATGAAGTTGGTTAAAATTTCATCTGTTAATAGATCACTTAGATAATATAATGTATGGGTTTTCTGTTGGTTTTGGGGGCACAGTAGATGGAGATTTTGTAACAAGGGCTTGTTACACGGCGATTAAGGTAATGATAAAATTGCAGTTTATTGTTCCTTTTCATGTTAATAATTTGAAGACTGGAGAAAAGGTTCAAGATTAAAATTTGATGTTCAGCCTTTTTGCATCCATTGTGTCCATCCTTAAAGTTTTTCTTTTTCTTTTTTTTGTCTTAAACATGGCATAGTTTCTACTTCATAAAAATTCTTTGCATGTTCCTCAGACAGACGGCATCCACAAGAATCGGTTCGGTGGTTATGATACAGTTTACCTCTCCAGCCAACCAACCTTATTTGTTAATGAGGTTTCCCCAGAGAGTTTACGGTCTTGACAGAGCGTGCGGCGTCTCAAGCAGGGGCTGGGTGACTCGTGTGCTCCCCCTTCCCCCTTCACGGTGGCTAAGCCGTCCGGTGACTCTGGAAGTTTCTTCTTGGCCACAGAAGGGAGTACCAGACCTAAACCAGCCGTGCAGTAGCCTGCAGGTCTCGCAAGGCACGGACGCATCATCTTCACACTCACTGTGATTTTAACCCCCATGGAAAGCCAGCAAGTCGTAAGTTTAAAAAGACTGCGTCTATCGGGTTTAAAAAGTATTTTCCTAATTTAACTTTTAGTTGCTAACAAATTGTCAGAATTAAGAATCAAGAAATGTAGGTTGTGTGAGAGCTTTTGCCGAAAGCTGCCTTTGTAACCACCTGGGCAAGTCGGTGATCATTTAGTTTCCCCCTGTGAAAAGCGCTATTTTAACATGTGCACTGTTTTCACCTCTGCTTTCAGATATTTCACTACACTCTCCTGGGGTGTATGCACGAGCCTTTGCTGGGTCTAATCAGATTTAGAAAGAACAAGTTAAGGTGGTGTTTCCAACTGCGGTGCATGTAATTTTCTATTTCTCATGAGAACAGGACAGTGTTTTCATGCCTCCAGAAGCTCAGGTGAACATTTCAATCCAGAGCTCTATACAACATTAGGATTCAAGTTTGGAAAGCGCTTTTAGTAGATGTTAGACTAAGTTGTACAACTTTTTGTGTGTATCCATGTGAAATTTTTAAAATTGTCTTGAACCAATTAAGCTATGTTCTTATCGAGGTAGCATCCTGTTTGAATTGCTTTTTCCCAAGAAAAAGAATATGCCAACCAACCGCAGTAACAGAGGGGGTGTCATGCAAGACTAGCCGTGTCCAGCTGAGCACAGGCTTGCCCTTCCCTGACTCCTGTGAACGCCCGGCTCTGTTCTTGGTGGTAAGTGATTCTCACCAGAGACCAGAAGGATCTGGTGGGGTGGCCTGTGTGAACTATAAATGCCTTAAAATACCCTCCCTCTTTCACAGAGGAATGTTTATCTCATTTCTCTTGTCTTTCTGTTAATAACTTGTAATAACTTTCTGACTTGGCTATTTAAATTTCCATCCTAAACAGCACCTTAATCTCACTGGATGCAAATTCTTGTTGCTCTGCAGCCACCCAGACCCCAGGAACCTTGATGGAGAGACCTGCGTGTGGCATTGGTCTTCGAGTCACCATACTGTGGTTACAGGTCAGACTACTTGAGTGATATCCTTAAGTCTCCAGAGGTAGCAGAGTGGTCAGTGAGCCAGCTGCCACTGCTATGGCCCACAACTTAGAGAGGAAATTCAGTTCCAGAAGGCTTTGACCTTGAGTTGAATCTTTCCGGGTATGAGACCTTTGTAAAAGTCCCAGAAGGAACCGGGAGAGACCTTCCTATATGTGACTCAAAAACCAGAAGCCATACAAAAGAAAACGTGGATATCTTCAACTACAGAAAAAATACCTACGTGATAAAAGACCTTAATCAAAGTCAAAAGAAAATAATAGAAAAAAATTTTGTAACTCCTGTGACAGGCAAGGAGAATTTCCTTCATATATAAAGAGCTCCTGGGACTCAATAAGAGTAAGAATGAAAACCCAAAAGTAAAACTGACCAAGAATATGGGACAGAAACTGCCAGTGCCCTCCCAATACCCAGTGCCCTCTTCTCCCTTATTAACTTATTCCCGGGCAATGACCTCACTTTAAAAGCCCCATTTTCCAGTTTCCTTCAGACACAGCCACGTTACTGAGTTGTTGCTGAAACAGAAGCTACGTGTCAAAGGGGGCTTCTGTGAGGCTTCTTAAAAGGGAGGAGGCACACACCCTGTGGCCGTTTTCTTTGTGTGGCCGTTTTCTTTTTCCTTCTTGTAGCCTGCAGTGTACACACGTTAGCTGGTACTCCAGCAGCTATCTTGAGCCTAGGTGACCTTTAAGACGGAAGCCACATTTTAATATGATGGGGGCCAGGAAACGAGGAGCTTGAGACCCTGATAACCTTGCAGCCTTTGTGCCGGCCTGAACTACTCGTCTCCAGACATGATCTGTGTGAGAATAAACCCCTTGACTGTAGTCCGGTCTCTCACCCACACCAACCTGATGCCAATATTAACTGGCAGTTCCTCAAAAAAGAAATGCCGGGGCTTCCCTGGTGGCGCAGTAGTTGAGCGTCCGCCTGCCGATGCAGGGGACACGGGTTCGTGCCCTGGTCCGGGAGGATCCCACATGCTGTGGAGCGGCTGGGCCCGTGAGCCATGGCCGCTGAGCCTGCGCGTCCGGAGCCTGTGCTCCGCAACGGGAGAGGCCACAACAGTGAGAGGCCGGTGTACCGCAAAAAAAAAAAAAAAAAAAAATTCATAGCATCTGTGCTGGCCCTGGCCCTCCAGCTCGCTCTCTCTGTAGGTTCTCTAGTTCACCCTTCAAGGAGTTCCATCATCTTTGCAGGTGGAGTGTCTGAAAAACCCTCTTTGGAAGGAAATCAGTCTGCCACAACCAGCTGGCCTTGAATTCACAAGACTTAGTTGATGAAAGAGGCTAAAGGCAGCTGTACAGTTATCTTTGAATTGCTGGTAAATGTTTGAGATACGGAATATAGGTGAGCGTAGTGGAGAAATAAACGTATCAGTGGTTATTCTCTAGAGCAGTGCTGTCCATCAGAGCATCTGCTCCGGGGAGCGATGGGATGTCTCATACCCGTGCTGTCCAGTACGGGGGCCGCTTGCCACGTGTGGCTGCCGTGACCCAGGAACTGAATCTCTAATCTGAGTGCATTTAAATTAATTTAAGTTTAAATAGAAATAGTCACATGTAGCCAATAGCTACTGTAATAGTGCAGTTGAAGAGAATAAAAATCTGTTTTTAGATGATCACCCAAAAAACGGAGAAACGTGCTATACTGGGTCCAGCTTCTCATTCAGGGGCACCAGCCCATGATTTTAAGATAAATCATATTAGAAACCTCAAGGGAATTCCGTGGCAGTCCAGTGGTTAAGACTCCACGCTTCCAGTGCAGGGGGTGCGGGTTTGACAACACTTGGTCGGGGAACTAAGATCCCGCATGCCGTGCAGCACGGCCAAAAAATAAAAATAAAAAAATGAAAGTAGAATTAGAAATCCGCCCAAGATATGTGAAAGCGTCGTACCTTTAGCAGCAGAGATGACTTCTTTGCTCTTTAATAGTTTCTTCTTCCCTCATCATCGAAGAATTGGGCCAAGTGACAGATTCGAGTCACGAAGAGAATTGGGGTCCCCTGAGGCCTCTGATGTGTGGAGGGAACGCCGCTTCTCTGCAGGCAGAGGCCGCTGAGTCTTCAGAAGTCAGCCCATGTCTTCCAAGTGCGTCTTGATGTGATGCTGAGTCCACGAGGGGCCAGCAGGATGGACACGTGACTCCCTGGGCTGTCAAGGTGATGGTCAGGGGCTCTGCCTTCTGTGAGCTAATGAACGTTCTCAGCAGATTGGGGTCGGGGTTTATAGAGAGAAAACACAGAATTCGAGCCCTGTCATTCAACGTGAAATGAACCCCGGGAACAAGGCCGTGCTTCTCATCCTATTCCTGGCGAGCCCATTCCTTCTGCCAGTGAAAACTGAAAGCTTGATAGAATTACCTTTTCCCTTTTTTTAAGCACTCAAGGGCATTACAAGACATAAAGCGAAAACGTCCTTTTGGGTTAAGCCAATTTCCTGATCTCTGATATCCCAGGAGCACATTCAGTAAACCCCGTAAAGGCAGATGCAAAGCGAGGGCGGAGGCCTGGCTGCCAGCTCCTCCTCGACACCTGCGAGCCCAGGGTCATTTGTAAGCCACCTGTCTTCCCCTCCCTTGCACACGTGGAGTGAGCTTTCTGCTGGGACCTGATTCTGATGGAGAACCCTGGTTTGGGGGAGGGAGGGTCTGGGGATAGGATCCTTCTGAGGTTTTACAAGATGCCAAGCAGCAGGACCACCAAGTCTGCGAATCCTTTCTGTGGATCAGCGACCAGCTTTAGCCGCTCCAGTTCCATAAGCGCACCATGGCTGTTGAAACCCTCCATGTCCAGTAAATAAAGACAGACACAGAGAATAATTGAACAGACGCGGTGCTTAAAAGCAGCTCCCCTATCATGTGGGCCCCGTGGTGCTCGAGCAGTGGGGTCCACACAGCACAGGCACCTCCAAGGCCATGGGGTGAGGACGAGCCCTCCATCCCGTCCAGGAGGAGATGCCAGGAGGGTGACGAGCTGCCACGCCCTTTGGCTCTGGCCATGTGGCGCTGAGGCCATGTCCACATGTGACCTCGCTGCTGGTTCCCCTGGGGCAGCAACTGTGGGGTTGCTGTGATGTGGCGATGGTGGCAGAAATCAAAGCCGGGCTCGAGTTTCTACCCTCCAAGCTGAAACAATTCCGCCTGTGATTCATTTACCCACTGAGACAGATGCTCAGGACTGGCCTGTTATCACTTGGCCCCTGTAATCACCCTGGGGTAAGTGAAGCTTCCAAGAAGAGGGCGTCACAAAGGAAACGCGCCACCCGAGCAGAGCTGTAATGATCTTGCCCACCGGCTAAATTCGCCCAGTGGCTTAGGCATGAGAGAACAGACACAAAACTTTGAAAATCAGAGTCTTAGCCTTTGATCCTGAGCTGTTCCTTATGCCAGAGAATGCATTTTTTCTTTCCTTAAAAAAAAAAAAAAGATCCTATATACACTAATGTATAAAATAGATAGCTAATAAGAACCTGCTGTATAAAAAATAAAATTCAAAAAACAATCCTGTTTTGTATTATTTCTGTCCTGTCGCCCTGTCTCTCTGTGTGTCTGCGGCTCTCCCTGCCCTTTCCCTGCTCAGTGTGGGTGTTGGGCTCATGGAGCTTGGTGTGTGGAACGATGTCCCATCAACCCGTGTCCTCATATAGAAATGATCTACCAGGTGTCCTCTTTAAACTCCCATCTGAAGAGCCTTTGAGGTTTTTTGTTGTTCTTGTTTGATTGTTTTTACCTTTTCTCTCTTTTCAGTTTTAGTTGTATCAAGACATTATCAGAGTACTGGGATATAATGAAAAGCAGCAGAGCTGAATCAGAATGGGGAAAAAGGCCTAAATGATTCCACTTAAATTCAGATTCTTAAGGGGCTGAAATACATTTTTTTTTTAGTTGCCTGAGATTAATACCTATGTGCCCTACTATATTTCAAAATCAACTCCATATTTATTGAGTGGGTTCTCACAAACCACCTGTGTTTAGCTACTACAACGATGGGTATTATGAAAGATACAGAAGAAATGATTTTTTTATCCTGCAAAAGTTTGGGGATTGCTTACAAAAATGTATACAATAAAAAATGGTAAAAGCAAAATAGATAAAATGTGAGATCATGGAAAACAAGTAGGATACCAGGAGGAGGGGATAATTAGAAGGAAGAAATATAAGACACTGTCCCTGCCCTCAAGGAGAGCACAGTCTGGATGGGGAGAAGCACACAAGCTGAAAATTCTAAGAAATATTAGAAGACAATGCATCACTCTAATAACTTTGCGGCAGAGATTACAAACCCGACATGAGCTTGGAGGAGAGGGAGGCGAGAAAGGCAGGAGTATGTTTTAAATAAAAAGGTGATGGGGCCTGAGCGATGAAGACGGAGAAATTTCAAATACGTTTCGGAGGAAGCACAGGACAGGCGGGCACAGGAAGGACCGCAACACAAAGGCTCAGTGGCAGACACAAGGCAGCTCATCTCTGGGGAGATGGAAACCCAGGGCTTGCACAGAAAGTGCGTGCTTTGTAGTGAGCACAGGGCCAGATGCCTGCCTGCAAGTCAGGGAAGGCCAGCGGAAGGGTTCATCTGATGCTGCTGAAGGTTTCCCGATACAGAAGTGACATGGAGGGAAGACCAGCCCGGCCATGGTACGGGAGATCAGATGCGGAGCTGGGGGCCCGGGAGTCAGAGATGTGGAGATGAGAGCTGCTCGCCCCGCCCCCTCTGCGCAGGGCAGAGGGGACAAAGAAGCTGGAGGAGACATTTAGAGAAAAGGGCCGGTAGGAATTGATGGCTGAAGAATAGAGATGGAGGAGGTGGGACAAAAACAGCATCTAAGATGTGCAGCAGGGTGACCATGGCAACCGCGGAGCCTCTGGGAAGGATGCAGACGTCAGCCGGAAGTGTAGTTCCAGGTCAAGACGGGAAGTTCCATTTTGGAAACCGTGAGTTCAAAATGATGGCAGGACTTTTAAATTTCTTCCTGAAAACATGACATTTAAGCTCAAGTGGGGCAACGGTGGGAAAACGACCAACCAGGTGCTTTGAACTCCTTCAGGGACAATGGGTGTGTGAGGTGGACAAGCCAGGACCGACGGCTGCAGCTGGGAAAGGCTCACAGGACAGAGTTGTCGTCTGGTGACGGGGCGAGAAGAGGGTCCCGGACAGCAGCTTCCAGCAGGAGAGGCCAGCAGGACCCCCCACGGCAGACGGAGGGGCCGAGGAAGGCGGCGTAGTTCCCGCCTCCTCTGCACGGAGCCCCTGCGGGGTGGGGGGAGCTCCATTTGACCTCAGCGAGTTCTGTTCACAGTGCTTTGGAGCCAAACCAAGAAGTTCTTGGCAGCCATGCTGACCCTTTTCCCTCCTCTCTTAAAAAAAAATTGTTTTTAAAGCTATTCCTCTTTGAGAAAAGAATGCAAAGGCCTTGTAGACCCAGTCAGAGCTGAAATAAAATCCCTGTGTCTTTGCTCTAATATAACTGTGCGATGATGTGGAAATTCTGCCGGCAGATCAGATGGGGATGGACGTGTAGGAAAGATGTCTTTAAAATCACAAACGTCTCAGTGAACACAGCCCAATAGTTGATATACAAACATGAGAGTGTTTCCTTACATTGATTTTTCGTGTGCAAAGTAAGGCCAGATCCTTTATGAGACAGGCCACCCTGCTGCTCACTGTGCTGTTCGTATAACTGCGGGTGGAGAACCCGCAGCCCGGCTACGAGGAGAGATTTCGCCAGGTGCCCCTGCATAACCTGCAAGCATCCCGCTTGCTGTCTGGACCTGCATCTTGCTGGGCCTTCCCCTGATGCAATTTCTTTCCGTCTCTAATCCTTTTCTCTGCTTCTTTGATTGCATCCCTCCACCCTCCCCGGACACATGGCCACAGAGAGGGAAGAAACACATGTTGTTGATGATCCTATTAACTCTGCTGGTGATTTCTCAAGGTCGGAACACAGGGTGACTTGAAAATGTTTCCCTTCTAACAGGACAGAGGGAGGAGAAGGACCCAGAATTGTTTGTGTTTCTCCCTCGAAGAAAGGAAACATCCTGGGAGCCAGATGACCACGCAGACCCTCAGAGATGGCAAGTCCACACCGTGGATTCCTGTGTCCCCAAATGCAGAGATGGACCTGGGGGAGGTGTCACCTGATGTGGCTGAAGATCGTGCTGGGCTGGTACAGACTCCCCCTGTCCTCTGTCCTGTGCTGACGAATCTCACCCACAACCCAGGCATAGAAATAGAAGGTCAGTCAGAGATCCCAGGTACCCGTCCCTGCAGTGCAGGCGGCGTGGAGGGGAGGCTGAGCAGGGCCGTCCCGCCCGAACCCAAGCCCCCAGGGGCTGGGTCTGCTCCTCTGCTGGTGGGCGAGGCCGGGATCTGAGCGGGAAGCTGCTGGTGGGACCCCCAGAAACGCTGCCCCTGGTGATCGTTCCTCAGGAGTACGAGCGGGTCTCCCGTCTCTCGCCCTGTTCTCTTGCTGTGTCCGACCCGTCTCCTCTGCGCTGTTCAATCTGCTCATGTGCCTGCTGAATTCTTTTTTAATTGGAGTTTAGTCGATTTACAATGCTGTGTTCGTTTCAGGTGTACAGCAGAGTGATTCAGTTATACGTATACAGGTATCCACTCTTTTTGAGATTATTTTCCCCTATAGGTTATTACAGTGTTGAGTAGAGTTCCCTGTGCTCTGCAGTAGGTCCTTGTTGGTCATCTATTTTATAGATAGTCGTGTGTGTACGTCAATCTGAAACTCCTGATTTACCCCTCCCTCCTTCCCCTTTGGTAACCATAAAGTTGTTTTCGATGATGAGTCTGTTTCTGTTTTGTAAAATAAGTTCATTTGTTTCTTTTTTTAGATTGCACGTATAAGTGATAGCATACATTTGTCTTTCTCTTTCTGACTTCACTTATATGATAATCTCTAGGTCCATCCATGTTGCTGCAAATGGCATTATTTTGTTCTTTTTTATGGCTGAGTAATATTCCATTGTGCATATGTACCACATCTTCTTTATCTGTCATGTCACGTGTTGACAGACATTTATATTGCTTCCATGTCCTGGCTATTGTAAATAGTGCTTCTGTGAACATTGGGGTGCATGTGTCTTTTCAAATTATGGTTTTCTCCATCATGTACTTGCTGACTTTTGTCTGTGATTTTCCTTGTTCTTAAAGGTGGCAGAGGGTGCGGGGTGTCCTGTGTGTCTCTGATCACGGTAGTTAAGATGTGTTTTTTTAGGATGAGGTGGATCCTGCTGCAGACCTTTGGGAGAAGCGAAACATTTAGATTTATGGCAGTTTTTGTTTGGCATCTTAGCGACAAGGATGAGAGTAGGTGCAGGGTTGTGGGAACCTAAGGCTCTATGTTTGGGGCTTAAAGACGTGGAGGAATCACAGGACCCCTTCCGGCCCAGCAGAGCGAGCGTTCCAGGGCCCCTCCCTGACAACGGAACACGGGTGGTAGTCTTCCTGAGACGCGCCAGCCCCTTTCCCCGTACCTGACCGTGAACTTCTGGTAGCCTGGGTGCAGACGTGGGTGCAGACGGGCTAGATCGTGGGTCACTAAGTGATCAGGGCAGAGAGGAGCCGGTGGCTGAACAGGGCCTGGTGGTGGCGAGTCGGGACCAGCGCCCGGAGCTGGGCTGGGGGAGGAGGCAGTGGGTTCGGGCAGGGTCTCCTCCCGCAGCCTGGCGGGTGTCAGAGCCCGTGCCGTCTCCTCCCGTCTCACTGGCCAGGGACCCTCCGAGCATCTCTATCTCAGTGAAGGGCGCCCCCGCCAAACTGGCCCAGGGACTTGGAGCCGAGCCCCTTAATCCCTGCAGCTCCCGGGCACCGGGTGGGGTAGTGGTGGGCACGGCAGCTGAGGCCTGGGGCTGGGGGTCTTCTCAGTAGCAGGGGAGGGAGAGGGGTGGAATGTGTCTCTGAGTCTTGTGTCATCTGCTGCCATTGCTCCACTGGGCCAGAGAAGAGCCCTTTGTAGAAGTTCCGGGAACAGTGACTCTCTAGGGCTGGCTTGGTCGGGAGGCCCTCACGCCCTCCCAGGCCCGAGCCCAGGGTGTTACAGCCCCAGGGGCCCAGGGCCAGGGGCCAGAGCTCCCCTCTCTGTGACAAGACCGCGACCTCGCTGACAGGAAGCCCGCTCCTTTTAAACCCTCAAAGCACAGGGCCTCAGGGGTTGGCCCCTTGCCTACAGACCATGTGGGTCTTTAACACCTCTCAGCCTCCTGGCAGGGGTCCTTCTCCACTCTCCCCCGCACCCCCATTTCTAGTGGTCTGAGTAGTTCATTGACTGAATAGTGGATATTTGTGCACAGATATGTTGAACTCAGTACTGTGCTTTTGAAGACTCACGATTCTAACAATTTGAAATAATCTTGCTTTTGTTGCCAGAGAGACGTAAGCTGTATTAAGTGAGACTAAACGGTGATGCTTAAGAAGGTAAATAAGGCCCAGAGATTATAAACTCTTCTACGTGGTGGCTCCTGTGTGTTTCTGTGGTGGAATCTGAGTCGCCAGTGACGGGCGTGAAGCTTGCAGGGCAGCAGGCGTCTGGGGTGGGCTGCAGCCACTGGTCAGAATGTCCACCCACGCACAGGCTCTCCGGGCACAAGGACGGCGTGTGTGGGCTGCAGGGCATGGGGTTTGGGCTCAGACGTCGGACGCGCAGACAGCTGCACGCTGCCTCATCCTCCAGGGATGTGCTGGGCTGTGAGGAAGCTGCCGTGGAAGCTGGGTGGGGGTCGTTCACAGATCACAGAGAACGTGCAACCCCTCAGCCCCTGCGTGGCTTCTGTCTTCTCAAAGAAGAGTCCTCTGCAAACTAAAAAGCGCAGATCAAACAGCCAAGAGGATTGTATGAGAGCATGTTCCTAGCCAGGAAAAGGAAATCCCGGGATGCTGAAGAATCCACAGATGCAGTTGAGAAATCCTTGGGATAATCTCGGAGGAATCGTGAAAAATATCGGAGCCCCAAGAGATGGGGAGATGGTAGTTGTAATTTTCAAAAAGAGAAAGAGGGCAGGTTCTGTGAAGTTCAGGTGAGCGGACTTGATGTTGACTCTTGGCCAGCATGTTGAAGAACGTCCGCGAAGATGGTTTCCAAGCTCTTGCAAAGGGCATCAGTGGCTCTGAAGAGCCAGCCCAGGTCCCGAAAAACACATGGTGTCAGGCTGTTTCCACCTTTTCCGACAGGACTGTCCGACTGGCAAACGTGTAAGTGAGGTTGGTGATGACGGCCCACAGTCCAGGAAGGACTCACTCCAGGGCCGTGAGGATGAGGGAAGAGGCAGGTCTCACTGGCCGCTTTTAGGTCAAAACAGAAGAGACAGATTCTAGTTAGTTTAAGCAGAAAAAGGATTTTATTCAAAGATACAGAGCCGCTTACCGACTCTCGGGAAGGGCTAGACAGCCGGGTCTGGACATCACACATCAGAACCACATCCAGAAATCACGGGGCTGGTCCTGTGAGGACACAAGAGCTTGTCAACACCAGCCTGGGCATCGCCTTTCCCACTGCCGACACCATGACCCTGGTGTCCCCAAGGGCATGAAGCTGTCCCCACCCTCTCGAGCTCCTGGGTCAAAGTTCTGCACGATGCTTCCAACCGCTGGGGCCCGGATCCCATGGCTGTACCCGAGCTGCAAAGGATGCTGGGAAAGCCAGCCGCTGGCATTTTCTGCCTTACATTCTGGGAGATGGTCTTGGCTCCCAAAAGACTCATAAGGTGGGTAATTGCCCCACATAGAAAAGGGGCTCAGATGATGACGGCCATAAAGACTGGCTAATGTCCTCCTCCCAGGGGTTGAGGGAGAGGGTAATTGGGTAGGTTTATAAATGGTCGAAGGATCATAGGGTTGCTAATTAATCACTCCTTTTTAATCTAAAAGAAGGTTGTTATTGGCATACCGCAGGACTCTGCGTTTTTGTGCTACACAAGATTTTTTTTTTTAATCGGTGGCTTATTTTATCTGCAGGTGACACAGAACTAGAGTGGAACGCTAATACATTCAAGGGAAAAATCAGAATCACAAAAGGTCTCTGAAAGTCTGAATGAACCAGCCCATAGGACAGGACAAAGTCTACCAGTAAGTAAATGGCGGCTCTGTTTTTGGGTTTTGAAAACCCAACCGGCTCAAATGCGTAGTCGCTGCTAAGAAACAAGCCATTGTTTAATGCGGTTGCCAGGAAAGCTAATTAAACTCCAGGCCTCGTGAATGGACCACAGTGTTTAGAACAAAGCGGTCCCGCTCGGCACTGAGCGGCCACAGCTGAGCCCTGAGCCAAGCCACGAGCACCGCGGTCCACGAGGGCCCGGCCGGTCGTAGATGTTCCCAGGGGCTCCGGGAAGGTGAGTGGGCTCAGCGCTGGGCCAAGAAGAGGGGCCTTGGAGGGAGGGATACGAGAGGGGTCACCAGTCACCCAAAGAGTGTGCACATGGCAGAAGGGGAGATTTCGCCCACAGGGTGTCAGGGGCCGAAACTGAGGCCCAATCCAGCAAACCATAGGGCGTCCTCAGCAAGAGGAAGAAACCATTCTGTTGCAGGAAGGGGGCCCCCTTCCAGGGCCCGAGAGTGGGCTGTTGTCTGACACTCGGATGTGAACTGTCCGGGGAGACACACGTGCTGACAAAGCAAGAGACGTTACTGGGAAGGTGCGCCCGGGCAGAGAGCAGCGGGGTAAGGGAGCCCAGGAGGACTGCCCTCCACATGGCTCACAGTCTCGAGTTTTATGGTGATGGGGTTAGTTTCCGGGTTGTCTCTGGCCAGTCAGCTTGCTTGGCTCATATTTGGTCCGACTCAGAGTCCCTCCTGGTGGCGCACGCATCTCAGCCAAGATGGATTCCAGCGAGGAGGATTCTGGGAGGTTGGCAGGACATATGGACTGGAGTCTCCTCTCTCCTTTCGACCTTTCCCGAATTCTTCCGGTCGGTGGTAGCTTGTTAGTTCCGCATTCCTTACCAGGACCTCCTGTTGAAAGAGAACTCACGCAAGCGGTTACTCCCGGGCCTGGCTGGGGCCGGAGGTTTCCGTCAGTGGTTCCCCAGCAGTTCTGCCTGAGCTAGAAGAGTCTGGGGCAGGGGTGGGGTGGGGCGTATCACACGTACCTGTCACTGGAGGTGTTCAGATGAGAGGTCGTGGCCAGCAGTAGAGGCGCTGTTGAGGGGCCCGCAGCTAAGCTTAGACTAAGTGAACGTCCAACTTTTTTTAGCTTTAATATTTTTATTTAAACATTTTATTGAGATACAGTTGGCATATAACACCGAATTAGTGTCAGGTGTATAATGATACAATATACGTATATATTGTGGAATGATCGCCACACTGTCGAGGTAACATCCTTTCTCATACAGTTACAGAATCCTTTAACTGTGACGAGAACTTTTAAGATCTACTCTCTCTGCAACGTTCAACTCTGCGGTACTGTATTGCTAACTATAGTCAGCATGCTGTACACTACATCCCAGGGCTTAGTCATTTTACAACTGGAAGCTTGTACCTTCTGACCCCACTGTTGGCAACCGGTGTTTAGCTTTCTCTGACTCATTTCACTGAGCATAATGCCCTCCAAGTCCATCCATGTTGCTGCAAACGGCAGGATTTCTTTCTTTCTCGTGGCTGAGTAATATTCCATTGTGTGTATCCACCACATCTTCCTTATCCATTTATTTATTGATGGACACTTAGGGAGCTCCCAAGTCTTGGCTCTTATAAATAGTGCTGCTATGAACCTAGGGGTGCATGTATCTTTTATAATTAGTGTTTTCATTTTTTTTCGGACAAGTACCCAGGAGTGGAATTTCTGGGTCAGATGGTAGTTCTATTTTTAGTTTTTTAAGGACCCTCCGTACTGTTCTCCATAGTGGCTGTATCAGTTTACATTCCCACCAACAGTGCAGGAAGGTTCCCTTTTCTCCACACCCTCTCCAGCATTTGATATTTGTATTCCTTTTGATGATGGCCATTCTGACAGGTGTGAGGTGATATCTCACTGTGGTTTAGATGTGCATTTCCCTGATGATTAGTGATGTGGGACATCTTTTCATGTGCTTGTTGGCCATCTGTATGTCTTCTTTGGAAAAATGTCTATTCAGGTCTTCTGCCCATGTTCTAACTGGATTGTTTGCTTTTGCTATTGAGTTGTATGAGCTCTTTTGGAGAGTGACCCCTTACCAGATATATGGTTTGCAAATATTTACTCCCATTCAGTAGATTTCCTTTTCATTTTGTTGATGGCTTCCTTCGCTGTGCAGAAGTTTTAGTTTGAGGTAGTCCCACTTGCTTATTTTTGCTTAGAACTTTCCATTTTAAGATTTTATTTTCTATGGAAATATCTGGCATTACGAAGGTAATATAAGTAGCTCTAATGTATGCATGAGCATTTTAAGAGACTTGATTTAGTCTCTGCTGAATACTTGAGCTGCACCCAACTTACAGTGGAGATGGGAGATAGCCTCGTTTTACCTGCAGGGTTGATAATGCTTTCATTTCAGTTCCGCATGAATTGTGACAGTCACGCCAGCCTGGAGCCGCGCGAGGGAAGGGGGGTGAGTGAAGAGAGTCCAAAGAAAGCAAACGAAGACGTTCAGCTTCAGGGCACTTGGAGAAGCACGGTCCGGGCCTCTCACCCACATTCCAGGAGAGAAGCAACGCAGGGGACGAACGAAGGGAATTGTGGTGCTCAAGCTGGTTGCTCCGGGTGGACGGGGAGGGGTCCCGAGGGGCCCTGAGCACAGTGGGTGCCACGTTGGGAGGACAGGGTAGCTCGTGCTTACATGGTCATTTTCTGCTTCCAAGATAACAGCAGGTGGAAGGGGGGAGAAACAAAGAAAAAGCAGACCCTCTACTACGTACACAGTGAGTCCCTACATACAGACACGTTCCGTCCTGAGAGTGTGTTCGTAAGTCCAATTTGTTCATAAGTCCAGCAAAGTTAGCCTAGGTACCCAACTAACACAATCGGGTATATAGTACTGTACTGTCATAGGTTTCTAATACTCTTCACACAAATAATACATAAAAAACAGAGAAACACAAGAAATACAGAAACCCTTTTAAATCTTACAGTACAGTCCCTTGAAAAGTACACTAGTCCAGTACAACAGCTGGCACACAGGGGCTGGCATCGAGGGAACAGGCAAGAAGAGTTACTGACTGGAGGGGGGAGAGGAGGTGGGAGATGGTAGAGCTGAAGGGTCCTCAGCAACAGGAGACGGAGGGCGAGCTGCAGTTTCACTCCCGCCTGACGCTGATGGCACAGGTTCTGGGTCCTTGCTGGAACCACATGCATGTTCGCATCTTTGAAAGTTCGTGACTTGAAGGTTCGTATGTAGGGGCCTTACTGTATTACCTTAGATTAGACCAGCATGGTGGGAACTGTGATTATGAGGATGACAAGGCTGGCAGTGCTCGTGGCCTGTGACCTGTAGAGAGACCACGTGCTTCTCTCTCCTGAATCCTTCCCCGAATTAGGGTCAGGAAGTGCCAAGGAGCACTCTGAAAGCAGCAGATTTCTGGAAATTCAGAGTATGTCTTGTCCAGGTCCTGCTAACCCCACCCCAAAGTGTAGGTGAATCCTCAGCACACAAGGCGGCCTTTGTGATTGGACTCTTTGGGGGCACATGGGGCAGGGGGCAGGGATTTCCAACGTGTACGGTGGGTTTCAAATGTATGGTGACACCTCTGACGTGCAAAACGGGCCTCTATTCCTCTGGAACTGCACCGAGTTTGCTGGTGTGGTGGTGAAAACCCAGACTTGGCCCTTGAGGGTAACAGACCCCCTTCTGGCCTAAAAGCCTCCTCTGGGCAATTCCTCGGTCAGTAGGATTTTAACTCGTTCGGGGCTGGTCTCCTTCGTCTTCTCCACCGCTGACCCTGGGGTGAGGCCTGTGCTTTCTGTGCTCCTGTCCCCAGCCCCCCACCTTGGAGACGTCTTGTCACCTTGCTCTCGGTGTCGGCCTTGGGCCCGTGCCTTCACCGCTGACCCCCTCCACCCCGGCGGGGCTGCTCTCAGCAACCCCTCCTCCCCCGCTGCCTTCCTCCCCGTCCCGAGGGCCTGTGACTTCCCCACTCGGAGAGAGAGCTGAGGGGGCTGAGGTGGGTGGTCGTCCGCCGCCCTCCATCAGTCCAGGCCTGCCCTCCCCGCGTCCCTGTAGGGCAGGCGGCCAGGGCGGCGGAGACACAGGCCCCAGGCCCTCCGCCCTCACCCCGCGTTCTCTGCCCCAGCCCGCAGACTCGCAGCGCTGGGGATGCGACCCCCCGCCCACGCCTCCTGTACGGCTCTCCCCCCACCTGCCTGTCTAGGCTCCGCCGCCGCCCCCTGTCCTGTGTACGAAATACTTTCATTGCTTTGTTTCTTGCTGGGGAAATGACCTCGTACCGTGACCTGCATCCTTTAGAAGGTAACACCTGCTCCACGCGCTCTCCTGCAAGGTCTTAGCATCATCTTAAAGCCAAGCCCCTTTGAAACTCCAGACCAAAGCACCACCCCTCTCTCTCTCCCGCCCCGCCCCACCCCACCCCGCCCCACCCCGCCCCACCCCGCCCCACCCCGCCCCACCCCGCCCCACCCCGCCCCGGCGCCTGCCCCACCCCGCCCCCGCGCCGCCCCGCCCCCGCCCCCGCCCCTGCCCCGCGCCGCCCCGCGCCCCGCCCCGCGCCCACCTTTCTCTTACGCACACGCTCGCACGCACGCGCACGCCAGCGTCTTCAGCTTCACGTCGTAAATTGTGACTCCGCTCAGCACCTCCCCTGACTGCTGCGTCCGGGCCGTGTCCTGAGCACATCAGCGCCATCGGACCCACGGGTGGACAGCCAGTAACTCCCCGAGGTAAAGAACCTTAAAATTTTAAAATGTTGTTTTAATCTTCGAGAACCCCTATGCCTCCACGCCACGTAAGTGAAGATGAAAACGTGTGAGTAAAAGGCAGGGTGACGTGAGTGTGCCTTGCCCCCGTCCTGGTGGAGCCCCGGTAAAGGAGAAGCGGGGTCCCTCGTGACCGCTCAGAGCACCTCACCTAGTCGGCGAGTGTTTCTCCGTTTCCAAACCTTCCCCAGAGGAAACAGGGAGATCACACTGCCGCCCCGCAAATCCAGTGGAGGCGCAGCCCACCTGCACTCCTGCGGTCGTCCGTAAAGACCGGTCGGTTTGCAAGCTGGCACAGTGGTCATGGCGGCCCTGTCGCTTCTCGTCCAAAAGGCTTTACGTTTTAGAGGGCAGCTAGGTTTCTGTGCTTCGAGTCTGCCTGGGCCCATTAGGGGTTGTCTGGGATGTACTTCCCGTAAGCGGCGTGTGGGGTGTCGGTGCCGGCCTCACAGCAGGGATCGTGGGGGGGCTGTTCGGACCCCAGGCCTTCCGTGTGCCGCTGTCCCCAGTGGTCCGCCACCTCTGGAGGCCACCTTCTCCCACGCCGCCAAGCCTGCCACCCCTCGTTGCCTGGACCACAGCGCTGGTGGCATCTCAGCAGAGCTGACGGGCGTTTGGCAGGGGTGTGCTGATGGCAGGGGCAGGCGGTGGCCCGGAGGACGCAGCTCCGGGGACACAGCTGGGGCCGCCTTCTCGGGAGAAGGGAGAGAGGAGAAAAAGCAGAGGGGATGACTTTCACGAGGAAGAGTGGGCGGCGCCGAATCCGGTGAACATGTAGACGCTTTCAGCATTTTCCCTGCGCTTCTCCACGGGACGTGGGGGGCAGAGGTGGAGCCTGAAGTTGACACGATCCAGGGGGCCTCTTTAGGGAGAAGAACACGGAGACACTGCTTGGGGAGAGATCCCCAGTGTTCTCCTTACTTGCTGCAGGTGATCCTTTCTTCTGACAATAAAAAAGAAGAAGAATGCAAAATTAGGTTACAAAATTAGATATGACATAACGAGTGAAGAAATCACCGAGAATTATGTATTTTTAAAAAGCTAACAAATAATACAAAATCACAAAATCCAGAAACATAATACAATATTTGCATTAACTAACTGGCTGCTATACTTCTGTAAAGCTTTTCCCTCCCTACCTCCTTTGCCTGTATATTCTTTGGTCGTGTTTTTATTTTTTTTTATTTTATTTATTTTTTTTTTTGTGGTACGCGGGCCTCTCACTGTTGTGGCCTCTCCCGTTGCGGAGCACAGGCTCCGGATGCGCAGGCTCAGCAGCCATGGCTCACGGGCCCAGCCGCTCCGCGGCATATGGGATCCTCCAAGACCGGGGCACGAACCCGTATCCCCTGCATCGGCAGGCGGACTCTCAACCACTGCGCCACCAGGGAGGCCCTGGTCGTGTTTTTAAATAAAAGATTGAATATCATTCAGTCTTTCCTCTGGCCTGGCTGGTTGAAGTGGATTTATGGATAGTTTGAACGTGTTGTTCTTGGTTAAAGCCATTTAAAATCCTGGGGTGGTGTTAAATCTGGGATCACGTCTATCACATTCCCTTTACTCTTTCTTTTTTTAAAAGATTTTTTTGCTGCGGACCATTTTTAAAGTTTTTATTGAATTTGTTACAATATTGCTTCCGTTTTATGTTTTTTTGGCCACGCGGCATGTGGGATCTTAGCTCCCGACCAGGGATCGAACCCTCACCCCCTGCATCGGAAGACGAAGTCTTAACCAGTGGACCGCCAGGGAAGTCCCTATCACGTTCCCTTTAAAGATAAGCTGTGGACTCAAGGAATGGCCCACAGACTGGCTTCCAGCTCCCAGTGTTCTGAGAGTGCTGTAAGATTGCGATCCGAGCACTTGGTGCCAGAGGCTGCGGTGCACGTCTACACTGAATGTAGAGCCGGGCCTTGCTCCTCCTCATGGTGAGGTCGGGCAAGTTGGCATAACGTGTGGTGGTTTTCCTGGAGGCCGTTCCTGCGTCGGGCGACCGGCAGTGACTAGCCATCCACAGATGCGTCTGTGATCCAGGTGGATGCGCCCCTAACTCGGCGCCCGTGGCTGCAGCCCCAGAGGGCTCACGGCCACCTTGGCGCCACCTGACACGAGAGGCCCTTGAGTTAAACTATCTTACGTTTGTACATTTTATTACTAACAGATACACGCACAGCCAGGGGCCTTCCTAGAACCTTGGAAGGAGTTGTGAGGCTGAGGGATTCTGAGGCTTCGGAGCAGCCGCATCTTAAGGATGAAGGGTGCCGGGCGTCAGGTCCTACCCGAGAAGGCTGCCCGGAAGACCACCCGCCTCAATGGCCAGTTCTGGGACTTGCTGACAGAGTCATTTTGAAGGAGGGGTGAGGCGTGGGGGATGAATGCAGCACGAGTGGCAACTTGGGGGGGTTCTGCAGGCTCTCAGACCGCCCCCACCAGTGCCCACCAGCAGAGTCCAGTGCCCCGAGCAGACACAGCCCTGTCGTGATGAGTTTTAGGAAGGTAAGCAGTGTCTCTGCCTCCTTAGCTCTCTGGATATTCAAGTGATGTGATTTTTGTTGTCACTGTTTCTCTTTTGTGCTGTTTGTGCTATGAGTGGGTGGCGAGCGTCAGGGTGAGGGTCGTCTGTGGACTGAGGTGGGGGGAGCACGCTTTGGCACACCTGGAACGCGGTCACTGCCAGCCAGGGCGCGAGGAGGGGGAGTGTGTGGGCTGGGAGCCAGCAGGGCAGCATGCAGCTGAGGAGCTATAGCTCTTCCTGCGTGGCCGTGAATCACTCTGCCCGGACCGTCCGCATGTTGCACGGCTGCTCCCCGGGAAGGACGGACGCCCTGGAGACCCTGGACCAACAACGGCTTCTTGTGGAGCAGAGACGCCAGCTTCACGGCCACCTTAGGGGCTGCAGACGAGCGTCGCAGGAAGGACACAGGACGGGGTGTGGGCTGCCCTCCTGCTTCCGCCTCAGAAGGAAGAAGCCACACCATCCTGGGGCCAGTCACCAAGGCCAGCGTGATGACAAAACGTCGGGACGGACAGTGAGTGTGTGTGGTTGTGAAATGACGCTCGTCCTGTTACTGCCGGGTCCGCCCACTGTGACCAGGACTGTTTCCGAAGCACCCTTCTATCCAGCGCGTCAGAGTTTGAGGAGTGATGCTTGGGCCGTTATCTTTTTTCTTCCCCGTCTCTCTTCTCTCTTTCCTCTGAATTGCTGCCAAAGCGACTTGAGTTGTATAACGTAGAGCCGGGAGCTAGGTAGGGGTGGGGAGCAGTTTGTATACAGATGAGCCGAACGTGGAGGAAACTCAAGAAAGGGTGGGTAACCCTCAGGTGTGGACCCGACGCACCTAGCCCACGTTAGCTGGTGTTGGCCGAGGGTAGAACTCGAGGGAAGGAGTGTTGGTTCAAGTTAGAAAGGCTCTGGTTTCTGTTTGATGTGAAGCAAATCATGCCGTTCAGAAGTCCTGTGACGCTCAAAGGTGTAACCAGCATTTGCACCGTGCTGTATGGGGTCCAAAGCACAGATGCCAACACGGGGCCTTTGAAAACGACACATCTGTAAATGATGCCTGCCCTTTGGGTGTTCCACCTGTGGTTGCTTTTCTTTCTATTGTCTTGTTTAATATTAATTTTGTTACGGTATCCTCTTTTTCCCCCCCTTTTTTTAAATTGAAGTATAGTTGATTTACAGTGTTGTGTTAGTTTCAGGTGTACAGCAAAGTGATTCAGTTATACATATACATATATTCATTCTTTTCAGATTCTTTTCCCATATAGGTTATTACAGAGTGTTGAGTAGAGTTCCCTGTGCTATACAATAGGACCTTGTTGGTTATTTTATATACAGTAGTATGTATGTGTTAATCCCAAGCTCCTAATTTATCCCTCCCCCTGTCCCACGTTTCCCCTTTGGTAACCATAATTTTGTTGTTGAAACCTGTGAGTCTGTCTCTGTTATATAAATAAGTTCATTTGTATCATTTTAAAATTAGATTCCACATATGAGTGATATCATAGGATATTTGTCTGAGTTACTTCAGTTATATGATAATCTTTAGGTCCATCCATGTTGCTACAAATGGCATTATTTCATTCTTTTTTATGGCTGCATATATTCCATTGTGTGTATGTATGTGTGTGTGTGTGTGTATATATGTGTGTGTATATCTATCTATCTATCTATATATATATAAAACCACATTTTTTTATAACCATTCCTCTGGGTGCATGTATGTTTTCGAACCATGGTTTTCTCAGGGTATATGCCCAGTAGTGGGATTGCTGGATCATATGGTAATTCTATTTTTAGTTGTTTTTTTTAATGAATTTGAAGTTTGTTTTTTTAAGTTAATTAATTAATTAATTTTTGGCTGCATTGGGTCTTCGTTGCGGTGCACGGGCTTCTCACTGCAGTGGCTTCTCGTTGTGGAACATGGGCTCTGGGTACATGGGCTTCAGTAGTTGTGACACACGGGCTCAGTAGTTGTGGCTCGTGGGCTCTAGAGCACAGGCTCAGTAGTTGTGGCGCACGGGCTTAGTTGCTCCGCGGCATGTGGGATCTTCACGGGGCAGGGCTCGAACCCGTGTACCCTGCATTGGCAGACGGATTCTTAACCACTGCTCCACCAGGGAAGTCCTATTTTTAGTTTTTTAAGGAACCTCCGCACTGTTCTCCATAGTCGCTGTATCAACTTACATTCCCACCAACAGTGTAGGAGGGTTCCCTTTTCTCCACACCCTCTCCAGCATTTATTGTTTGTAGATTTTCTGATGATGCCCATTCAAACTGGTGTGAGGTGATACCTCATTGTAGTTTTGATCTGCATTTTTCTAATAATTAGTGATGTTGAGCATCTTTTCATGGGCTTTGTTGGCCATCTGTATGTCTTCTTTGGAGAAATGTCTGTTTAGGTCTTCTGCCCATTTTTGGATTGGGTGGTTTTTTTTTTTTTTTTTTTGATGTAGAGCTGCATGAGCTGTTTGTATATTTTGGAGATGAATCCCTCGTTGGTCGCTTCATCTGGAAATATTTTCTCCCATTCTGAGGGTTGTCTTTTATACCACATCTTCTTTATCCGTTCATCTGTCAATGGACATTTAGGTTGCTTCCGGGTCTTGGCTGTTGTGAATAGTGCTGCAGTGAACACTGGGGTGCATGTATCTTTTCAAACTGTAGTTTTCGTCCTTTCTGGATACAGGCCCAGGACAAGCATCCTCTTCTTGTCCCTCAGATGTATTTGCCAAAATGTATATTATGGGAACAAGAGGAGCATTGGATGATCGTGGTCTGCCTGGATGACATTGTTCCCTGATCTGTGGCCTTAGTTTAACCAGCAGCTGTGTCTGTGGCATCAGAAACCTCATCCAGTGTAAGGGATGGATGCACATGAGGGTATTCGGTATCTTTGAGCCGGAAGCCCACACGATACCAGACGCCTCAGTTGACAGCTAGGACCCAGCCCGTGCACTTCCTCGGGGCTGCGGGAGACGACTTGTTTCCTCTCTGCTTCGGGCTGTTTCCCTCACCTGCCCCCAAACAAGAGGCACCACCACCACTGAGAGGACGACTGGTGTGCCTCGACTGACCACACGTCTTGTGGGCGTGTGGACCTGCCCTGCGCCCAGCAGGCCTCTGTGGCAGCGGGCTGAGGCTCCAGCACTGTGCCTGCTGGGCAGAGCCTGGCCGCAGAGAAGAGGGCCTGGGCTCCTTGCAATTGTCCTTGAAGGAAAGCACAGGGCCGCGGGGCTCACAGGTGCCGGGGGAATGGGCACGTGGCGGTGATGTTCCTGCTCCCTCGACTGGAGACAGAGCCCAGCCCCCAGGAGGCACTGCGACCCCGGGGTCCCAGGATGCTGGGAAGGAGGGATGCTGTCAGTATGACCTTTAGAATCTCTGACCCGGTCTTCTCCCACAGGAGGGTCTGGGGCTCCAGCGCTCTGATGGAAACAAGCAGGTTTTAGGAGGTCTGGTTTCGGGGGCGCTCCCATAGCTGAATGTTCAGTCTTAACTTGTTCCAGAAAGTCCTGGCAGCTTGGTGCAGGGAAGGCACCAGCACACACGCCCGGCTGTTGGTAAAGAGGGGCAGCTGGGGCCCCTCAGACGGCACAGCCCCAGGGGAGCAGCTGCGGGGCCCAGGGGACCTTTCTGGGAGGGGTTCCTGAGGGTGGGAGCTGTGGGCTGGATGCTGACTGCTTGCAAGGGTTTGAGAGCCAGCAGGAGCTCTGCTTTTGGTTCGTTGAAAGATATTTATTGGGAGGATTTCCACTCGGGGTCTGGCTGGAAGGACATGTCCGCTCTTTCCCCTCCCCCTTGCAGAAGTCTAAAGCCCACAGGGGGTCCCCAGGATCCGGTTCTTTCGCGGTGTTGCCGCTGTATTTGGTCTTAAGAGCTGATGCACTGGAGCCTTGCTGTCCCTGCACTGGGCCCACCACGTGGCTGGTGGTCATGATGCTGTGTTTCCGACACAGGCCTGAATGCAAGAAGTGGGGGGCGGAGGAGGCGTCTGTCAGCTTTGGGAAATGCTGGATTTTCCAAAGCCTAAGTCGTAGACCGGCTTTTGTGACACTGTGGAGGAGGCTCTCGGCTTGTCCAAAGGAAGGGAGCAGAAGTCTGGAAAGCTTTGGGGAGCTTGGAGGAACTGTCACTGGGGCGTCTCCCTGGTCACGAAGCCCCGGAGGAGATAACGATCCCCGAGACTCACACCTTGGGTGTGTTTGCTGGGAAGGGCACCGTGACAGCAAGTGACATGGTGGCCCTGTCCTGGGAACCGAGCCGAGCTCAGGGACATGGTGTGGCCTGGCTGTCGAGGAAGTTCCTCTGTCACTGTGCTAGGTTCCACGTAATTGTCAAATTGGGAGTGTGTCATGGTGGGTCTGTGACTTCCCAGGCTGGCGGTGACCTCACAAGGACTATTATAGACCCGTGGGACCCACAGCCAGCGGAGAGAATCGCTACCTCCCACTCTATCCCATGACCTCGAACGTTCTGGTCACCACCATGGCCTTTTGTTCTTGGAGGGGACAGGAACTTTGCAAAGTGGGGTCACTCTACTGCTTCTGTAGGTCATCTTCCCAGACTTGCCTGATTCTCAGGATCTCAGTCTTTGGCTCTGTTTCACATATCTGTTTTTTGAAGTGTTTTTTTTAAAAATAAGATGATACTGGGTGTCAAGCATATAGAAGAGTGCAGAAAATAACATAATAGGGATCCAAGTATCCACCATCCAGATTTAACAAATACTAGCATTTTGTCCCATCTGTATCAGACATTTTTAAAGTTGCGTTTAGAATTAAATCCCCTACCTATCTATTTTTGGTAGATGGGAAGCATCGATAAGTTCAATTCTAGTTGGTTGCTGGCCGTGCACAGAAATGCCTCTGAGTCTCTGGATACTGGAAACGTTGTATGTTTGTGCAGAGCAGTACTGCCCCAGCCACGTGCCTTAAGCAGAAGGATTGCCCTAAAGACTGTCTCAGCACCTGGGCAAATTTTCTCGGACTTACACCGTGTACATTTTCTCCACCAGTTTGCCGTATGTTCACAGTGCTAACGCCCATCCCCACCAAATGCAAGAACCCTCTGGCTCCAAAGGTTCCAGGTGTGAAAAAGTGCACCCAAACTGCTGAGTTTTGCCCCACTTAATATGAAAGGATACTAAATATTTTCAGAAAATTAAACAACCCTTTAAACAGTGTTCAAAAACATTTTGATGTCCTCATGAGCCAGACTCCTGGAAAGCTGAGTGTTCAGGCTTTACGGAGAGAGAGACATTTCTCCTAGAGTTTAGCCCTGAATCTCCTGTGCAGTTCATTCTTACCAGCCTGTCCTGAGAATGTTCCAGACTTGAAAGGCCTGGAGACAGACTCATGCTCTTTGCACCTAATTAGGCCATCTTTGCAGTTTCTCCGCTTTTCCGTGAAAGGCACCGCTGTTCTTCCAGCCGCGTGATCCGGCCTCAAGTGCCTCGTCTCCTTTGTCCTCAGCATCCAGTATCTTTCCTCGAAATGTTTCTCACTTCTGTCTACTCCTCCCCAGTCCCCTGACTGCTGTCCTAATTGGGGTATTTCTCCTCATGTGGTTGGGCTGATTCTGTCTTTTTGCTTTCCCCTTTCAGTCCAGTTTCAGCACCAGATTATCTTCTGAAAGGAGCATTTTGTGCCCTTCTGCTCAAAATCATCCAGTGGTCCCCACAGCTGACCAAAGACCAGCTTTCTACCCAGAACCTCCCACGTTTTCCTCATCTTCTCTGTCCGCACGTACATGCCTCTCTGTGTCCCACGCAGCATCCCACGAAGCCTCTGCCCAGGCACACAGCACTGCTTGCCCTCTCTGATCCTCTGAGTCTTCTTCGATTATTTCCTCTGCCTCAGTCTTCCTTTCCCTCCTTCATTAAATGAACCAACCCTCACGGGGCGCCTACTAGGAACCAGGTTATGTGAAACAACACCTACGCATACAGACCTTGCAACCTAGCGGAGAAAACAAAAGAATAAACAGGCAGGCAGCAAGCCAGGCTGCGCAGGAAGTACCACAGCCAGGAAGCACAGGGACCCCAGACCCAGGCTTCCCAGGGGAGAGGCACACAGAGGGTGACTCGTCCTTTAGGATGGTGAGTGGGGGGAAGGGGAGGGGGACGGGAGGCAAGTAACTCGGGGACATGGCACCGTCGGCTTGGAGGAAAGCTGGGGAGAAGCAGTGGGTTCTGGGCACGTCTCAGAGCAGGACCATCAGGACTTGCCATGGATCAGATAGCGGGTGCAGGAGAGGTGAACAGATTCTGTTTTTGCAGCTGGAAGAAGGGAGTTGCTCTTTACAGAGCCGGGGAGGACTCTGGGGAAGAGAGAGGTTCAGGCTTTGATGTGCTGGTTTTAGTGCGGAATGATCTAGTAAGGTTTCAGTGAAAGAAGTCCGTTCAGTAAATACTTGAAGGAGATGAGGAAAGAAAACTTGGGTGTTTGGGGAGCACCGAGAAGACACAGAGTCAGGCAGGCTCAGTCCAGTGGGGCCCACTGTCGTCCCTAAAAGATCTTCCATCTCCAGGGGCAGCGGCTGGTGCGCACTCGTCCTGACACCCTCCCTCCAGTGGGGAGACTATACCACGTCCACTGCAGTTGCTAAACAGTATTTGCTGGACGCATGAGAGGAAGGAATAAGCTCAATCAGTAAAAGAGACTGTTCGAACCGTCTTCCCTTCCAAGGAGGAGATCCTTGCCAAGGTGCTGTACATCTGGGGAACAGGACCTGGAGGTCTGCACCCTCTGTCTCAGCATTACCAGAGCCCCCCTGCCGTAGAATCAGCACGCACAGTGGTACAATGCACCTCTGGACCCTTCCCCAGACCTTCGCAAGCTGAATTCCTAGGGGAGGAGCTGGGACCTCTTGGTTACAGACTCACTGAGTGATTCTTCTGAAACTAAAATTTAAGAACTGCCGACCCTCCAGAAGATGACCGCTGTTGACGCTTTTCCTTGGAGGCAAACCATTTCTAGCCGTGATGGGGGGGAGTCACAGCCGCTCCGCAGTGTCACGATACTCGGTACTCTGTGCTCGTCGCCTCCTCAAGCTGCCGCAGTCCAGTTGGAACCGGGCTGGCCCAGAGCCCCACGCGCTGTCAGGTGACAGCTTAGGCAAGCGAGGCCTTTTGCCAGATACCTCCCAGTCGAGCTCTGCAGCTTGAGAAGAAAAGTACAAGAGAACACGTAAATGCCAGATCTCATTATTCTGGGAATTTTCACACAATGACTACACATCTGTCTCTCTCTCAACTGTAATGAAGCAACAGGCTCGTTCTTTCACACTGTCTGAGCCACAGCAAGGACTAAAAGTCACATGTTGACCTTGGACATCACGTTTAGTGAGACCTTTTGACCTGTCTTCCAACACGAGGAAGAGGTCAGCTCCACGAGGGCAGCGGCTGCCCCCTGGGTGCCTACAATGCCTGGCACACAGTAGCCGCTCAGTCAATATCTGGATGGATGACGTTCTCGTCCCGCTTGCTGAGGTGAAGGGCCAAGTGCTCACAGATCCTGTCTGTGGAGTTTCACTGTTACCTGTAGCTTCCACACCCCTCGACCCACCAGTTTCCTACCCCTGTAGACATCTGTGCAGTTTTCACTTAAGATGTAACTTTCTGCTGACCCCATAAAAAATTGGCAGGAATTCTCAGAAAGGATGATATTGTAGTTGTTCTTGTGGGGCCCCACGGAGGGATAAATTTCACATTATTCATGTTTCCAGATGGACTTTTGGTTCCCCAGGGCAGTCATTCCAGAACCTTTTCTCAGCCTTAAGTTTACTCCAGGAAATAAAACTAGTGATTTAGGGCTTGATCGCTCCCTCAAGAGGCTCCCCTGTTCTCGGCGCAGAGCCGGAAGCAGGGCAGAGGGGAAGGCAGCTGGGAGACAGGCTGAGGGGCGGCTGGTGCCCACAGGGGCCCGTGGGTCAGGGAGACACTGCCTGCCCGGCCTCTGGAGGGTGAGGGCCTGGAGGGCAGGGGGCCAGGCCAGAGATGGAATCGTCCGCGTGGTCAGGCAGTCCCAGAAGCTTGGAGCAGCAGTGAGCGGTGGACGCTGGCGCCCCGAGGCTGGAGTAGATGTGGATCCATCCCACCGTTCCCCGCAAGTGGTATTCACACACCAGGGCTGGTGTCCGAGGCTACTTAATTTAGCTGGTTGGGATGCTGTACTACCGAGGTTTAATCGTTGTGTTTCTTGAGCTTTTACTAGGCTAATATGTGAACTCTTTCAACAAATACTTGTGTGTCAGCCTCTGTGCTGGGTGCTAAGGATACAGCTGTGAACACGGTCGGGAACCAAGGACCTCTGATCAGTGAATGCTGCTTCTTAGCCTCAGATTCAAGCCCTGGTCCCAGGCCTGTTGTTGTTTCCAAGGGGCACATCCAGAGTCAGTGGATCAGGGTGAATCCTTCGGGAGTTCTCACGACGGGTCAGGGGGACCCCCTTTTCTAAGGATACAATGATCTAACGCGTGATTGAGAATCCGCC
This sequence comes from Hyperoodon ampullatus, assembly GCF_949752795.1. Lineage (NCBI taxonomy): Eukaryota > Metazoa > Chordata > Mammalia > Artiodactyla > Ziphiidae > Hyperoodon > Hyperoodon ampullatus. The sequence goes on from NC_136919.1 coordinate 126,178,000, forward strand.
CAACAGACAGGCGCCAGGCGTTGGACTCCTGTAAGGCTCACAGTTTCTGTGTGATGGCCGCTCCTTGCAGAGGGACCAGAGGGACCTGGCGGGAGGCTGCCTGGCCGGTGGCAAGGCCCCTGCTGGACGCGCCTCGCCCTGGCTCTGTGGCCCGGGCACCCTCGTGAGCCGGCTGGACCCTCCCGGGTCTTCCTGCTGCAGGGGGAGTGCACGCAGAGCCTCACCGGGTCCTCCTCCCCGGGCTCTGCTCCTGCTCTGAGCCCTGGATTTCTCTAGAAGCTTATTCTGGCCTCAGAGCTGGCCTGCAACCGGCTCTTCATCATCCCGGGCTCAGCTCACACACCTCCCGGGAGGAGCCCGTCCAGCCACCCATCTGAGGACGCTCTGATCTTCATCATCAGCGCGTGCCTTGCTCTCCAGAGCAGGCGCTCCAAGCGGGTCGGCTCAGTGTCTGTCTGGTGCCATCGTCATTACCATCTCTCCCTGCTGGAATGTAGGTTCCTTGAGAATAGGGTAAGTGGCACTCAGTAAATAATGAACATGGATCACGTTTCCTGCGTGCCCGCGGGCTCTCTGGGGACGTCTGTCACTGTTGTCAGGTCGCCGTGCTGCTTTCAGGATCGTAGTTCCCCAGCCAGGGATCGGAGCTGGGCCACGACAGTGAGGACGCCGAGTCCTAACCATGGGACCACCAGGGAGTTCCCCAGACAGCACTTTTGAAATCATATCTGGAAACACAGTATATGACCCAGAGCCTCAGCGCCCAGGAGGAACCTAAGGCTTAAAGTCTTTTTGTTCAATTGAACTAAATTAGCGCCAGACCGGTAACTGGGAAAATGGCGTGTGACCCAAGAATCCCCTTGATGGCGCTGGACAGCGGCCCAGGGGGATGCGCTCAGGGTGGCCGCTTTTCACCCATGTTCCCTTTCCTAGGACGGAGGCTACGGCAGAGCCCAGGGAGCTGGTGCCGCCCAAAAAAGAAAGCCCCTCACAGGGGCAGGCTGGTTGAAATGTGATGGAGGGAGATGGTGCAGCCATCCTGTACCCCGTGTCACGCTGAGCCGGGGTGTTGGCAGGACGGGGTCCTTCTGCAGCCCGCGTGGTAGCCGTGCTTGCTCAAGTGACAGCCTCTCTGTTGAAAACTGACAAGGAGAAAATTAAAGTCTCTCCTGCTTTCTGTGTCACTCAAATGCCCGATTGCTTGGTAGCTGGTTAAAATGCATAGTTCGCTTGTCAGGCTTTTAGCAGCTGTGAAGATCCAGTTAGTGTAGTCTCCGTGCCTTTGCCCTCTTGGCTGACTAGCCGGCCGTACGCCTTTGCCCTCTTGGCTGACTAGCCGGCCGTACGCCTTTGCCCTCTTGGCTGACTAGCCGGCCGTACTTGCTTTTCTTTCTGTATGAAGCTTTTCCTCCTGTCCTTTCGACGGCACAGTGTCAGAAACGATGCGTTGTCTTCACAGATGTTCCACGTTGCAGAGCATTTGCTCTTCAGTAAACATAGTGACGTAAAGGGACATGTTGCATGTGTCCAGTCCTTTTAACAACTTAAGGTCCAAGGTTGTTTCTTCTCAGTGGAATGGCCATTGACAAAAAGATTGGTCAACTACTAGCAATTTGAGAGTTTGCTTATCCTGCTGGAATGGGAAATTCTAAGTGTTTGGAAGTAGACGTTTCCATCCGTCGAGATTCACGGACAGGTCCCGGACCATGCAGTTCTGACTCGGGGGAAAGGGAGGCTGACTTCACTTCAGCGTGTTTGTCACACCTGGGAAACGCCTGGCGGTGGTGCCCTTTCTCTTCCTGGGGAGGAGAGTGGTCCAGCCTGAGAACTGGGAAGACGGGCAGCCTTGCTCTCACCCTCTCCTGCATCTGTTCTTGGTCCACAGCTGACAGGGACTTGCAGCTGAGAATCACTCACTGGCAGCTGCAGCCTCAGACCTCCCCGCGTCGCTGGGAAATCGCCGAGAAGGCAACTCAGAGACTCCCAGCTGCATAGACGCTGCCTCAGGAGCACGCGGCCACCGCCCTGCTCAGGGCTGAGAACCCAGAGCAGGATGTGAATTTCCCACCCAGACAAACCCAAGGGAGATCCCTCCTGAAGTTTGTAGGAAATTTGTTTCTGACCCACGGGTCACAAAATAGCTTGCTATGAATTTTGATTGGCTGCCAGGTCATTGCTAATTCATCTCTGACTTTGACAGAAAAAAAATTACGTGTTAAAGAAATGAACTGGGGGCTTCCCTGGTGGCGCAGTGGTTAAGAATCCGCCTGCCAATGGAGGGGACACGGGTTCGAGCCCTGGTCTGGGAAGATCCCACATGCCGTGGAGCAACTAAGCCTTGCGCCACAACTACTGAAGCCTGTGTGCCTAGAGCCCGTGCTCTGCAACAAGAGAAGCCACCGCAATGAGAAGCCCACGCATCGCAACCAAGAGTAGCCCCCACTCGCCGCAACTAGAGAAAGCTCGCACGCAGCAGCGAAGACCCAATGCAGCCAAAAACAAATAAATAAATAAAAATAAAGAATTGAGCAGGAAAAGAATTTTTTTTACATGAGCATGATCCTACAGCTGCTGGAAGTCTAGTAGAGGGGGTGGTCAATAAACCTAGGAAGCAGAGTGCGTTCATTTTCAGAACTTTCTGCTTGAAGAGGAGTCCGGAAAAGTGCGAGCTTCATTCTGGACGATCAGTCTTCTATGCTGACAAGGGAGTGAACTGCTACGGCCAAAAACAGGCGAGACCAAATTCAAGATGCTGTGAGAGAAGGACCCGTCAAACAAACCCAGCAGCGACCTCCCTTGGGGTTGAGAAAGTGAATCCCAGGTTCCCGGCTTCCCCTCCCCTGCTTCAGGGTCCCCAGCTTCCCCTCCCGTCCTGCGGGGTCCCCGGCCTCCCCTGCGGTCCTCCTGGCTTCAGGGGAGCCGTCTTGGTTTTGTCCCCACTCATTCCTCTCATTTCCTCCTCTCCCTACTTTTTTCCTGACTTTTCTTTCAAATATCTTCTCTCTTTCTGCTACTTGATATCTATTACATATACACATTAAAATATATTTCAGCACTCACAGTTGAATCATCACACAGCCACACATCTGAAATGCAACCGCGCATCCTTTCTGGGAATTTGTGCTGCTTGACGGGCAATGTTGATCTGTCCTTTCCACCAGCATCCCGGCCACCCGGGCCCCTGCCTTCTTTAATTGTAAAGGTTAGAAAAGAACCTCTCAGCTTCCCAGCTTCTCTGGCAGCGACGTGGGGCCTGAGGGGTCTGGCTCCAGGGTAAAAACCTGTCTGCGGTTTCTCAGGCCAATAAGGCCGTCAGAAAGGCTTTCCCCGGGAGACCTCGGGCGTGAGCCCTCCCCCACGAGACTGGTGCACGGCCAGGCTGCAGGGTCTACAGGGAGCATCTCCCCCACAATCTGGTCCCTTTGCTCCGGCTCCCTGGAGAGTGAGACCCCCATGTCTGCACTGACCCAGCCTCTCCTTCAGTGGGATGGAGGGGGAGATGGGTGCTTGTAGCATTGCAGTGGGTGATTACAGGCTTCACTGTGGCTCCTGGTTGCTTCCGTGGCTGCTCTTTAGCCCCTGACAGCTCAGTGCTCTCTCCCAGCTCAGCTGAGCTCCTGACAGCCATGCCGCACAATTTTTGGCCATTAAATGTAAGAGGAAGTCGGCCAGATGGTGTATGAGAAAGCTTTTACATGCCTGCCCAGGCAGGCAGGAAGTTGGGGGTGGGAGACAAACGACATTCTGCCTTCATCCTTCCTAGAAGACAGATGTGATTGCTGGTGAGGCAGCAGCCATTGTGTGAACCTAACATGAGAAGCCAGGTCCTTAAAGATGCTGAGAAGAAAGGTCGAAGGAGCCTGCATTTTGATAACACAGCTGAGCCACTGCAGAGCCTCCGGATGCCTCTCCTGGTGCTTCTTGTGCAAAGACCAGAAACTTCTATAATGATTTTAAAATGTATCCACGAACTCTTTGATTCTCTTCCTATCAGAAGGTAAAGGCTAATACCCTTCCCTTCAATTATGGGGCAGCTCTAGCTTCTTGCTCCTAATAGAACACAGCAAACAGGGTGTGGAGGCCAGGTTACAGAGGGTGATATGGCTCTGGCTGGCTCTCTGTCTCCGTCTCTCTCTCCTATGCCTTGGGGGTCCTCAGCGGACACATAGGATGTCCAGCTGTACTGAAGCTGCCATGCTAGAGAGACCACGTTTTTTTTTTTTTTTTTTTTTACCATGAGCACCACCCTGCTGCTCCTGACCGTCTAGGGGAGGGGACGGGGCTGCGGACAGATAGTGGCAAGTTGAGAGCCAGGGTTCGGGTTACTCAGGATTTATCGTGAATCATTCTGGGGGGGTGGGGGGCCTGGGGAAGAGTAATGCAGGCTGCTAATTAGCCTGCTCAACAGTTCTCTGTGACTGGAGGCTATCTGGTTGCTGAGGCAATGACCTCTTTATTATGTACGAACCTATTGACATGATCCACGGGGGCATCTGTGGCTGGTTAGCCCGGGAGCGCGGACACCCAGACTAATAACACGCTGCGGAGTCTGGCCCTGCTGCTTCCTTCTGTGCCCGGGTCATCGGCCACCCTGTGGTACAAGGTGGCCACCTAGTCTGGAAACAAAGCTATCTCATTATGTAGTATTAATAAATGATTTATCATCTGTTTATCTGTGCTGCCAGAATTTGGTGGCCACCCTGCAGACATCTTGGGGGGTATCTTTACCAAAACTCAGCATTCCATCCCACCTTCTCTGAGAAGTGCCCGCTCCATGTGGATGGAGACTGTCACGTGACTCGCGTGCCGGCCTTGATGGCTGAGCAGGGGGTGGACCCTGGGTCCAAAGCAGGGCCACTTAGGGTCTGTGTCCCGGGAGGAGGGAGAGACAGCCGGTGGGTCACGCTTGTGGCAGGAACAGCCGCAGAGGGGCCGGCTGGCTGTGCTTGCCCGTCCTCTGCCGTGCGGGGAGCTGGGCTCTGGACTGAGAGGCGGAAGCAGGACGGCCCGGGGGGACCCTCCGGAAGGCAGATGCTCTCTGCTTCTCAGCTGCAGCCCCTCCTGCAGCCTGGCTGCGCCCCTGCCTCAAGCTCCCGGGGACACTGCATCCTGGTCCCACGTGCCCCGGCGCCTGGGAGACGCCCGTGGTTTCTGGTATTGCCTCCCAAAACCCTCAGGGGCATACCTTCAGCTGCAGGGGAGGAAAAGTCATTTCCCTCTGCCCCTCCGGGCTCTTTGCTGAGGCTCCTGCAAGAAACGTCAGGCTAGCGAGCACCACACACACAAGTTTGGTGACACGTTTACCTCGTGTGTACTTGGCAGGTGCCCGAGGAACATGAGTGACTGCCCCGGTGGCTTAGGAGTCGGGCTCAGACACCAGGTTGATAGGGAACGGGACGGGGCAGGACTGTGGGGGAGAGTAGGTGATGTTTAGGGGGTGAAAGGGCCCTTACAGTGGGATGGGAGGGGTGATGGTTTGTGACAGAGTTCTCCCGGGTGCGGTGTCGACTTCTGGTCACCTCCCCTGTGACAAGTGCGACCCCTGGACTGACAGAACTCCTGGGCAGGGGATTTATGACAGCTGAGGTCCTTCAGGGGAGGACCAGTGTCGGGCGCCAGATAAGAAGGTTCAGGGAAAGCCTCTAGCTGCCGTCGCTGCTTTTCAGGTGCCTGCCTGCAGCTCAAAATAATCAGCACGCCAAAGTGGCATGTTCTGGGGAGCGCCGCATATTCCGCCGTCTCCCCAGGGGCTGCCGTGTCTCGAGGGTTAGGAAGGGGCGTGTCGATAAGGGCAAATCTGTTGTCACCGAGGTGGAAGCGTGTAGGAGCCCCGCCCCCCAGGAAGGCCCCAACAGCACCATGTGCGAGCACAGAGGGCCGTGCGTCTGTCCTGCTGGGCACGGAAGTCCCTCTCGCTACCCCAGAATTGACCTTTTTTGTAATAGAAAAGAGCTTCCCTGAGGTACTGAGAGAAGAATCTGCTCTTTGAAAAGCAATGTCAAGCGCTCACACTCCAGTAGGTCTTCACTAAATGAACCGTCGTCCTCAGACACCCGTGGCTCAAGTGTCCTCACCGGGTACTGGCACTGCGCTTCACTAAAACGATCTCCACACGGTATAAACCACAGAACGGCTTCCCCAGGCTTGACCCTGCGTGCAGTACCCCGAACCACATTTTATTTGATGTTTCCGGTGTTTTCAGGGGCGAGCAGAAGGGGGCAGAACGTGGCTTCTTCTTTCTCTCGTCTTACTCGGGTCCCTCCTGCTTTGTCGCCGGTCACCTTACAAGGCTGGGCGAAGGTAGGAAACGATGGAAACGATGGCCGAGGACTTTAATCTGAACGTTTAAGGCGAGAAGGACGGGAAGAGAAAAGCTTCCGAGAAGCAGGAAGCGGGAGCGGGCGGGTGGGCGGGCTCTTCAGGGCGAGACCGCGTCACCCCGGAGTCAAGCCTGTGGTCCGGAGCGAGCAGGAAACGGGGACCGTTGATGGGACTGACGGAGCGAGCGAACAAAGGACTGGTCCGAGGAAGCCCCGAAGACTGGCTTACCCACTGCTGACGGGACGTGGATTCGTTTCCGTCGAATTTCAAGCATTAAGTCCTCCTGAGTTTGTCCACTCCAAGTGGACTCTGATGTGGCCTCTGCATACGGAAAGTAAACTCCTGAAAGCTCGTCAGGCTCCACAGTTGACGCTCTTAATACGATCTTGGATGTAGCTACAAGTCACAGCCCTGACGCCCTGCCGTGTGCCAGAGGAGGCTTCGCTGTGCCTTCAGGTGAGCCCTGGCTGTGACCACCTGTGTTCTGACGTCTGCCCTGCGGCCTCCAGCACACCGGGACAGGAGCGAGAGGCAGACCTCTGGCCTGGTGTCCAGGGTGGCGCCCGCCTTGTCATGGGGCGCGGGGACCACTGCCACCCTTCAGTTACCGCCTATGGAGGAGGAGGCCGGTTCCTGCATCGTATCAGCAGTAACGAGTCCCAGGGCTGCAGCAATGACAGGCTGTTCCCGAAGCAGCCAAGGTGCTTATTTGAGAGAAAGACAGTATCCTTCCGTGATGAATGTGAGCACTTCCTCAGAGCCGAGGGTGGAGTGTGTGTCCCCCTGGAGGGGGCACAGCGATGGGAGGTAAACCACTCGGAGGACTCTGTTCTCAGGATGGCCGCACGATCAGCGTGAGAGCCGGGCGCGGGGGCGGGGACGCGGCGCGGGGGCGGGGACGCGGGAGGTTTTGTTTTAGTTATTCTGCCTGAAGGAAAACGGTACTTTTTTTTTTTTTTTTTTTTTGCGCGGGCCTCTCACTGCTGCGGCCTCTCCCGTTGAGGAGCACAGGCTCCGGACGCGCAGGCTCAGCGGCCATGGCTCACGGGCCCAGCCGCTCCGCGGCATGTGGGATCCTCCCGGACCGGGGCACGAACCCGTGTCCCCTGCGTCGGCAGGCGGACTCGCAACCACTGCGCCACCAGGGAAGCCCGAAAACGGTACTTTGTTCATTGTACACTGAAGCTTAGAGAGTCGTGAAGACGGGATGCTACCTGCCCTTCTCAAACTGTGGCAGACACGGCCGCCCTCCTTCTGCAGGAGGGGAAACTGAGGTCCAGGTGGGTGGAGCTTCTGTTCTCAGCAGAGTCTGCAAAGGTTCACATGGCACCGCATCCAGCAGACGTACATCTCTCCGCTCCTCAACGGCTGTGATCATTGTACCTGAAAATCCACCCAAAAGGGGAGAGATGAACAGAAGGCAGTGAAAAATGTGCCAGCTTCTTAATTTGCCACGACGTGTGTGTGTACGCAGGTTTGGGTTCTGCGAGGCTGTGGTTTGGTGGTGAGCATCCGTTGCAGCCAGCGACCTGGGATCGGCTGCCTTGCCTCCCAAGCTGCGGCATGTGAGCCGAGGGCTGGGATGGCAGAGATGGGAGCTGGGGGCGTGGGGGACTGAAGAAAAAGCTCCTAAACCACAGCTCTGTCGGCCAAGACACACTTGGAATAAAATCTTCAAATTTAAAGAAAAACCCTGTTTCCTTGTTGATACAGGGCCCCTCTCTGAACCCGTGCACTGCCCAGAGTGGCAGGTGAGGATGAATTGTCATTCAGGGCTCACGCAGCAGACCACCAGGAGGGCCGCCGAGACCACACGGAGAGGTCATGTCCCCCTTTGCCATTTCTAAAAAATGAAAATCAAATCTATTTGAAATCCATAGATAGGCGTCTGCAGCACTCCCCGCCAGAAGAACTAAACATTCCTTGGGACCCCGCTTATTTATATTCCCAGGGATTCGTGACTGCAGCACCGCTCTCAGCGCTTCTCAGACGAGCTCCTGGCTCAGGGCGACAGGCCATCACACTGCCTTTCTGCACAGCTCTCAGCCCCGTGACACTCATGGGGGCTTGGAGGAGATCCCCCCGAATTCAGAGGAGCCTTGCTTCTGCTCACTGCTAGAGGAGGAGGACACAGAAATTCTTCTCCTTAGAAGCGTTTCTGGAATTGGGCTGTTTACATGGTTTGATAGTTTTAAGGGAATCAAGTTGATTCCCTTACATCACGTTGACTAAATCACTGGCTAGTTCAGTGAAGCGATCAGCTTACATCATTGTCCGGTTGACAATCAAATCAATTCACTGCTTTTGTCTGGCTTTCTTGTTTTTGTTTGTTTTAGACCTAGTGTAGGCAGGGCTCAAGTGAAGCGAACCAGACAGTCTTGTCAATGCTTCGGGAATAGAAGTGGACAATAAATTAAAAAATGTGAGAGCCGTGTGGAAAACAGAGCCTCATTACAGAATTAGATGGGATTAAATGGGTTACATGCGCCAGAAGGAAAAAAATGAGAAGGCTGTTCTAGCCAGGGAATCAGGTCTGCAGGAAGTGATTGTGTGCAGGGTCCCTCTGGGCCTTGGAACAATTAGCTCTCAGAAAATGAGAGGACAGCCTTGTGTTTCTAGGGATTCAGACATAACGGCTGTGTCCTGCCCCTTGGGAGGCCGCTCACTCCCTCCAGCCTCTCGGTTTTTGGCCGCTTGACCCTGCGGGGCCAAACCCCAAGCCGTTGAGAGTTCAAGATTTTGAGTCACGGAGAGTCTGAATAAAAATTGGATTCTTGGAAGACATTACTTTTGTAAGATTCTGCCCCAGATGTACTTCCTGGGGTGTTTTCTGTCAACAAGATAATAATAAAATAAAATCCCTTCTCGGTACTGCGAAAAGGCATGAGCTAAGAGGCTGTATTTCCTACGGTGAGCACGGGGGAGGGTGCTGTTTCTGTTCCTTCAGCGACTTCTCTCTGAGGACGGCGTGAGCAACGAGAGAAGGTGACCAGGCCAATCTCGCCGCTGCTGGGGGATCGTCAGTGTGGAGGCAGCGTCTCGGGTGTTTAGAGACGGGCAGAGGCGAGGCTGGGGGCGGGCCCAGGGGAACGTGGCCACGTGGCCGGCCAAGGTGGGCGCCGCACCTGCTGGGTGTCGGCCGGGCCGTATGTCGTTAGCCAATGAGAGGCGGCCTGACGAAGGTGAACGAGGGGCGGGGGCTGGGCAGGAAGTCCGACGGGAGGGCGGGGGCCCCCCAGCAAGCAGGCAGCTCCTTCCGCCGTCCGGTAGAAGGCCGGGCGCGTTTGGAGCGAGGCGCACAATGCCGTGTGTCTCATCCGCTGGCGTGACCCTTCCTCGTCAGGGGAGACCCATCTCTGGGGGAGTTGCCGGCGCTATACCTACCCCTGTCGCCCCCGGGAGGAGCCGAGCCGGGGCCCAGCCTCCGAGGCCGAGCCGGGCAGTTTCGGGCTTCGGGAGAGGCCAGAACTGACCGCACGTGTCGGGGGAGTGGGCTTGATTTCGTCCTTGAAATCAAGGAAGACAGTGGGCTTGAATCAAGGTCAAGTGGGCTTGACCGCGTCCAGGCCGCGGTCACCAGGACAGGGAGAGAGAGGGAGGGTGTGAGGTCTTGAGGCAGAGGCGCCCCTGAAGCTGGGAGGCCGCGCTGGGCTCCGGGGGCCCTCGAGCACCTGCCTGGTGGCGGAGTCCCCGAGCAGAGCAGGGGCTCCATGCAGAGGGAGGGCGTGTTCCAGTTGTACTGTCTTGTAATCCGTTGTCTGTGTGCGCTGCAGAGCGACCACCGACAGCTACGAAGAGGGCCCTAGGACAGGCGCTGTGTCTCTCTGTGGTCCTCGTGGCCCAGCTCTCACGTGGGGCTCCTTCTCGTTCCCCCCGGGACCAGCACGATGGCCCATCCCCGCGTCCCTGCAGCCCTGGGAACCTCAGCTTTGTTTCTGAATCTGAACCTGGCAGACTCGGGCCACTGGTCATCGATTTGGGAATATTTAACGGGCTGTGGAGACGGTGAACAGAAAGCACGGGTCCACCTTCCTGACGAGAAGGAGGCCGTTGTGCATGAAGAAAAGGACCGGCGTTCGCCGAGCCTTGCAGAATGAGAAGGGAATATTGCACGAGTGCGGTCTTGTCAAACGGAAGGTTTTAAATCTCACATGCTGCAGACCCAGCAGAAAAGGAGGCACATAGACCGCATTTTGCTAGCTTATATTTTCAGACACTTAAAGGATGTTCTGTATGCTTGTGTTGATTGAGGGAAGTGATCAAGAAGGGTCACGCGGGGTTTGCCATCTTCAAAATGGCGACGGTGCTTCTGAGAACGCCCCAGTAAAATTAAATGTGTTGTGAAGGATAAATTACAGCTGGACGTGAGTTGTTAAAACGTCATATCTCTTCCCCAGCAGCCTCCTTCCTGTCTCATTAAGCCAGCTGACTGGCTCTATCGAGACAATTACGACGGTGATTTACTGCGTTACTGCTCGGTTGTTTCTGGGAGCTGAACGGGGGTGGTGGCGTCCCATCTTCTGTGTCTCGTGGGGGGGGATGCTCAGGTCTCAGCTGCAGCATTAAACACAGCACCAGAAAGCAGAGGCGCAGGGACGCACTTTCCCTGCTGTTACGAGCCGAGACATAAAATGAGATTTATTTGCAACAGTCTGATAGAGAAAACTGAGTCCTGGGAATTGATGTCCCAGAAAGCCTTTCAAGTCAGCCAGGAGTTACTGCAGGACGTGAGTCACAGAATAGGCAGGGGTCAGAGGAGAAAAAAATTGGGCCCTGATACCTTCTGTGGCCACTGTTAAGCGTAAAGGGATTGACCAGTTTGCACAACGTGAATCACTGTCTCAGTTACAGACTGCCTTATCCCCTCTCTGCTAACAGTTGGATACCTTGGGCCCTCAAGTTGGTGCCGTAATTCAGCTTTTTAAAGATGCAATTCTTCCGCAGACTTGACGCCAGATAAGACCCCCCGATGGCTCTCTCCTTTTCCCGAAAGTTTTCATCCTAATAAATAACTTCATATTATTGTGATGGTTCTTCTAGCATTTCACAGTTTAGTTCTTAAATTTTCTGAAAGTTACTATTGGAATTTGAGGATACAGCAATCCCCAGTTCATGTTTTTAAATTCCTGCGGAAGTTAGACGTTTATGTTCAGTTTCGTTTACTCGGGTGTTTGTTCAGCAGCCGGTATTTGTCACAACTTTAATGTGTATCTGGCCTTGCTGGACTGCGATCAGAGAAGATACACGTGATTTTTCAGTCGGCGCAGCTTGCTTCCAGAATATCGTGCAAGTCTCTACGTGTTTGCACACTGTCAAAGGTGGCAGGTAAAGCTAAAAAAAGAAAGTGGAGGTTCATGACTGCACGAGGGCTTTGCAGAGTCAGGGGACCCCTTCCCTGCAGGGCTACCTTCAGCGCTTTGGAATAAGCCAGTGTCTGAGCTCAGGACAGCTGGAGAGGGAAACCAGCTTCGCCGCTGAATCCTCTGATCCCCCCCAAGGCAGTCCCACCCCTGCTCCCCCTGCCTGGGCAAGAGGGTCATTGTTTCCAAAGTTACAGCCATCGGGACACCCCCTCCTGCTGCTGCGGTTTTGTCCCTAACTTATAGCCACTTCCATGAATAACCAGATGATGACTTCCAAAGAGAAGACTTTGGACAGCTTTATTGCCCCCCCCCAGACAGGAATGAGGGTGGTGACAGCCTTCACGGTAGCTGGCACATGGGACTGTCACTCACTGCCATGTCAGCTGCACCCAGGGTGGCCCCCAGGAAGAGTCTGTGTCAGAATTGTGCAATCGCTTCCTCTGCTTGTTGCGAATATGTACAATTTCTCTTTCCAGGGAAAGTGCATGAAGCTTTTGTGTAACTTGCCTAGTAGTCACAGTTTGGTCATTTCATCTTATTTTCCCAAGAGAGGTGGGAAAAAAACAGTAAATTGTGTGTTAGGTGACAGAGTCTTTCTTTGGCCCATAAAGGGTAATTGGGTCAAGAATTTCTCAGAACATCGATGTTGACTTAAAAATTCAAGTCTGCACTATATTTATGTTTACTTTTTTTTTTGGCCGCAACACGCAGCATGCGGGATCTTATTTCCCTGACCAGGGATTGAACCTGCGCTCCCTGCAGTGGAAGCGCAGAATCTTAACCAAGGGAATGGCAGGGAAGTCCCTGTTTATCTTATTTTTTGACCCATTGCTCTGCTTGAATAAGACCCTCAAGGTCAGTTTTTAAACTAAGAATCTGAAAATATTGAAAATATTTTCATTGTTTCATTATCGCCCTCCTCTAAGTCCGAAGGATATGTATTGTTCCCTGCTTTCTTCTTCCGTGCCCCAAACTTTGTCTTCCTATAGTTATACCACGTTGACTTCGTTGACGGAAAAAAAATGCACAACTGAAAAGTTGAGGATTATGTTTTATTTGGCGGACAAAACTGAGGACCTAAGCCCAGGACACAGCCTCTCAGACAGCTCCGAGGGGCTGCTCCCAAGAGGTAACAGAGGAGCCAGGATGCACAGGAGGTTTTGCAACAAAGTCCAGGTGGTCGGAACATCAGAAGATTACTGTTAATTAAAGAAAACCAGACACCTCCAGTTAAGGAACTTAGTGCTTTTCTGTGTATGGGAAGATGCAAAGTCTGGGCTCACCGGAATCATTCCTTTGATCTGCACCTCAGCTCTCTGGGGCCAGCGTCCTGTGCTTTCCCATCCTGAGTGTCCTTGGGGTGCATCATTGGGGGGCTGCAGTGGCTGAGGGCTTGATGGCCGGCACCCTGTTTCCATCCTGAGTTCCCTCAGCGCTGTCAGGGCGGCTGCAATGTGATGGCTTGATGGCTGCAACATCCTTTGTTTACTGATATGGCAGGTGATATTTTTTCATTCACAACTTTAATAAGGCAGAGTTTCTATCCAGCTTAAACTGTATGAGAAATTTGAAGGAAAACGATTGTAGATTCCATTCAGGAAAGATATCTGCGTAGTCAGTTTTCTTTTCTGCTGATGACTAGGACTGATTTTTGTTTTGTGTTTTTGAGTGTTATTTATTTATTTTTTTATACAGCAGGTTCTTATTAGTTATGTATTATATACATATTAGTGTATATATGTCAATCCCAATCTCCCAATTCATCCCACTTCCACCACCCTCCCCCTGCTTTCCCCCCTTGGTGTCCATACGTTTGTTCTCTACCTCTGTGTCTCTATTTCTGCCTTGCAAACCAGTTCATCTGTACCATTTTTCTAGTTTTCACATACATGCGTTAATATACGATATTTGTTTTTCTCTTTCTGACTTACTTCACTATGTATGACAGTCTCTAGATCCATCCACATCTCTACAAATGACCCAGTTTCGTTCCTTTTTATGGCTGAGTAATATTTCAGTGTATATATGTGCCACATCTTCTTTATCCATTCATCTGTCGATGAGCTTTTAGGTTGCTTCCATGACCTGGCTATTGTAAATAGTGCTGCAATGAACATTGGGGTGCATGTGTCTAGGACTGATACTTTAAAAAGCTTTTGTGTTGAAATAATCATAGGCTCACAGAAAGTTGTGAAACAACACACATGGTTCCATGATCTCCTCTCCCATCTTCCCCAGACAGTGACATCTTAGGTCTCCGCAACCCAGTATCAAACCAGTCAACTGGTAACAGTCTGGGAGCCTTACTTGGTTTTCACCAGTTTCTACAGGGGTGTGTGTGTGCGTGTGTGTGTGTGTGTGTGTGTGTGTGTGTGTGAGATTGGCCTTCTCACTCAGTGCAGTGCCCTTGGGTCCATCCAAGCTGTGTGGTGTTCTTCGTATGGATGGTTCCAGAGTCCATTTAACCACTCATTCTTTGAAAGACATTTGGGTCGTTTGCAGGTTTTTGTGCAAACGACACTCACACAAAAGTACGTGCTGACTGCCCTCCCTGTTGTAATCCTCTAATGTGAATTAACCCTCTATGAACGTAGGTTTTTGTGTATGTATTTCTGAATATGAGTGTTCATTTCTCTGGGATAAATGCCCAAGCATATGGCTGTTGAGCTCTTGGATTGTATGGAAAGTGCATGTTTAGTTTTATAAGAAACTGCTGAACAATCTTCCTGGGTGGCTGGACCATTTTCTATTTCTACCAGCAGTACAGGAGAGGAACATATTTTCCCAGCAGCATCTTCTGTTTTGGTCACATGTCCCTGGATGTGGCCAGCTCCCTCCTGGCTGGAGTGGTGGAGGGAGAGGGGTCTTGGAGAACAGCTGAGCCAGGCAGCCCTCCGGTCCATGCAGGGGATAGTCCACATCCCCTGTGGGCAGTGTCAGGCCTCATCTGCTGGGATCACCATATCCTCAGGGGTTTCTGGGCGTTACTGGGGGTGGTTGGTCTGGGTGTGTCTGCACAGCTCTGACACGTGGCCCTGTAGTGATCTGGTGGGCCTGGAAGGCTTGATGGTGTCCACGGAGCCCTGTTCCCCCAGGCCTCGGTCACAGTCTCCTCACTGTCACCCTCGAGGAACGAGCCCTCCCAGTGCTGGGCTGCGGTCCTTTCCCATATGGGAGGACATGGCAAGCGTCCCCTGGAGCCCCTCAGGGACCCGTGTCCTCACATGGCCGGCTAACCTGCACTCCCCACTGGGTCCTGCCTCATCCACGAGCTGGGCAGCAGGCCGGCCATTGGCCACCCTTCCCACTGATGAGTCTTTCTCAGTCTTGACGCTCACACAAAAGTACGTGCTGACTGCCCTCCCTGTGGTAATCCTCTAATGTGAATAGAAGCTGCGGAGAGAACTCACCTGCCAGACGGGAATCTCAGCTTACGCCTGGAAAGGACCCCTGTGTGCCCCTCCTGTCTGATCACCTGGGAAAGGACGCCCGTGCACCGTTCTCCCACCTGATTACCTGGGAAAGGAGCCCCATGCACCATCCCCCCATCTGATCACCCGGGAAGGGACCCCTGTGCACCGTCCTCCCATCTGATCACCTGGGAAGGGACCCCCTTGCACCGTCCCCCGTCTGATCACCCAGGAAGGGACTGATACCCAGGAAGGGACCCCTGTGCGCCGTCCCCTGTCCGATCACCTGGGTAAACTCACCTGGTCTAACTCTCTGGGTGACTGACTCACTGCTCCGTAACTGCTCAAGGCTGTTCCCCTGGGGGTAGTATTAGAACAAATAAGGGGCATTTTCCATTGAAGGGTGGAGAACCAGTTGGAACCTTCCTTAAATTCCAGTAGGACAAAGAAAGCTCCTCCTGTCTTAACCTCTGCCTTCTTGACTTAGTACCTGTGCCACTAGTTGGGATTTGCCTTATTTAGTTAAGGTGAAAATGCCAGTTGCTGTAACAAAGGCCCCAAGGTAACAGTGGTTTAAGCGAGACAGAATTTATTTTTCCCTCTGGCTGCACACAGGAGAGGACCCAGCTGTGATGCAATGGCATCATGGTGAGAACCCTTGTCTTAGGGACATGTCTTTAGAAAGCCTTAGCCCACCATGTTCTGGGAAATTTTCTAAAGCTAGTGTCCTCTTAGGTGAAATTAGGGAGGTATCAGTGTGCTTCCAGTAAATTAGAATTAGAATTTTCTGTGGTCTGAATGTTTGTATGCCCCCAAATTCATATATTGAAAATCCTGCCCAATGTGATGGTGTTCGGGTGGGGGGTGGGGTTTGGGACGTGCTTAGGTCATAAGGGTGGAGCCCTCCTGAATAGGATTAGTGCCCTTATAAAGGAAACCCCACAGAGCCCCTTACGCCTTCTTCCATGTGAAGACACAGAGGAAAGGTGCTAGCTATGAATCTGAACGAGGCCCCCACCCTGCCAGGCTGGCCCCTTGATCTTGGATATCCAGCCTCCAGAGCTGTGAGACATAAATGTCTGTTGTTTATAAGATGCCCAGAATGGACTGAGACAGGATGTAAAGTGCTGTGGGTCCGTTTGCCATAGGTAACTTTAAGGACAGAATGAAACTTTGCCACCCACCAGGCATAGTTCTGCAGGAGCTGTTACCAACCCAGCTTCAGTCCTGAAAGTGAAGGCTTCCTTGTCTGGGTTTTCCCAAGCTGTATAATAACATACAACATCCCACTAACACAGAGGAAGGAAGAAAATCTGTTCAATTAAAGACAAGTGTAATTTTGTACAGTTAATCATAGTCTCCGTAAGTGAAATAAAATAATTTGTTTTTAGTAAGAAGAAACCAGTAATTATTTGGTGAGGGAGGAAAAACCACCTGTTAGCACATCGTGTTTACTTTGAGTGTGGGGAGACACACTGCAGCTTTTGCTGTTAGTCTTGGGCATGAAATACTGTGTGTTAAATCTTGTCATTTCTGGATCTGACAGTCTGCTTGGATGACAGATTAAACATGCAGTTTGGCATTTCAAGACATAAATCTCAAATAATCAGCCTGAGAGGATGGCACCAAACCCTCCCTGGAGGTTCCTAACATGAGGCAGTGACCTCCTTAACAAAGTCAGTGTAGTGATGTGACTTGTCTCTGGTTCAGCTGGGAGGAGCAGGAGAAGGTGACCACTCAGAAGCTGTGTCCTGTGAATCTGGAAAACCAACCTCTGGAAGTTGTCCCCTGGAAATAGGACACGTCATGTGTCAGCTGTGCCCCACGGGCACCTTATATTACTTCAGGGGGCTGCTGGGCATCACACGGTTTGCTCTCTGACAGAAACAAGCCGAGTTCCTCGTTCCTGTTTCCCTGGATCTGAGAGACCTTCAGGTCCTTCATGGGATGTCATGGTCACCTCTGTTAAAACAACCATTTCACAGCGAGTCACACACACTTCCTCATTTTTGTTCCACCTCTAGCCTTTATTTTACTCTTCATCTTTCCAATTAGACAGTAAAAGCCTTGGGAGGAAACTTCTCTTCTTAAGGTGGTACATATATACAATGGAATCCTACTCAGCCATAAAAAGAATGAAATACTGCCATTTGCAGCAATAAGGGTGGACCTAGAGATTATCAAAGTGAAGTAGGTCAGACAGAGAAAGACATTTAATATCACTTTTATGTGGAATGTAAAAAAATCATACAAATGAACTTATTTACAAAACAGAAAGAGACTCAACAGACATAAAAAACAAACTTACGGTTACCAAAGGGGAAGGACCGGAGGAGAGATAAATTAGGAATTGGGGATTAACCCATACACACTACTATATATGTAATAGATAACCCACAAGATCTTACTGTATAGCACAGGGAACTATATTCAATATCTTGTAGTAACCTATAGTGGAATATAATCTGAAAACAGTATCTAACTGAATCACTGTGCTTACACCTGAAACTAACACAACATTGTAAATCAAATATACTTAAGTAGAAAAACTTCCCTTTATATACTTTGTTTCTCCCATGACACCTGGTACAGTTCCTTACACATACGATACCTCTTTACTGATTGTTATGTTAGCTTCGCTTAATACCATGCTTACTAAGCGTGTTCTCAGAGTCACCATGACACTTAACAACCATTAGGTGACTGTATGCAATTAAATTGTTCTTAATCAGGAATACAAAAGAATTTGCAACATAACCGAACAGAGAATAAAAGATCCGGATTTTATGTGACGAGATATTTTAAATAGGGAAATAATATATACATTAAAACGATATATAGAACTTTAATTTGTTGTATCTGCTGCTATCTAGTAAAGATCCTTCAAAGCAGAAAGCATCTGAGATGTTGAGCTTATGGGGCAACGAAGGGAATTTTGTTTTATTAAAAGAGAATCAATTGACTTTATTTTTTAGCAGAGTTTTAAAGACTTGAGAAGGTAGTTCAGAGAGTTCCACATACCTCTGCCCTCCACAGTCTGCTCTGTTATTAACATCATGCCTTAGTGTGGTGTATTTGTCATAATTAATGAACCAATACTGATATATTATTAGTTTACATTAAGATTCACTATTTGTGTTGTACAATTTTATGGGTTTTGACAAATGTGTGTCATGTATCCATCATTACACTATCATACAGAATAGTTTCACTGCCCTAAAAACCCTACACTTCAACTGTTCATCCTGCCTCCCTAACAAGGGGAACTTTTTAATATCCCTGCTTGTCTGTGAGCTGGAGGAGTCTGGCTCCTGGCATCCGATGAGGTCCTCATCACGCTTCGTCCCTTGTTGGCGGTGTGTCGGTGAGTAAGCGACTCTAACCTCCACGGCCTCTTGTGCGTAACGTGGGATCATGGAATCTTCCTCTCAAGGATGTTACGAGCACAAAATTAAAGACATTCCCATATAAAGCACCTAGCACCCTGCCTGGCAGTGTCATAGTGCTCGGGTTACAAGCAACCCACACCAGCGCTCCCAAGCTGAAGGGAGAAAAGCGTTAGAATAATACTGGGTCCCCCGCATGATCGAGGAAGAGGTTAATAGCCAAGTGTCACATGGGGGCTCTGGGCGTCCTGGCAGCAGGGGGTCCTGACTGTTAACTGGGCGCAGCTGTTCCCCTGGGTGAGTGGATTCATCACCTCTCCTGGCTCTTCTCAGGAGTGAAATTCACGGGAGACACATGCGTATTTTTGCGGATTAGGTCACCTGACTTTACAAGGCTGGAGAGTTGGCGCATCACTGGCAGCCTGGCCAGGACCATAAGGAGAGTGGGAATGCCATTCTCTGTAGGAAATGGGAGGTGCTGTTGCCAGAAGGAAAAGGGAAGGTGTGCTGAGCAGACAGACATAGCGCCCCAGTGCACCAGACATAGAGGGTGCTAGGAGGTGGTGATCTCCTTTTGGTCTGCCATTTTGACGACATGTGATTTATACCTTAGTGTGAAACTTGCGGTGTGTGTGTAACATGATAGTTTCTAACCAATTGCAGTTGCTGATCACAGAGCTCTTGCTTGGCACTCCCCGGGGAGGGTGGGAGTTTGTCTGAGCTGCCGGGGGTGCCTGCCCAGCCCAGCCCGCCCCCTCACACAGGCCCTGGGCCCAGCCCTGCTGGGTGCGTGTGGCAGTGATGGCCCCTGAACCCATCACTGGGCTCCCACGTGCACGTGGTCCACGTTCGGGCTCCTGGGGAGAAACCCCAGCTCTGCCACGCGCTGCTGTGCGATCCAGACACTTGAACCTCTTGGGGCCTTGGGTTCCTTGTTCACGAACACGGGGCTAATAGTATTATTCTACAGCATAGTTTGTTGTGAGGATTAAACACAAGTGAACAGTGGACTTGGCATGTGGTATTTAAGTATCCAGTGAGCATTAGCTGTTTTTTTAGTAATGGCTTTTACACACATGCACACTCACAAACATATACACATATACATACATATAATGGTGTACACATGCCTATAATATAAAAATACCTATAATAAAATGTTATCTACTTTATGTGTGGGTATGTGTGTGCATTTGTACATATAATAGATGTACACACATATACCCATGTGTACACATATTCATACATGTGATGTACACATGCCTATAATAATATCTATTTTATGTGTATGTAATAGATATACACACTCACATATATACAATACATAAATATGATAATGTACACATGTTTATAATATAATACCTATAATAAAATGTTATCTATTTTATGTGTGGGTATGTGTGTGCATTTGTACATATAATAGATGTACACACACATATACACATGTGTACACATATACATATGTACACATGCCTATAATACATGTCTATAACATCTATTTTACATGTATATGTATGTATACATACATGTATACACAATACATAAATACGATAACATACATATGTCTATAATATAATAGTACCTGTAATAATGTTGTTTTTTGTGTGTATGTGTGCATACATATAGAAGTACACGCACATGCACACGCATGCACACCTTCACTCCCTGGCCCAAGTTGGAAGCCCTGTGCTCCCACAGCACCTGGTCCACAGTTATATTAGATGTCATCATGTGACATCATCACCTACTGTGTACCATCTCTCATCACCTGGGGTTCCCACGGTTGAGGTGGCTGCTTCTCCGTCCTCTCATCCCAGAGCTTTGTGCTGCTGCCGAGGGTAGCCCTGAGCTCACAACAGAGCTATGTTGTTGGACAGGTGGATGCCAGATATTACTTCACGGTTAGATTGTCATTCCTTTAGCTTAACACTGGGCTCTCGGTTAAATTCTCATGTCTCTAAGCAACTTCGTGCCCCGTGCTATTACATTATTTATGACACTTAGAGGGAAGGGATTTCAAAGTCCTCCCTGAAAGTAAGCTTTGGCCAGCAGACGGGAGAGGTCTTAGGGGTCTGGATGTCTGTGACTGATGGTGAGTGATGAGAGTGAGGTCCATGGTCTTTATGCTTTTGATCTCATGGTGACATTTACATTTCTCTTCCCAACTCAACTCACGTGTTCAGTGGGCTGCGTGGTGTTATCCAGCAAAGATGTCGCTTTGTGGCTCGGTTGTAGGAAGAAGAAAGTGGTAGTCCTATTGTGTTAGCCTACGGGGGGCGGCCGGAACAAAATCTAGCAGTTCTGGAGCGTAGAGATCCAAGACCTGGGTGCCGTCAGGTTGGTTTCTGGTGAGAGCTAGTCCTGGCTTGTGGATGGCGGCCTTCTCTGTGTCCTCACATGACCTTTCCCCTGGGTGCACACAGAGGGACAGAGGAGAAGAGAGAGAGAGATCACTGGTGTCTCTTCCTCTTTTTACAACGACACCAGTCCTGTAGGATTAGGGCCCCACCCTTGCTATACGCTGGGTGTTTGTCTCCCCCCGGATTCATATGTTGACATCCTAACCCCCAGTATGATGGTATGACGGGGGAGGCGCTTTGGAAGTGATCAGGTCTAGAGGGTAGAGCGGGGAATGGGGTTGTTACCGAGTCCAAGCTCACTCTGCTCACCTCACAACAGGCCAATAAATCGGAGACGAGGTGTTGAGGCACAAATACGACTTAATTGGGAACGCCGGCAGACCTTGAAGATGGCAGACTGAAGTCTCAAAATAACCGTCTTCTCAGGGTTTGGATGCCAGTTTCTTTTATAGCACAGAGAGGGGGAGATGGGAAAGTAAAGTAAAAAGGCCACACATTTTGGAAATATCACCTGGAAAGGCCGGCCTCAGGGAGGGGATGTGTTAATTTCTTCTTTCTTGCAGCCATCCCAGGTGGGCAGGGTCAGGATGCTTCCCTGGACAAAGGCACTTTGGGTTAAGATTCAGGCAGAGGGGCAGGGTCCCCTGAGGCAGGCCTTTATGTATAGGACAGTATCCTTTTAGTGAACAAAAGCAGCGGGGAAGCAAAGGTTAAAGTAAACGAAACAGATCCAACATGGAGTCAGATTTGGCTCTTCCCTGTTACAATTCCCCACTGTCAATGTCCATTCCATAATCTTGTGGAAAAAGGGGTGACAACCATTCTAATTGCTTTGTCAGATGGATCTTTCTGGGAGTGTCCGCCATCGGTGCCAGTGTTCCAAACGTTGTCTCTTCTGTTCCTCTCTGGAAAGTATCTCCTTTACACCTGTAGCCTTAAAAAAAAAACAAAAAAACAAAAAACTCACAACCTAGAAGTTGAGAGTTATGATCTATTCAGTGGGAATTTTGAGGGCTTCAACTTCAAGCCTGGAGGCAGCATCTCAAGTTAAGGAATTCAGCATTTTTCTCTGTATGGGAAAATGCAGGAGTCTGGGCTCACTGAAATCACTCTCTTGATATGCACCTCAGCTATCTGGGGCCTGTATCCTATATTCTCATATCCTGAGTTTCCTCAGGGCTCACAGGCTCACGTTGGAGGGCTGAAATCGCTAATGACTGATGTGGCAGGAAATATTCCATTTCTCATATCCTCTTCTCTTGGTCAGGGTTTTGACCAATATTTGGGAGACACTGAACAGGATCAAATTTTGTCCCACAGCGCTGGGAGGCTCATCCATCCCAGGTCAGGCGAAAATTCTTGATATGTCACTCCAGGTGCTAGATTTTGGATTAGGCCCTACTGATAATTAAAGATTCTCTGGATCCTCTATCTAATCATGATCCAGGAGACATTTTCCCTTGTTGCTTCTTCCCATAGCTAGAAACACACTATTACAATTATCTTATGTTATAAATGTGATCTTTTGTTGGAAGCCTGGTTACATACTGGGTACTGTAAGAGACAACAGTCTTATAAAATAGACAGGATATAAGTAATGCAGCTAGTAACATTGACAAAGACATAGTGCAGCAGGGAGATACAAAGTACAAACAATTTGGCTTACAAAGGTATAATTTACCAAATTATTGTAAGTCATAATTAGTTTAAGGGGAAGGTTTTTCTTACACCTGGAAAACACAGATTTAAACCACTCATTTTTCAGATAGAAACCATAAAAATTATAACCATATTCACCACTTTACTCAGTCCTATGTAACTAATCCTTCTTGTTAACAGCTTTATGAAGCCATCAGGTTTCCCATTAGAATTCTTCAGTTTCTTACCCAGTTCAGCATTATGGTCTGAAAGCCAGAAACTTGTATTTATCCACAGATCCATTCTATAAATCTTCTTGGAGAGGAAGCATTTTTGCCAAGGCATCAGAGTGAAACCATAACTGTCTATAATGACAAAAGACTTAAGAAGGCACATTTAAATCTGATTACCATGCAGTTGACAAAGTAACTTGGTTACTGTTGTGACATGCAACACTTTCAGATAATAACTAGAATTATGACTGATAACATTTTACCAGGACATACCAAATTTTAGGAACTCCATATAATCTCTAGAATACCTGTATCATTTGCCATAAAATATAACCTAAGAAGATTTATTACTTATTTGACAACACTTCCCATGTAATTTAACATACCAAGTGAACCTAATTAGTTAATATCTCTCTTTGGGGTGTTTCAGGGGCCCTTTGAAGCATCCCAGAGTTAGCTAGAGGTCAAAGGAACTTCATTATAATTTGATTTGGGAAATTTTGTCAAAAAAATATCATAAGGGTCTATAACAGTCAGATAGGATCACAGGTCACTGTGAAACAATAGTTATTCACTTAGCCGAAGTAACAAAAGATTTCAAAGGTAAATACAGAACCAGATCACTTAAAAGGTAGAGAAACTTAAAATTTGTTATCAAAGGCAGTTCAAAATCTTAAGAAACCTTGTCGTCTTAACAGAGATAAAAGCCAAATTCAAGTTTTGCGCCAACTTACTTTTAAAATTTATTTACTCAATTAAACTTATTTTAAACTTAGTGAATCCTGACCATGTACAAAACTCTTTTCTTGGGGTTCACTTTCCATAAACCTTCCATCACTTAACTTATTTTAGCACTATTCTAACTTTCAAGTTGTTGAATATCTGGAGAGATTAATTTTAGATAGACATTCCTAAAAGATAATTATTTTTAAAAGTTCACCTAAAGCTCTTATTTCATTTGCATTTTCTTTCCTTAAAAGTTTCTTCACATCAGGTTACTTTCCTTGCTGACAAATTTGCAAGAGACATAACAAGATTTTATTTAGCTTATATAAAACTGAGGCACACTAAAAGTATTATACTTAATGCTGATGACTCTAATGACATGTCTATATTAATTGGATTAACAAACAGTAATACTGAATATTTCTGAGTTCATGTGAACCTGAAACTCATTTAGCTTAATTTTTCTTGTATTTAGAATTGTTTGGTTTGTAAGTGCTTACTTTTCTTTAAGCCAGTTAAATAGAGTTCATCCACAAATCAACCTCAGCGATGTTATACAAATACAAAGACTCATACAAGGAGACAAACAGAGACCTCGTAGTTTTCATTTCAAAATTTCAGCCCTGAGTCAGGTACAGCAGTGTAAAGCCCATCAGTTTACAAAAAGAGGTTGAATTAAGATTAGGTTTCTGGCAGGTGGAACAAATGAAGCTCACTTGTCTAGATGGCTGAATTTTTACAGACACTTAGGTTTTTTATTTATCCTTGACAAGTCAATTTCTAAATTACCTTACCCTCTTTTTAAAGATTGCACTTTAAAAAGATGGAAGAGATGAGGGTTCCTGAGAAGACCAGGTAGGACATTTGCATCTCAGAGTTACAGGCAAGTTTTTCCTAGCATGACTTTGTTTCCCCTTTGTTTACTATTTACAAAAGCCTCTTGAGACCAATAGGGAAGGTGGTCAATCAACTTGTTCCCCACTGTCAACGTTACCTGGGGCTCCTGTGGGGAAATTAGAATTGGATGCCTCAAGTCCAAGGGAGTCCTCTGGCCTCTTACAGGATGTTGGCACAAGGGAAATTGCCCTGCTGCAGAAGTGGCTCTCGGTCCAAATTGGGTGTCCTGTCAGGTCTTAGATGGTGATACTAAATCAGGCTCCTGTGCTCTGGAGGTTAACATAGAAACTTCTATTTGATCCCCATGGGTAGGGGAAACAGGAGGCAGTGAATATGATGGCGTCATGTGGGCGGGGGGCAGTTGGAACAACTGCCAGTGCAGGCTGCTCTTTTGCAAAACACTTCTGTGAGATCATATAATAATTGAGTGAGACATTCAGGGGCCATTGCTCTTATGATCTTAAATATTGGGTTCACACCCTATTACAGTAGTACATCATGTCTTTCTTAGTCATAGGCTCATGGCTATGTTTCACCCATTTATCTAATATATGCCCCAAAGGGCTCTCCTTCGGGATAGATGGAGTATTTCCCATTTTTATAAGTTTGATAACACCAAAACACAAAAGGCGCAAACAAACTCTAGCATTGTTGCACACAAAACGAAGGTGAAAACCAACAAGCTGGTTCCCAAATTGGGTAGACTTACCCTACAAAACCAACGAACTAGATCCCAACGAACTGGCTCCAAATCAGATAGAGTCCAACAACAATTCCCCCCTGGAGGAATTGTACCTGGTACCTGTTGCAACAGTGTACCCCAATCAAACAAACTGGCTTATCCTGTAAAGAAAAAGCCCAAATTGAGAGGGGAATATGTTCCCAGTATGCACGCCAGAGTGACTTACCCTACAAAGTCGAGTCAGTGAACTCGCAACGCAAAAGGATACACAAAACCAAAACAAGACCAAGACCAAAACAAACGAACCGGTTACCAAATTGGGTAGACTTACCCTACAAAATCGAGTCCTAGGACTTGCAAAAGTTGGTCGGTTCCTTGCTTCAACTGCCAATCGCTGTGATAGCCGGTGCTGCTTCAGGGAATTTTGAAGGGAAGATCCTCAGGACAAAGGGTCCTGGCAGCTGCTAGGGCCTTGCCCCAGTGTTCCCTCACTGGGGCCAGCTAGCCACAAGCAGCAAGTTTCCTGGCTGGCTCGCCAAATTTGTTACCAAGTCCATGCTTGCTCTGCTTACCCCACAACAAATAAATCGGAGACTAGGTGTTGAGGCAATGAATACGAGACTTTATTCGGGAAGGTGGCAGACTGAGCAGATGGCAGACTAAAGTCTCAAAATAACCGTCTTCTCAGGGTTTGGATGCCAGTTTCTTTTATAGCACAGAGAGGGGGAGATGAGGAAGTAAAGTAAAAGGCCATAAGTTTTGCAAATATCACCTGGAATGGCCAGCCTCGGGGAGGTGATGTGTTAATTTCTTCTTTCTTGTAGTCATCCACAGGTGGAACAGGGTCCGGATGTTTCCCTGAACAAAGGCACTTTGGTTTAACATTCAGGCAGAGGGGCAGGGTCCCCTGAGGCAGGCCTTTATGTATAGACAGTATCCTTTTAGTGAACAAAAGCAGCAGAAAGCAAAGGTAAAGTAAAAGAAACAGATCCAACATGGAGTCTGATTTGGTTCTTCCCTGTTACACGGTCAGTGCCTTTACAACAGAGACTGCAGAGAGGTCCCTGCCCCACTGCCAGTGAGGACATGGTGACAGACGGATGGCCGTGAACCAGAAGATGGTTCTCAGCAGGCACTGAAAATGCCTGCACCTTGATCTCTGACTTCCAGCGTCCAGAACTGTGAGAAATAAATGTCTGTTGTTCATAAGCCACCCAGACAGACTGAGGCAGCCCTTAATTACCTCCTGAAAGGCCCTATTCCAAATACAGTCCCCTTGTGGGTGAGGACATCAACAGATGAACCTTGTGGAGGGGGTACAGTTCAGGCCCCAGCACTGAGGCCTGTTTTAGGTAGAAGTTTTGTGTGTGTCTGAGGAGCCCCAGTTTTCTGCTCGGCATAACTCGGGGGATGGGTCTCTGCAGCTGTGGATGAGGAACAACAGGCTGTGATCATTCCAACAAGACCTGCAGCCACACGGCAGGACCTGGAGATGCAGGAGCCATGGGTTCAGGCCCATCTCAGATGCTGACACACAGTGTGGAGTCTGGCTTCCCCAGGAGAACCCGGAGGGGTGGGACTGTGCAGAGTCCCAGTGAGTCAGGGCACCAAGGAGGGGCCTGAGCCGGCCAGGGCCTCTGACACAGACCTGTGGGATGGGGGGCTGGGGTGGGGAAGCTCCCCTGAGTCTGGGAGATGCAGCAGGTGAGGTGACCCTCCAGCCAGAGGGCAGAGGTAGAAATGGGGTGCTGGGGGCAGTGGGGCGGGGCTGGTCAGAGGACTGAGGCCAGACTCGGAACCACTTCTGGGACACTGAGCCTGGCAGACATGCTGCCCTAGGGGCTTGATCTTAAGTATCCAGAGCTGGCCTTACACTATTAGAAAACTGGGGGCAGATTTTTTTTAAGAAGGAGTTTCATAAGATTTCAGGGTTACACTCTCCCCTGGTACTTCCTGGTGAAATGTCCAAGCTAAGTGATCTCATCAAGGAGGAACACTTGCCTTCACTAGGAAATCTCCTTCATCAATCAAAGGGATCTCTTAAGTCAGGGCTTGTATTCTTTATGTGTAAATAATGCTGTCTCCTAGCTAACCTTGTAACATACTGATGGATAGTAACTGTAGTTATCATGCTTGGTAATATTTCTTAGTTATTATTCTTTTACTTTATGAGCATTAAGGCCTCAGAGGAGCCTTCTCTGACCTCAGACCCCCACTAGCAGACTGGATCAAATCCCTCTGCTAGCACCCTGTCCTTCTGCCTTACAGGCCTTCCCACTATTGCAATGAAATAGCAGTTGCATGATTAATTGTTTCATGCCTGTCTCCCTTGCCAGATTATTTTCCCAATGAAAGCAGCAACCAGGTCTATTTTAATCATAGCTACAGCCAACACTGGGTCTTACCCATAGCAATAAATTATTTTTAAATGAGTTATTTCATTCCCTCATTTATTCAACCACTAGCTAATGCATTTAGTGTTCACAAGCCCTAGGAACTAAGCTACAAACAGGGAAACAAAACGTAATGTGATCGTATCTGCATTCAAAGAGCTCACAATTTAGTGCAGAGAGTTCTTAACCCGTGAAGGTAAAGTTCCACTTGAGAACCTGGTGAAAGAAGTGGTCCCTCTTCCCAGAAACTACTTATTTGAAATGGGTGCAACATTTTGTATGTGACTTGCGGTGTTCACAGATCGCCGGAAGTCTATTCAGTGTCTTCCTAAAATTTCCTGAATTCAGAGGTCAGGATCCTTCCACGAAACACAGACTTAAAGACACACACAAGTTAAGGAGAGGGAGGAAGGAGGGTGTCAGCATGTCCTGCTGGATCACGAAGGGCTTCCCTGGAAGAGATGCTTGGGCCGTGTCTTGAGTGATAAATCTGATGTCACCAGGAGAAGAAGTGAGAGCCCTGGAGGTGGGGAAGACAGCATTTGAAGCCACACAACCCAGAGTGGGACTTGAACCCACTGGCTTTTAACTGAGATCACACACCTGGTCTCAGGACTTAATGAAGCTCAGGTCCTTTATGTCTCATTGCAGAAAGAATTTGGCGAGAGAGAAAGCGATAGGTAAGAGGTGGATGTTTTTAGAGAGGTACACATTCCATAGACAGAGTGTGGACCGTTTCAGAAGGCGAGAGGCCCCAAAATATGGGGTGGTTAGTTTTTTAGGCTGGGTAATTTCATAGGCTAATGAGCGGGAGAATTATTCTAACTATTTTGGGGAAAGGGTGGGGATTTCCAGGAATTGGGCCACTGCCCACTTTTTGGCCTTTTCTGGTCGGCCTCGGAACTGTCACAGCACTGGTGGGTGTGTCACTTAGCTGATGTGTTACAATGAGCGTATACGGAGGCTCAAGGCCCACGGGAAGTGGAACCTTCCTCCATCTTGAGCCTAGCCGGTTCTAACCAGTTTACGTCCTATCCTCAAGGGCCATGTCCTTCTTTGAGAGGTGGTGCCCTGCCCCCTTCCCTCCTGCCTCACGTTTGGAGCAGTACGGAGGTGGGAAGGGACATGTCACTCGGGGAATTGCAAAGCCCTGTCCCGTAGGAGCGGTGACGGGAAGAGCGGTGATGGGAGGAGTGCGGTGGGTGAGGGTGAGCAGGCGGGGGTGGGGCCAGATCGGGGGGGCGCAGCCTTGTCGTGCGCACGGTGGGAGCTGCTACAGAGCCTTCGTGGTGGGGACGGAGGAGCGGACGTGACTTCAGGGGGAGCCCTGTGTGGAGGGGAGGGCACATGGGAGGGCGCGATCCTGGGGGGCCGTCGCCCAGCTGTCCAGTCATTCAGGCCCAGGGCCCGGACGCGGGCCCGGCTCCGCTTCTGGAGAGGGTGCAGGCCGGAGCAGCAGCAGGACCCTGCCTGGAGGTGGGCTGGGTGCCGGAGGGTAGGAATACACTCCAGGTTTCGCCTTAAGCAGTTGAGCCCTCGGCGGGGTAGGTTCAGGAGGCATCCTTGGGCACAAATGCCCTTCTCTGTGGCATGGATGCCAACTCAACAGAATAAGAGTGCTCACGGACACAGTTTCCCCATTCAGGATGAAATAATCTTCTGTAAATCGTGAAAAGGACGTTCCTTACAACTTAGATGACCTGGCAGACTGGCTAGAAGAATGTCAAGAGAAAACCGATGCTGCTTTTTCATCACGAAAGTTGTATCTAAGGCAGCTTTCTAATCTCCCTCTTGGGAGTAAGAGCACGGGCTGTACTGAGGAGCTGGGCTGTCCACGCGCCGTCTGGGCGCTACGGGTCCCCGCGGCCTAGACGGCTGGGAGGAGTCGTGGGCCTGCTAAGTTGGAGATGCTTAGTACAGCGTGTTATGTAGAGATTTTCCCCCAAATATCAAACCATAATTATGAATTTCTTATTAATTTCTGTAGATTAGGAATCTCGGGTGTTGTAAATCTTGGCTTATAAGAATACCCATGAAAGAAACACACTTACAGTTAGCTGCCGTTTTAAACTTCATGTACAAGGGTAGTGGGCTTTCAATTAATTTTTTAATAACAGGTTTTTGTTTTTTTTTTTTTGCGGTACGGGGGCCTCTCACTGTTGTGGCCTCTCCCGTTGCGGAGCACAGGCTCCGGACGCGCAGGCTCAGCGGCCATAGCCCACGGGGCCAGCCGCTCCATGGCATGTGGGATCTTCCCAGACCGGGGCATGAACCCACGTCCCCTGCATCGGCAGGCGGACTCCCAACCACTGCGCCACCAGGGAAGCCCCTAATAACAGTTTTTTTTTTTTTTTTAATTAGTTTATTTATTTTTGCTGTGTTGGGTCTTCGTTTCTGTGAGAGGGCTTTCTCTAGTTGTGGCAAGCGGGGGCCACTCTTCATCGTGGTGCGCGGGCCTCTCACTATCGCGGCCTCTCTTGTTGTGGAGTACAGGCTCCAGACGCGCAGGCTCAGTAGTTGTGGCTCACGGGCTTAGTTGCTCCGCGACATGTGGGATCTTCCCAGACCAGGGCTCGAACCCGTGTGCCCTGCATTAGCAGGCAGATTCTCAACCACTGCGCCACCAGGGAAGCCCCCCTAATAACAGTTTTATTGAGATATAATTCACATACCATATAATTCATCCATTTAAAGTATACAACACTTTCAATTAGTTTTTATTTACCTTAAAGATATAGTTTTTTCTAAAATTCTTCTTGCAATTAAATGGTATTCCGTTTGTAATAAGAAAAAAGAATACAAAGTATGTACATTTAAAACTGTGTACAATGGTCTTTATACATAAGGAATTTTCTCATGTGACTCCAGTTATTGGAGTCAAGAGAAAATATATTCTTAGGTTGGTTTAGATTAAAGTGTAAAATACAGTCAACGTGTTATCACAAAAATGACATGTGGTGTGAGAAGGAAAGACCAGAGGTGGCGCATCCTCATGGCTTTCTTCACTGTCCTGCTGGGGAAGGAGACCCAGATGAATTTACAGACCCTCATTCTGCTCTCAAGGGATCTGGGAGACCCTCCCTGCTGCAGCCCTCCTGCCTGATGGCTGATTTGTTGTGATGAGTGTCCTCAGCTGGGATGGTAGTGACATTGCACTAAGAGGGGGGAAATTGCCTTGGGGTTTAAACCGAAGGAAGTGGCAAAAGAGCGGCTCCTCCTAACAATTGGTGTGTATACACAGGAACATCGGAAAGCTCTGAGAATTTGAATGTCACCTTGTCCCTAGGTTCATAATTTTTGTGGTAGATGCAATACATCTAAAAACCAGGGTTTTTGCTAAAACAACATGCAGAAAAAAACCCTTTTCCTATTGAAATTGACAGAACTTGGCACAAGGATTGAACCTCTCTGCTTTGCCCCATGATGCTGGATGCCAGGAATGTACTGATGATTGGCATTTAAATTGACCCATATACCGGTAATTTATCTAAAACAGGTTTTCCAAGGTTGCATATGAGTGTGTTGTCGCACAGAGGCTTAGACAGATTTGGTCTAACCCACCCTGATATACACCATGTTCTTAAATTCAGCTTTTATCTTGTGACTTCTAGGGTTAAAGCGCCTCCCTGTTTAATGCCTGCATCTGGTTTTAAAGCCTCGGTAACCTAGCACTATCCCAACTTTCCTGTAATCAGGCTTATCTCCTCAATGTTTCAAGCACCCAAAGACCCATTCTTGTGTCTGGATGTTTGCTTATATTGTTTACATTCCTATTGCACTCACTTTTAATAAAGTCTGTTTTGGGGTTCTGTCCTCTAATAAGAATAGATGCTCTAAAATGACCTTACAGTATAGTTTTTTCATGACAAGCAAAGCCCACTGTAATGCTCAGGGTGCCTTTTATGAGACCCACGAGGAGGAACCATCACTCAGACCTCTTTGCTGTACAATCAGTATATTCACTTCTTATAGAAATTACAACTTGTAATTAATCGTGTGTCCTTATTTGCTTTGACCACTAGGAAACTCGGAATCACATATGCATCTCTTCTTTAGTACTGCAGAGATTCTTACAGCATGGCTTGATTTTTATAACCTTTCCACTGACCCCATGTTATTTTCCTTGCCTTGAGGGGTGAAGGTGGTCTCCTTTGCCTTTTAAAATTTACCCATGTATTTTTTTTTAAAGGGAACACACATTTGTTAATCTGACAGCTCCTGTGGGTCAGCAGTCCTGGTGCCACACCTCACATACTTGGGGTCCAGGTATGGCTGGTGCCGAATTCTCACCCGAGGCTTGGGTCCTCTTCCTATCTCACTGTTGGTTAGCAGAACACATCTCCTTGTCCCTGTGGAACTGGAGTCCTTATTTTCTTGATGGTTTTTAGCTGGGGCTTGCTCTCAGCCTCCAATGAGCAGTTCACAGCATAGCTGTTTGCTTCCTTCCTGGAGGCCGGCAGGAACATGTCTCAGGCCCTGAATCCTCCTCAAGCTTCAGTATCTTTGTCTTTTTTTTTTTTCAAAAAAAATTTCTTTTATCGCAGTCTAGTTGATTTATAATGTTGTGCCTATCTCTGCTGTACAGCAAAGTGACTCAGTTATACACATTACATTATAGACATTCTTTTTTTATATTCTTTTCCATATGGTTTATCACAGGATATTGAATATAGTTCCCTGTGCTGTACAGTAAGACCTTGTTGTTTATCCATTCTAAATGTAATAGTTTGCATCTGCTAACCCCAAACTCCCAGTCCATCCCTCTCCCTCCCTCTCCCTCCCTCTCCCCCTTGGCAACCACAAGTCTGTCCTCTGTGTCTATGATTCTGTTTTGTAGATACGTCTTTGCAGTGGCTTAATGTTTGAAATTACTTTGTGGCTTTCTTTGGTAAATATTGAAATGTAGCAATAATGTCTTTTGAATATTACCAAGCCCATGAGTCCTTGAAAATATTTTTTATATATACAGTAACTTTATGTGTAAATATGTAAGCAGTGCAAGTTTACTAGAATCCATATTTTAGATTCCACATATAAGTGATATCATATGGTATTTTTCTTTCTCTTTCTGACTTACTTAAATGATAATCTCTAGTTGCATCCACGTTGCTACAAATGGCATTATTTCATTCTTTTTTATGGCTGAGTAGTATTCTGTTGTGTACCACATCTTCTTTATCCATTCATCTGTTAATGGGTATTTAGGCTGTTTCCATCTTTTGGCTATTGTCAATAGTGCTGCTGTGAACATAGGGGTGCATGTATCTTTTTGAGTTATAGTTTTGTCTGGGTATATTCCCAGGAGTGGGGTTGCTGGATCATATGGTAATTCTATTTTTAGTTTTCTGAGGAACCTCCATAATGTTCCCCATAGTGGCTGCACCAACTTACATTCCCACCAACAGTGTAGGAGGATTCCCTTTCCTCCACACCCTTTCCAGCATTTGCTATTTGTAGACTTTTTAATGATGGCCATTCTGACTGGTGTGAGGTGATACCTCATTGTAGTTTTGATTTGCATCTCTCTAATTAGTGATGTTGAGCATCTTTTCATGTGCCTACTGGCCATCTGTACATCTTCTCTGGAGAACTGCCTGTTAAGGTCTTCTGCCCATTTTTCGATTGGATTGCTTGGTTTTTGTTGTTGAGCAGGCTTCAGTGTCTTTGACTTCTCCTCTGCCACCAGCCAGAGAAAATGGTCTGCTTTAAGAGCATCACCTGATTAGACTAGGCTCACCCAGATCATCTACATATTTTAAGGTTATTGAATTGGGATTTAATTACGTCCTCAAATTCTCTTCCCAGTGGTTCCTAGGCTCGTGTTGGATTGAATAGCTGGGGTGGGAAGGGGAGGGTCGGCTTTAGGATTCTGCCAGTCACAATCCCTATGTGGAGGACTGTGCAAGTGTGAAAAGAAACATGGCATGATCTCCAAGATATATTATTATCCTGAAAAGAGCAAGGTGTGGAACAACTGTTGTAGTGTCTGACCTTTGTATAAGAAATAGGGTAAAACAGGAAAGAGGCATGCATTTTCTAATATTTTCAAAAAGAAAGAATGGAAGGATAAATAAAAATTTAACCTTTTATAGGGGTAGGAAGAGAACAGGAAACAGAGGCAAAGATGAAAGCTGTGCTTCTCTGAATGTACCTGCTTTGTGGTTTACACTTAAGAACCATGCAAATGTTTTATATAATTAAAAGACAAAATTAAATAAAAAATCATAAAATAATTTCTAAAAATTGAAAACAACCCAGTATCAAGTTTGTGCTATAACTCCTCAGAGAAGAAATATTTAAAGTGCTCTTAAATCACAGTATTTTGACAGGATTGTTACATACGTTAGGGACAAAAGACAACCCCATTAAGAAACTTTAAACTGCATTCAGTGTTCTTGTTGTCAATGTTAATATTTGTATGGCTGTGGTTGTTTTCTTCCCCAATTTTAAAAACTGTGGTAAAATACACATAGAATTTACTTTCTTAACCATTTTTAAGCGTACAGCTCAATAGTATTAAGTAACACCCATATGGTAACCTCCATCACCACCATGCCTCTCCTGAACTCTTTTCATCTTGCAAAAACATTACACCTGTTAAACACCAACTCTCCTTTTCTCCTCCTCCCCAGCCTCTGGCAATTTCCATCCTGCTTTCTGTCCGTATCATTTTGACTGCTCTGAGTACCTCGTATAGGTGGAATCACACAGCATTTGTTGTTTTGTGACTGCCTTATTTCATTTAGTGTAATGTCCTCCAGGTTCATCCATGTTGTAGCATATTGCAGAATTCCTTTCTAAGGGTGACTAATGTTCCAGTGTGCATGCGTGTACTCCATTTTGCTTGTCCACCATCCATCAGTGGTCACTTAGGTTGCTTCTGCGTTTTCGCTATTATGAATAATGCTGTTATGCACATGGGTTTACAAACATTGCTTCAAGACCCTGCTTTCAATTCTTTTGAGAAGTGGAATTACCCAGAAGTGGGATTGCTGGATTGCATGGTAAGACTGTCTTTACTTTTTCTGAGGAACCACCATACCGTTTTCCAGAGCAGCTGTACCAGCTTACGTTCCCATCGACAGTGCACAAGAGTTTCAATGTCTCTACCTCCTCGCCCGTGCTTGGTATTATTAGTCATGTTTTTAATAGTAGCCGTCCTAATGGATGTGAGGTTTTACTGTATATTTTGCAAGCCACTTCACATCCCCCCAGGAGCTATAGGTAGGACAAACACGAGGCTCCGTTCGCTTGGGGTTTCTGTTGTGTTGTGGCTCCTCCCCTGCCGCCGTGCAGTCTGCACCCAGCGCTCAGATCCAGCCTCTCCGCGCATCGCTGCGTCCTTCACTGACCTCCCTCTCCTCTCAGCTCTCCTGTTAAGATAACCTTGCGCTTCATGACTGTGTGCTGCTCCTCCGCGTTCCATGTGTAGTTGTCCTCTTGCCCCCAGATGGTCTCCTTTTTAGTAGTAGGGACCACGGGTTACTTTTCTGAAACATTTAATATAAAGATTGTATCAAGTAAACTGTAACAGATGCTCACCTTGCAGCTGATTAACCCGGAGAGCACTGAGCACATCCTCTTCAGAATTGCAGTAAGTGTTTTTGTTTGTCTGCAGCAGCCGAGGATGCTGAGGCAAGACCGCTCAGTTAGCCTTTCTTGAGCTCCTCCTGTATGTTCTTGACTGGGCACCTGCCTCAGCAACAGCTCCCTTGAGAACAGTGTGTCCGGGTGGGGCAGGGGGAGGGAGGGCGGGGTCTGGGCTGAGTCTGACCCTCGTGTCCCACTCCTTCAGGCGGGTGAAACTGCGTTTATGATTAACCCCTCTGTCCAAAATGTTATTCCTTTTCTTGTCTAACACTTGTTCCCCTGAAGATGCAGGAGAATCAAAGAAGGCGGGGGGGATTGAAACTGAGCAGGACCGTGTGGGACCCTCCCGGGTATAAAAGCTTTTCCATGTCACCTATTTCTCGTTCGTAGGAAAAAGGCTTTCCCCTTCCTAGACCTTTCCTGAGTTCTGAAGGGCAGGTTCAAACAGTTACTTATTAGCGGAGGGGTGCAGGAAGAAACAACAGCGCGAGACGTGGCAGAGTCCTGGTTTCTCCTCAGGGGACCTGCATAACAGCCTCATACGTGTCTGAGCTCTTCTCTGCAGGAACTAAGGTCCCACCCGGTGGAGGATGGTGACTTCAGGCCGAGCACAAGCACGGGGACCCAGACTGTTCGGAACCAGAGGCTGATGATTGAGATTGCTGGAACACCACCCTGTTACCTCACCACCAACCAATCAGAAGAGGGGTACGCACTCCGCAGACCTCCTAGCAAATGGTGCCCATAAAAACTCCTTCCCTGAAGCTGTTACTGAACCAAGTTCATGTGCCAGACACACAGTGAGGCCAACAATACCGACACGTCAGACTCTGGAGCAGAGAAAGGTTTATTGCAGGGCCATGCAAGGAGATGGGTGCCTTGTGCCCCCAAAACCGCCAAAGCATTTTTAAAGGCCAGGTGAGGGAGGGGGTGTGGCTGGTTGTTGCACATTTTGTGTAGGAATCCCTTGTTCTTGCAGCTTCTCCACAAAGGTCAGGTCACGATGCTCCTGTAAACCTCCAACTACACCACGTTATTCTTTGTTCTGCAACTTTTTATCTCTGTATGAATGGAAAAGTGCTGTCCCCTTAAAGGTCAGAGCCTTGAGCACTGGCTCTCCAGTATATTTCAGGCTGCAGGCAACATTCTTAAATCAAAGTAAAAGCAACAGAATACAAAGGTTACCGTGGAAGAAACAGACCCACTATGGAGTCAGGCTTGTTCTTCCCTCTTACAGCCCTATACGAAACATTTCTCTGCTCCAGACGCGCCCACGGTTTGGTTTGTTAGGCCTCACCCTGCGTGGGGCACGTGAGCCAAGCTGGACAACAGGAAGACCAAGGTCTGCTGTGACGCTGACTCCGGTGTCCACTCCTTCACGGGAGGACCTCAGGTCTCAGCCAAACACAACCTGGAGAGTCCATCCCGGGTCCTAACGCTG
Organism: Hyperoodon ampullatus; assembly: GCF_949752795.1. NCBI lineage: Eukaryota > Metazoa > Chordata > Mammalia > Artiodactyla > Ziphiidae > Hyperoodon > Hyperoodon ampullatus. The sequence goes on from NC_136919.1 coordinate 126,214,440, forward strand.
TGATCCCCGTGTCCCAACCCGGCACGGTTCTGATCTTACGACGGAACATCCAGCGTCCAGGGTGTTGGCAAAGCCGGAGCCCAGGGCCCACCGACTGCAGGGCAGCCCCCATCCCACCCACAGCACCGCTACCGTGCCCTTCCGCCGGCACCGAGACTACAAGTCCCAGCATGCAGCGCGGCCCCTTCCAGCTGGCTCTCGCGCTCCGTCTCTCTCGCCCCGGTCTCTCCCGCCCACGCTCGCGTCCGCGGAGGGCGTGGCGCCCGTAGCCTCTGCGCACTGACGTCGGCGCGCCGACGTGACGTGCTGACGGGGCGCTCTGGGCGCCTCCGCCCTCCCGGGCTCCAGTCCGGCGGCGGGAGGCCTGGGGCGGCGCTTCGGTTTGTGGGAGCCGCTGTGGTGTGAAGGCGCGAGGCCGGTGGGAAGGGCCGGCCCTTGTACCCTCCTCCTCCGGGTCTGCAGCTCCCCGTCCCAGATGGACAGGGTGTGCGCCGTGTTCGGAGGCTCCCGGGGCATCGGCAGGGCGGTGGCCCGCTTGATGGCCCAGAGAGGCTACCGACTGGCCATCGTCGCCCGGAATCTGCAGGGGGCCAGAGCCGTGGCCGGGGACCTGGGCGGTGGGTACCGACCGGGGGCGCCCCGCCTCCGCGCGGCGAGTGTGGGCCACGGCCGGTGCGGGTCCGAGAAGCCGTCGTGGATGCCCTTCTCCCCGGGCCGGTCGGGCTCACCGTGTGGGGCGCGGGGCGGGTGCGTGCGGCGGGTGCGTGCCGCAGGTGCGGCGCGGTCTGGCGAGGCTTCCCGGCGCGCCTGCGTGTTCTTGCGCGTCGGTACGTGTGCGCATGCGCAGGCAGTGCCGGCCCAGGACGTTTGCGGCCCTTCCAGTCCTGGCTGTACCGTGTTTGCTTTCCTGTGTCCAAGGCACTGACGTCACTACGGTGCTTTGGTGACCATCACCAAGGGACAATGAGATTTGTTCCGCCAGATTCCTTGTTATTGCACTTAAACTCCATTTCCCCCCGTTTATTAGGAATGGATCGTCAGTTTCTCTGCGAATTTCAGTTTCTGGAGGGTAGGAAGACAGGGTGCTGTGAGGGTCCGAGCTCTCAGCTGTTGTTGAGGTAGTAGGCGGGCCGGGAGCAGGGGCACCGGCTTCACCGTCGGGGCCGGGGCGGGGGGCACCTTTACAGGAACGTCACCGACGGCTTCACCGAAGTGATTACGTGGGCCGCGGGTACGTTATGGACCAGGGAGCATCTCAGCCATGCTTCTTGCTCAGATTCAGAGGGGCGAGAACGTGGGGGTCCTTCTGGGCTACCCCACGCCATCAGTGTTGGCTGGACAGTATGAAACCTGCTGTTGGGTTTCAGGGGTTGTGGGTCCAGCGTGTCTTCAGGTAAGAGCCGAGAGAGAGGCAGATGCTCTGGGGCCTTGCATTTCCTTGAATTACGTGGTCCATGAGTGACTGGTTTTCACCCAGGAAGTATCACTTCCCGGATGACCTACTGTCTTCGAATGTTTAAGGAGATAATTTTAATGTTAATGTATTAGGCAAGGTTAGCCAGAAGATAAACAATTGTTTAGTTTTTTAAAAAAAATTTACAGTTAAGAGTGTTAAAAAGGTGTATTATTAAATAAAAAAATGCTTTCTTTGAAGGGTAATTTTTTTGGTATTTAAACATTTCAAAAAAAAGATACGTTTAAAAAACAGGTAAGAGTTGTTTTTAGTAAAAAAATTTTAGCTTTTTTTTTTTTTAACAGCTTCCGCTTTGTCTTATCTCTCCTAATGGTCAGGCTTGAACAATAGTCATTATAATATATGTGACATAAACAAAAAAATCTTAGAGTTTATTTCAGGGCCAGGAAACCAATTCATCAAAAACCTAACTGAATTAGACGTTAAGTTTCAAAAAAACAAATATAAAACAGAGAAAACTGCTGAATTGCATAGCATGGGGTCAGTGTCAAAGCTATAAATATTGTTAGATGAATCATACAAAGTACTTTATTTCTTGTTACCCACCTGCCCCCATCCAGTTTATTAGACTGAACTCCACGAAATCAGGAATCGGGGACATAATCATGTTTTATCTCATGTTCTGGATAGAACAGATCTAGCTCGTAGTAGATGCTTGACAAATGTGTATTGAACCATTTTTAAATTCAAGTTATACTTTATTAGCAATTCTGATCTAATTTTGTTGTATAGGAGATCATTTGGCATTGAGCTGTGATGTTGCCAAAGAACATGATGTTCAAAATACATTTGAAGAGATAGAGAAGAACTTAGGTCGAGTTAATTTCTTGGTAAATGCAGCTGGAATTAACAGGTTGGTCACAAAGTTAAGTACATTTCTATGTCTTTTTTTCCTTCTATGTCTTTGAATAATATGAGTTAACATATTAATTAACTTGTTTTACTTCTCATTGGAAGAAAAACTGTATTTTGACACTTGATCTGTCCACGCACTCTTTTCATTCTTTTATATTGAGATTATAGTAAGGGTACAGTTCAGTTTTAACATTGTAATCACCACCCATACTGAGCTGCAGAACTTTTCCAGAACCCTAGCAGGCTCTCTCAGTTTCTTCCCAATTAGTACTTCCTTATAGGTAACCATGGTCCTGACCTCTGCCACCATATATGTTTTCTCAGTTAATATTAATGGGATCAGAGTGGGTATTCTTTTTTTTTTTTAATGAATTTAGGACAGAATATTTAGAATAATATAAAAATTTACTTTCTAAGCAAGGCGTAGTGTGGCAGTTACTTCATTCAAGCTATTTTGGCCACGTGGCCCTACTTTGAGCAGTTAGGGGTATGTGCCCCTCTACCTGAGTGGGGCCAGGGCCTGTCCTCCAAGGGATCCTTTCTGGCTTATCAGTTGTTATTTCAGTGCCTCAAACCAAGTTTAAAATGTGCTCTCTAGGTGTTCTAGCTCAAATATAAAGCACTTCTTGTATTCTGCATTCAGGGAAAATGTTACATATTTCTTGACTTTTTAATTTGTTTTGTTTTATCCCAATTTTAAATTACATGGTTTTTGTGTTTTTGGTAGGGATAACCTCTTAGTAAGGACAAATGTCGAAGATATGCTGTCTCAGCTTCATACTAACCTCTTGGGCTCCATGCTGACCTGTAGAGCTGCCATGAAGACCATGATTAAACAGCAGACAGGGTCCATTGTGAATGTGGGTGAGTCTGATCTCTGTGGATTTATTATTGTCTCATATACCATAAGAAAGTTATCAACTAATTTGGAACATATTTACTTGTGAAACTTGGACGGAATGTATCTTTATTATCTGTAGAAAAAGGATTAGTTTAACTGATTAATCTGTAAAACAGGAATCACCCATTTACATCCTTCTAGTGGTCAAGCAGGTGTTATATGAGTGACACCACCTGGCATTGGGAAAGTGACAGCACGAGCCAGGTGATACATGACAAAAGGTGCCCAGTGGGGAATGGCTCAGATCCAGCAGGTGGTTGCTGTGCACAAACATGGTGCAGTTTGGCCAGCTATTTGGATTTTTTAAGAGAAGTTGGACATCCTGTTCTTTTTTTAACTTTTAAAATTATTCATTTATTTATTTATTTATTTATGGCTGTGTTGGGTCTTTGTTGCTGCGCGCAGGCTTTCGTTGTGGTGAGTGGGGGCTACTCTTCATTGTGGTGCACGGCCTTCTCACTGCGGTGGCTGCTCTTGTTGTGGCTCACGGGCTCTAGGCGCGCGGGCTTCAGTAGTTGTGGCACACGGGCTCAGTAGTTGTGGCTCACAGGCTCTAGAGTGCAGGCTCAGTAGTTGTGGCACATGGGCTCAGTAGTTGTGGCTCATAGGCTCTAGGCACACGGGCTTCAGTAGTTGTGGCGCATGGGCTTAGTTGCTCTGCGGCATGTGGGATCTTCCCGGACCAGGGCTTGAACCCATGTTCCCTGCATTGGCAGGCAGATTCTTAACCACTGTGCCACCAGGGAAGTCCAAACATCCTGATTTTTATGTGAAACCGCATTTTCACACTGGGCAAGAAATTAAAAACTTTTTGATAGTGGGGGCTAAAAAGTGATTTCTACAGCGCTTGCATGGGTCACTAATAAATCTAGTTCAGAGGTCTAAGAGGAGGTTTTCTTAAGAGAACAACCTTTTCAGTTTTTTAGGATGGATGTAAGTAACTCCTAGTCTTCAGTTCACCTGCCCCATGGGGCAGACAGACTGTAGAATGTGCCTATAGACCTTAAAATGCAAAGTGGCTTGAAGTTGTATTTCAGTCTGACAGTTTGAAAATAGCAGCATGCCATCTGCCTTTTAAGTGGTGATACTGTAGAAGGCCACAGAAGGGGGATGCTGCCCTGTTAAAGTCAGTGACCCTGTTCTTTCTAATGCAGGAGATGTCTTTCCAAGCCAGAATATAGGGTTTATATACAAGGTTTAAACCAGAATATAAGGGTTTTTAAAGCCAGAATGTAGGGTTTTTCTTTTTTGAAAATGAGAAAAGGAAAGAATACTGTGCTAATAAGAAGTAGAACATTTTTGACATTTACCCTTAAAAATGTGAGAGGTCAGTTTTCTTATAAAAGCTTAGTAAATGAGTTGACCTTTGCCTTCTAACACAGCCAGATATGATTTAGGTTCTTGTAAGCTGGTACACTGGCCTGTATGTTTCACCTGATAAAGTGGGGTGTATTTGTTTAACTCTAAAATATCCCCCTTTTAAATATATATAAAAAGCCCATATCAGTCCTTTGTTTACATGCAAATTTTTAGATTCATGCTGAAAGTAAATAAAAATAGAGTACTGAAAATAAACAAGGGGACTCTTATCACAGAGGGGACTACTTTAAACTGCGAGAAAGTCCATTGTATTTCAGAAGTTATCACTCTGACAGGGGAACTGTAGCGTATGGCGTGAAATAAAGCTGCTCCAGCCTCATGCTCGGCCTTTCCTCTTAAGCCTGCGTTGTTCTTTCTTTTTTGTGTCTCTCCTTGTTTTTCTTTCTCCCCAAACCCCTTTCTCTCTCCACCTGCGTTTCCTGTGTCTGATGTGTCTTTTCTCTCTTTCTGTGCTTCATATTTCTCTTCCTTTGTCATTAACTGGCATGTGACATCTAACGTGGTTAAATATTTTAATATTGGACTTGTTGATTATAATTTGAGAAGTATTTGCAATGTTCTCTTTTTCTAAAATTAAATTACTTTCTCAGAAATTTTCTGAGGCTCTTGATTAATTTTTATATCATAAGTACAGGTTATTGGTGGAGAAGATTATTTCCCCAATTTCTCTTCTGCAAGAATTTATTTCCATACAGTTGATACTTGAATTATAAATTATTCTTTCATATTCATATAAATGAAGCCACCCAAGAATCTTTATAGTAGGCAGTACAGGTTAATACATCACTGAAGGTAACTAAATTGCAATTTTACAGATAGAGTGCAATTGAAACTTTGCTAATTTAGATTTATAGTAGTTGAAATTTAGTAAGATTTATCCTCAGATAAACTATTTATTTTAGGTGGAAATAAATACTTCCTTATGTGTGTGGTAGAATCATAAAATCAGCCTTTATCTGACTTTTTTTTTCTGGTTTTAACCATGTCCTATTGGAAGCCTTTGTAACTATTGTAGAATTTTCATCACGTTTGTCCTCCTCAGAGATGAGAATGGGTTCCTGTCACTTAATGGATCCGTTCTCAACCCCTGCCTGGCACTCAGGGCTTCCCGTGAGCTTCTTTTGGATCCTGTTTTCTCTGTGTATCTGAGGAGACTCAGACCCTAAGTCTTACTACTCAAATGACAATGGTTAGGATTCCTAATTTTAGCAGAGGACAGGGTAGAATAGTTTGTACCTTGCTTGTTTACTGTAGAGTATCTGAACATTCAGAATAGTAACCCCATTAATTGGTTTGAATTTGCTCTCATTTCTTTTTCCAGGAAGCGTTGCAGGTGTAAAAGGCAGTTCTGGCCAGTCCGTGTACAGCGCCAGTAAAGGCGGGCTAGTTGCGTTCTCACGCTCTCTTGCTAAAGAAGTAGCAAGAAAGAAAATCAGAGTGAATGTAGTTGCGCCAGGTGAGTGGGCACTTCTTTTTTCCTTTAATTTATATGCGTCTGTGGCTTTTTACAATAACAGTAGACTGTTTTTGTGTCTGTAAGTACGTCATCATCATCAGGCAGTTCTCAGAGGTGCTGGGACAGGAGCAGGGGACCCGCACTGTTACTCAGTCCTGGAGCAGTGCCACCCGGGAGGGCGTGACCTCGGTCTGATGGGACTCGGGGGGCCGGGACGCTGCATCTGTACTAAAACCACAAGAGAAACTTCTCATTTAAAGTCAGTTGTATTTAAGTTAAGAACTCTCAAGAGCTGAATGTAAGAATTTCAAGTAAGTGGGGTGGGGAGTACTGGTAGCATACACCCTGCAGGTGAACAGGTCCACGTTGTGTCCCTTTGGAGAACTGTTTCCATTTTAATTGTCTTTCTCCTCTTCTTGGGATGTTTCATTGATTTGCTGCTCACTGGGATACAGTATTTGTTCATTTAGACTTTGTCAGTTTGTCAAAGCAGAACTTTCCAAGTAATGCATCTATTACCTAATGTATTCCATACGTCTAGATTAAAGAAATAACACATCTTTATATCTAAAATATCTGAATAGCTCTATAATACAATGTGCTTTTAATAACAGTGTGAACCAGAGGAGGTAATCCAACAAGGCTATGTAGATGATGTCATTTGCACATTTCATGCAGTAATCCCCTACAACAACTGACATACTGGTGACCTCAGAGACACTGCTGGTTCTGTTCCAGGCACCGCAGTAGAGTGCATGTCACAATGAAGCGAGTCAACAAACCTTTTGGTTTCCCAGTGCATATATAAGCTGTGTTTACACTATGCTACAGTCTATTAAGTGCGCAGTAACACTATATCTATAAAAACAGTGTTCATACCTTAATTGAAAAATACTTTATTGCTAAAAAATGCTAACCATCACCTGAGCCTTCAAGTCAAGTTGTAGTGCTAACATCAAAGATCACTGATTACAGATACCACAGCAAATACAGTAATAATGAAAAAGTTTGAAATATTGTGAGAATTACCAAAATATGACACAGAGACATGAAGTGAGCAAATGCTATTGGAAAAATGGCACCAATAGACTTGCTTGATCCAGGGTTGCCCAAAACCTTCAACTTGTAAAAAACACAGTGTCTGCAAAGTGCAATAAAACGAGGTCTGCCTGTACTGCAGAAAGCCAGTGTTTGTACAGAAAAAGAATGATCGGAGGTCACATATGTTTGTCTCCAAAATGGAGAAGATGCCTTTCACTGGGTGTCACTGTGCCCCAGAGAGCTACCCCGTATTCACGTTAGAATTTCAACACAAAGAAAATTTTGAAGGAGAAAAGATATTTTACGCAGACTTAGGAGGAAGAAACATCTTTTGAAAAGTCACTCTGGGAAGTAGTAGGTTGTGACAGTGATTTTAGCTGTGGTTGCCTCTTTGGTGAGCGAAGGAGGCGCTCTGAGGCCTGCTGTGTGGTGGTGTGGGGGGGGCAGTGGTGGCACGTGGTAACAGAAGTGAGGGCACGCACGTCGGCCCCCACAGGTTCTAGCCCGTGTGCAGGAGGTATATTCCCAGAGGAGCTCAGGCTGCTAAAATCCGACCTGTTTGGGAGCGGCCGACAGTGAACGTGGTTAGAGAGGTGGGAATTTAAGGAATCTTCAGGAGTAGAAGTCACAGGGCGGGTGGGGCTCGAAGTAGAGCTGGCTGCCTGTGGAGAATCCCTCAGGAACACTGGTGTTCTTGTGAAGCCTGTAGGAAGACCAAGCCAGCAGGGCGCAGGTCACCTGGAAGACAAAGCAGATGTGATGTGGGCTCGGGACCGCGGCAGTCAGAGCCTCCTGAAGAAGGCGAGGGAGCGTTTTATAAAGCGCACCTGTTCCTTTCACTGTGCTGACTTGAGGCCCTCCACGCGAGTCGAAAATATGGATGGATTAAATAGGACGCAAAGCCAACTTAGCCTGGTTGGTCTGTTACAGGTAATTGGAAAATATTGAAACAGAATGATGGGAATTATAGTTTAGGTTGCTAAAGGATAAAGAAGCTCTCCAACTTCTGCTAAGACTTTTAAAACAAATCCGAATGTACAACTTAGAGCTGGTTTGTTGCTTTTCAAATTAGTTGCCCCAGTTTGTAACCAAGTTTATTCCGTTTGGTAGCCATCTGCACCCATGAACACAAAGCATTCTACAAAAGACTGAAGTCCCATTTTAAACTTGGATTTCCACTGTGTGCCGGGTGACCTTCAGGGCAGAAGGGAGAGGCGGTGGAGTGACTGTGGACGCACTCCTTCAAGGCAGAGCTGCAGAACCAGCCTCCGCCTGGACCAGAACAGGCACAGGATTAGGAGGAAAAACTGGTGCAGCGCAATTCAAAAAAGTTACATTGCCCCAAAGCTCCAGTTTTAGACACACGTCTCCCTTTCTGATGTCCACACGTTTTGAGGCTCCCGGGAGTAACTGAAACAGCCAGCGAGCATGCAGGCGCCAGAAGACAGCACTGTGGGTGCGCGGAGTCCACAGGATGGTGGGGGCAGGTGCGAGCACTTTAGAGTATGTACGTGAAAACGTATCAGGTGCTCCCAAATGTGAAAGGCAGAGTCTCCGGGACTGTCCTGTCACTGTCCTGTCGGAAAAGGCCAGAACCATTGAGAGTGTGAGTACAAAGTACGGTGCTTCTAAGATGAGTCAGAAACGTACCAGGTAGCGTCCCAAGGTGTATAAACCAGTTAAGCACATATAAAGTTAGTACTGGTCCAGTTAGATACACAAAATGAAAATTATGGAAGCTGCCTCAAATATCTGGGGTTCCACAGTTTACAAGCAGACCTGGGTAACAAAGTAGACTCTGGTTTTAAGAAAACAGTGCAGTTCAGTATCCAAACATAGCCTCCGGTCCCAGCGGTGACCTCAGAAATCACGTCTCTGGATAGTAGAACCATTTATATGTTGGTACAAATTTGCAGATAACAGAATAAACAAAAAAGTAGAAAAGACCTGTCCAAGGCTGACGTTTAGTCTTTTTTTTTTTTTCCAAAAGAGTTGACAAGTCCACGAATTGAACGGGTTGATGTCGGGCTGTTGGTTCTCGTGTGAGCTCTGTGGCAGTGGAGCCGGTCCCAAGCTGCTCCCCGGAGGTGTAGACAGCTGGGGTGGCTCACAGAGCACGGGGGACACGAGAGCGTGGCAGCGTGAGAAAGTGTGCACTTCGCCCAGCCCAGATGCATGCCAGAGCACACACACACACACAATTACGTATTTGTCAGACACACGTTTGTGTGTTTATCTAAAACTTATTAAAATAACTATTGATTATGGTTTTTGCTTTATGGAGAAGGAAGCCGTTAATTAGCCTGTGAATTGATACTCATAGATAAGAGTAGTTTAGAACCTGAATACTTCTAAAATGATTAGAAATAGTTCTAAAATGAGTAGTTCTAAAATGGTTGTGAAAAAAACCAAGTAATGAACTGGTGCCTAGAAAAAAATTTCTTGTACCTTATATTTTATATAAGATCTTTATTTTTAAATTTTGCACTGATTATGGGATAATGTTAGGTGGACAGGATCTTAGTGATGATTTATTCTAGTCATCTTAACTGTTTAGAAGACTGGGCCCCAAGAGACAGAGTGAGTTGCCCAAGGTCCCACAGCTGGTTTTTGGTGGAACTGTTACAAAAGCGTTACCTGTTGATTGCCAGCTAATAAGGCTTGAAAATTATGGCCCCTTAGATTTGTTTTATATCATTACAAGATTTAGGTCTTTTTGTTCTTTTGCTATTATGTTCTGTCTAAAATATCAGGAATCTTCCAATTTTATAACTTTTACCTTTACATTATTTGCCTTTTGACAAATTACTAGTTGATAAAAATCTCCTGGATTAGTTAAGAGACTAATAAAAAGGTGCTAAAACTCAAATCTACATCATCACTCATTAGCTGGTGTGATAGAAGGTTTGGTTAGTGGATTGTTGAGGACAGTGAGTGTTCTCCTGTGTCTCTGCCAGGCGCCGTGGGACCTTTGTCCCAGCTTGCTGTGGGCACTGGGGCTGGCCCGCTGGGGGCTCGTAAGGAGGAGGCTGCAGTTCACCCTGGCTGCTCTGCTCTGTGGGCCCTAGAGCTGGTGTTGCGTTTGGCACCAGTGCTGAACCAGCAGGGACCAGGGAATTGTTGGAATGTCCTGGCAGGCCTCTTGCTCTACAGCGTTCCTTCATCCCAATTCATTGTTTAGTCAGAGACCAGCTGAGTTCAAGCATTCCAAATCCATGAACATTTGATAAATGACTCGATTTAGATACATTCATTTTTGGGGGGAAAAAAAAGAAAATCTCAAAGCTGCATTGTGGTCTTGGCACTGCTTTCTGTGTGTGTGCTTTGTGCAGCCTGATTGATTTTCGTGTTAGCCGAGTTTAACCATGTACAGAGTATATTTATGGTTTGGGGCAGCATGTATGTGCTTCCCTCTTTTTTAGGGAGTGCAGTAGTGTGGGTGATGAAGAGTTAACTCTAGGTCACGATGATCCCAAAGCTGGGTGGTTTCAGGGTAGTGCAAGTGTTCCTAATCCTGATTCTAATCATTCATTCAGCCGACTTCCTGAGTGTCTCCTGTATGTGAGGGCTGGCAACGCTCCAAAATCACAAACACGAATAAGCTATTTCTGCCACAAGGAAAGAAGCACAGTGGGAAAGACAGGTGTATAGACAGATAGTTACAGGGCCATGTGGTGAATGCCAGGCAGGTCCCCCTGTGATGCTGTGGAAACGCTGGAGAAGGAATGCTTAGTTTTGTCAGAGTTAATTAGTTGTCAAGGCAACAGGCTAACTAGTGCAAATGCAGCTTGTATATAAAGGGAAATTTTATGAGTGTTAGGGATGTGTGTGTGTATAGCCTTCCCTAAAGATCTTACTTTCTAGTGCAGTTTACACTGAAGGAGAGAAAAAACCTGTTGCTAAGAAATGTGGACGCTGAGTAGGGTGGCCTTTATTGTCTTGGCCGTAGTGTAATGTATTATAGTGGCTGTGCTGTGAGCATGGTGTGAATATGCTTCATTCATTAGAAGCAAAGTACAAGTTGAAATGGTAGCATTAAATCGAGTCTATGGATTATTTATTAACTTTATTTTAGATAGTAATTTCAACTAGATTCTTCAGATTCTTTAACAGAGTTGATAAACATCAGAATTGATATGTTTATTTTTAATGTTAGTTTTCCTCGTCACCTGCAAATGGAGTTTCCAATTAAGTTAAAAACAGTTAGAAAGCAAATCATAATAGGAAAAATAAGGGACAAGCAAAATAATAAATTAGGCTATCATTTGCTGCCTAATATTTTAAACTTTTTAAAGGTGAATTAGTTGCTAAGCTTTGGTATTACATTAACTATAAATTTCTCATCATGGATAAATGTTACTGATTGGAAAATATTGAATACGAGAAACAGAATATTTGATAAATTGAAACTATATTGGATACAGTACTTTTTTTTTTTTTTTTTTTTTTTTTTTTTTTTTTGCAGTATGCAGGCCTCTCAGTGCTGTGGCCTCTCCCGTAGCGGAGCACAGGCTCCAGACGTGCAGGCCCAGCGGCCATGGCTCACGGGCCCAGCCGCTCTGCGGCATGTGGGATCTTCCCGGACTGGGGCACGAACACGTGTCCCCTGCATCGGCAGGCAGACTCTCAACCACTGTGCCACCAGGGAAGCCCGATAACGTTGCTTTTAAAAATGTGTTTTCAATAGATAACACAAGCATGTACAAAATTCAAAAGTACAAAAAGGCATAGAGTGAAAAGTGAGTCTTCTCTAGCCATTCAGTTCCTTCCTCAGAGGCAACCAACCACAGTCAGCTAGTTCTCTCTGTATTTCATATATAAGTCAGTAGAGCATATATATATATATATATATATATATATACTGTCGACTGAAAAAAAAAGCACAACCTAAAAGTTGAGAATTAGGTTTCATTTGGCAGACTTTCTGAGGACTTAAGCCTGGGAGGCAGCCTCTCAGACAGCTCCGAGGGGCTGCTCCCAAGAGGTAAGGGGGGAGCCAGGATGTAGAGGAGTTTTTGCAACAAACACCAGGTGGTCGGAACATCAAAAATGACTGTTCATTAAAGAAAACCAGAAATCTCAAGTTAAGGAGTTTAGCGCTTTTCTGTGTATGGAAAGATGCAAAGTCTGGGCTCACTGGAATCATTCCTTTGATGTGAACCTCACCTCTCTGGGGCCAGCGTCCTGTGCTTTCCTATCTATCCCATCCTGAGTCCCCTCAGGGCTCACCGCTGGGGGCAGCTGTAGTGGCTTGATGGCTGCAACAGCCTTTGTTTACTTTTTTTTTGGCGCCGAGGCTTGTGGAATCTCAGTCCCCAGACCAGGGATTGAATCCGTGCCCCCTGCAGTGGAAGCACAGAGTCCTAACCACTGGACCACCACTTTGTTTACTGATATGGCAGGCAACATTTTTCCTCACAATACATATTTTTAAGAAAACACAAATTGATCGTACTATTCACAATGTTCTGTACCTTGCTTTACTCATAGAACAATCTTCCATATAGAGGACTGGTTCACTTTTTAAAATAACAGCTCTATGGAAATATAACTCACATATCTCATCATTCACCCATTTAAAGTGTCCAATTCAGTGGGTTTAGTGTAGTCACAGAATTCTTCCATCATCACCGTGATACATTTGAGAACGTCATATTTTCATCATCCCAAAAGAAACCCTGTAGCCATGAGCATTCTCTCCCCATTTCTCTCCACTCTCCCCAGCCTTTAGCAACCACTCATCTACTTTCTGTCCCTGTCATACGAAGTGTCGTCTTTTGTGACTGCTTTGCTATTTTTAATGGCTGAGTTAAAAGATAATAATGTCTGTTTTATGGGTGCACTGTAATTCATTTAACCTGTGCCTCTCATTGGGCACTTCGGTTGTTTCTGATCTTTTGCTGGTCTGACTAGTAATGCAGTGACGATACTTGTAAGTGATTTATTTTGCACATGTGTGAGTATATATATGAGTGTCATCTTGGGACTGAACCTGCCAGGGCTCAAAGGGTATGTGCCCTTAACATCTGGACAGATGGTACAGCAGTCGTGTGTTTCTACAGGGCACCCTAAGTGTTTTGCTCCCTCTCCTCCCTTTTTTTTAGTTGCAGAGCTTTTATGTTTACTCCTGGGACAAAGTCTTGCTGGCAGATGCTTGCAGAAGCTTGCAGCTACTTAAAACAGATATTGCTTTAGGTGCTGTTGTGTGCTGTTCAGTGTGGTGTTGATTTTTTACATTGCTTCCCTGTACACTTTTACAAGCGTAATATTAGAACATACAAATTTGTTCTGGTTAAAATCTTGGTCTAGATTTTGGCAACAACCTTGTTTTATCTCCCTAAAAAAGTGTCTTGGATTATTTTAATTCCTTCTAGGTCCTAGGAACTTATATCAGAGAATGGACATCTAAGCAGAGAGCCGTATTAGGCAGTGCACATCCCACAATTGGTAGTACTGGTGTCTAAAACTGGCTAAAGTCCTGGCGTCTTATTTAAATATAAGCTCTCTGCTGTATATCAAAATATTCAAGACTAAAATAGTGACCAGGTCATATGGAAGTGAGATGCTGTTTATTTATACTCTATAGGTAGCCAGAAATGGGTCAAGGAAGTACATTTCCTTGGGAGCTGACCCAATATAAGCGGTCACTGGACAAGAACCACACACCTGCTTTTCTGAGAAAGCGTATCCTGTTCCTCAAGGGCTCCCGTCTTTCAGAAGTGCACTGAGCGTGTCGTCACGGGTGTGGAGCCGCAGCAGCGGTGTCCTCGTTCTCAGGTAGCCGAGCGCCTGTTGCTCAGTTCTCTCGCTGGCTTGAGGAGTGACAGCTTTGCAGCCCGCCGAAGCCTCTAACTCCCATAGGTGATCCACAGTGACGTCGTCTGTGGACAGTGGCACCAACTGGGAGTCTGTAATTTTTATAACCCAGCTTGAAAGGTGTTGTAAATATATATGTAGTAAAATGAGTAGTAAAGTGAAATTTCCAGAGCTTTATAAATAAAGTGGGAGAATGCTATGGGAGAGCATCCTCAGGGGCCGAGGAGAGATCATACATTGGGAAACAACACAAGCACAAAAACGGGTGTGTGCAGTGTTTACAAACTACTAATATCTCTGCTCAGGTCCTACGAGATCTGATAGAGAGTCTAGGAGACTTTATATGCAGTGCCCTGGTTGTGGATGTATTTAGAATTCAGGACCATGTAATTCATGAGCTGTAGCATAAAATGATAGTGAAATCTGGTAGAGCCTGGACTACTTTATCGCTAGAGACTAGCTTCATGGTTTTTTTTTGATTTCTGATAAATTAGGGGACGATATATATGAATTTGAAGAAGCTGCAGATAGAGTTTTAGTTTTAGTAAAACTGCTCTGTGTGAGACTGTAGTGGTGGATACATGATGAGATGCATTTGTCAGAACATAGACCCGTCCAACCCAAAGGGCGGCCCCTGAGGTAAACCATGACTTCACTTAATAGCGTATGAGTGCTGGTTCACCAGATGCAGTGCGCTAAGGCAGGGTGTTAATAATTGGGGGGTGCAGGGGGAAGGCAGTGTTTTATGAGGTATGTGGGGACTCCCTCCACTTTCTGATCAGTTTTTTTGTAAACCTAAAGCTGCTCTAAAAAATAAAGTCTATTAATTTAAGAAGAAAAAAAAGCTGCTGACAGTGAGAGGACGGTGCTTGCGTCTGGGACAGGTTCCTGCTCTCTGTATCCGACATCGTGGTCCAGGAGAAGCCAGCGTTGGGGACGGCTTCCCTCCCTCTCAGCCTGGCCTCCGCCCCCAACTGCACTTTTAGGCCTTCAGCACAGGGTCCAGCGCTGGCCGGCAGCTGTCCTGTGAGGCCTGTCTATCCAGCTGTCCGTTCCCAGTGGGAGAGGCCGTGGAACGCCCCCGTGAAATGACGCCCTGATCCTCCACTCGGTGGGAGCAGTGGAGGGAGAGCCGGCCCGCGGGGCGGGGGCCTGAGCAGCCTGACGCTGTGCTGGACCCGCGGGCTCCACTCTCTCCTCGTCAGATCTGACCCCTCACGGACGTGAGTCCAGGCCGTGGTGTCTGGACGAGGCCTGTCTCCTGTCAGAAGCACGCGTGTGTCAGTCTGTCTGCCGCGGTGGCTGGCTCCCGTGGCTGTCTCTGGAGGACCAGGTCTGTCCCACGGCCGCATCTCCGTGGCAGAGGCCTGCCTGCCTTCTCCCCGTTTCACTGCCTGAATCTCCCTTCCTGTCTGTGGTCTGCCTTCCCGCACCTCGCGCCCTGTTCCAGATCTGCCTTTTTCCCACGGTAAAAACACTTCCGGTGGCCTCTCACAGACCGCGTGGCCTTACATCCCCCAGAAGCTGGGCACCTCAATTCCCTTCAGCACAGCCTGAGTAACAACCCGGATGAGCATCCACCTGTGCTTGCTGAACAGGAGCTCTTCCAGCCACGCGGCTGCAGTGTAAGAACTGAGGGCCTTTGAGGGGAAATACGACGACCCGTGATGAGGCGTACCTTCATCCTGGAGTCGTAGCTATGTAGAGCTGAAGTCTGCCATTCTCAGTCTTCTGCCCCTGTTTGACGAGACAGGAGCAGCCTGCAGTTTAGATGGTGCGTGCTGCCCAGCTGTTAGCTTGCAGAGTACAGGAGAGCGGGGGACGGAAGCTAGTGGGGGGCGTCCTCACCCAGTGCCCTGCTTGCCACGAAATGCCACCTCTGAGAAGACGTCAGCAGAGCCACCGAGAAGTTGAGCTAACCGGTAGTCACGAGGTCTTTCTTGCAGCGCGTTTTTACTGTAGTTTATTGAGGTCTGTTTTGTTTTTTAAGATTAAAATGCACTATTGATTTTCTGCCGAGGGTTGGGAGTTAGTGGGGAAATATTTTATGCCAATTTTGCTAGAATTCAAAACAACCTTAGAGTAAATAATTGTATCATGAACTCTTTGAGAAGATGACCTGGATATGTAAATGTTAGATTCGTGATTTATTCAGTCGGCGTTGTAAGCATGTGAAGTGCAGTCTCTTCCTGATTCACTTTCTGGGGCACCTTTGACCCTGAAGTGTTTCCAGAGGCTTCGGATCCGGGGGCCCTGCGACCCTGCTTGTTGGGTAGCCGCAGCCCGTGCAGTACTGGGATCTTCCTGTAGGTGGAGCTTCGCTCACAGCGCACCCGTGACGCGGTTTCATCACAGCTGTACTTTGCCTTCTTTTTTTAAGTCTAAATGATGAGTAGCGTACAGAATACTGATTATAGAAGTTATTGGTAATATGTATTCATATGTATCAGACGAATCTCACAAGATTTCCGTAACAGATATGCAGTTCTTCTGTGCTATGAACCATTTAGAGCTGGTGCTCCACGTGTTATGGCGCTTTAACTACAGCTCTTGCTGCTTGAGAACATGTTCTCTGCGAGCCTTACTGCACACAGCGCTGCCGTGTTAACTTTAAAAGTTTAAAATTTTCTGTGTATGCTTGCATCAGGATTGGATAATTCCATTAGATTTTTTTCTTACAGGAACATTGGAAATACTGGTCTTTCTAATCATCAGCTATCTTAGATATAGCACATGAAACTGATTTTTGACAGAACTGCCAAATCAGGTCATGTGACCACGTTTGTGATGCTTTCCTTCTCTCTACTACCCCACTCCTCCCCTAATCAAGTGAAAATTAATCACTTGTGTGGTTCTTTGTGTTCACCTCTATCAGGATATTCACCCAAGTTCCTTTTGTTATAATTAGGGGTGCAAGTGAGTGTTTCCTCCCTAGGTTACAGGTTCCTTAAGGAATGGAATTTTATTTATGTTTATATCTATCCAATCATATTGTGCTACGAGTTGGGTCAAATATTTTAGCATTCAGTAAATGTTCATTGGGTTAAATTGAATAAAAAATGAGTGCTTGGGTACTGATTGCTAGCAAAACTCTGTATTTCCTAAACAAGGTTTACTAATCATCTCAAATTTTCATCAGCGAATTTATTTATTTTTTTTGAAATTGAGCAAGCGTCTTAGTGTCTGCCCTTTTCAACTAAATGAGCAAACATTTCTCTTTCAGGATTTGTTCATACAGATATGACGAAAGACTTGAAAGAAGAACATTTAAAGAAAAACATCCCCCTTGGGAGGTTTGGAGACCCCCTTGATGTGGCCCATGCAGTTGTGTTTCTTTTGGAGTCTCCGTACATTACCGGGCACGTCCTGGTGGTGGACGGAGGCTTGCAGCTCACCATGTAGCCAACTGATACGGCTATTATTAGAGTCAAGGGCACACAGTGTTATACCTGCATTCGCTAATCAAACCTACTGATGCTACAAATGTTGATTTCCATCTTTATATGAATATGTCTGTAGAGGACAGTATGTGACCAGCTGTGCTTTCTAAATGACACGTACCTTCCAGGCTGCAGCAGTGTTAGTGTGTAGTCACCCTCGGTACCCACAGGGATCTGCCCTAGGAGCCCCCGAGTCTTCAGATGCTCCAGTCCCTTACATACCGCAGCCTCCATAGTATTTGCATATAACCTATGTATACTTTTTTTTTTTTAGTTTTCTGCTTTATAACAAAGTGAATCAGTCATACATATACATCTGTTCCCACATCCCTTCCCTCTTGCGTCTCCCTCCCTCCCACCCTCCCTATCCCACCCCTCCAGGCGGTCACAAAGCACCGAGCTGATCTCCCTGTGCTATGCGGCTGCTTCCCACTAACCTACGTATACTTTAAATCATCTTTAGATAATGCATAATACCTAACACAGTGACAAGGTTGTGTAAATAATTGAAGTACAGTGGAAATGCAGTGTATTTTTGGAATTTGTGGAATTTTTTAAAAAATATTTTCTATCCGTGGTTGGTTGAATATGGATGTGGAAGTCATGGATGTGGAGAGCTGACTGTATAGGCATTTTGCAAGTGATATAAACAGATGTTATCTTAATTTATACATTTTGTGGCAAAAGTGGGAAAAATTATATGGTCTAATTGTCATTAGTTGTTTTGTTGTATCAGGCTGAATACTCCAGAAGTTAACCTTGGAGGCCATTGCCAAAGTAAGAGTATTTACAGGGCATGGGTAGGTGTCAATACCTCAGCAGCCCTGCTAGAGTTAAACATTGTATCCCTTTTGCCCCTTAGACAGTCATTTGATTTACAGGTTGAAATGAATGTGGAATTTGGTTTCTCTGAGTGGCATTGCTCCTCCTTGAGCCACTGGGCTCAATAAAATGCAAGTGCAGGTGTGGACAGTTGACCCATCCTGTGGAAGTTCTCAAAGATGGTGAGGGTTAACCCTTACTGTTTTAACACCTGGTACAGTTGTAAGCTGCGTAGATCTCATCAGCTTAGGAAGTGGAAGTGTTTTGTTTTTTGTTTTTGTTTGTTTTGTTTTTTTAAATCCACAAAAACAGTTTAGCAGGCTACTTAAAAACAGCAATAATAATATTCTTGCCTGACATTTTAGAAAACTAATAATTATGAACAATCATAAATAAGTAAATATGCAGTAACAGTGAGTTAAATGTCTTTACAAGGAACAGGTTAAGCATTAGTCTTAAGATGTTTGCCTGAGATTAGAGATTAAGACACAAACTGAGTGAAAACATCAGATGACGCCTACTTTGCATTGAACTGTTTTGTGGGGAATACCGTGAGCATTTTAAATGTCACTGGATTCATGTTGATTTCTATAATTTGTCCTTTTTAAATGTTTTAAATGTTTATTGCACCTTAAACAGCAATCTTTTTACAGTTTTATTGGAGCCGAAATGATTTTATGTAAACATTTAATTTATATTGAAAGTCGGTGCAAACGTATTAATAGGATATATTAAATAAATGCAGAGTAATAAAAGTAAAATAACAAAGTCAAGTCTGTGTTCCAAATCAAGATTCCTGATTCCTTAAAAATTCTTTTGCACTGATCTTCAAAATAGCCTTCTTTACTTCGAGAAGTCTGTTTAGGACGTGAGCAAGCCAGCTAAGTGTAAGTTACTATTGTAACCGGACGGTCTGCTCACCGCAGACACGGCGGTGCACAGACCGCGCTCAGGCGTGCACAGTGCCCGGCGCTCGCAGGGAAGCAGCGGTCGGGGCGGTGTCCGGCGTCCTGCGCACGGAGCACGCGCTTCTCCAGCGCCGCCTGCCCGCAGGCCTTGCCGGGCGGCCGCGGGCCAGAGCCCTCCTCAGACTCCAGTGCTCCAGACCCCGTGGGGCCGCCTCGGCTGGTGGTCGGCAAGGAAGCAGGTGTCGCTGGAACGAATGGCGCTGAGGTGTGGCTTACGGACGGATTTAACCTTCAAGTGTGTATATTCACACGTCAAGTCATGACCCCTTTTGAAGCGTCCACCCGCTCCCGCCCACATCGAACTTCTGGAAGGTGGAGCGAGGCCTTAGACAGGTGCAGCCAGCCGCCCCCACCCCGCAGGTGACGTCTCCATCGGCTCCCACCGCCTGGGCGGGACGTGTTTCGTGCTCTCTTCCTGGTGCTGAAATGGGTTGCCAGCTGTTGCTCATATTCAGAGATTCAAGAACTTCAGTGAATTCTTAACAAGATAACTCAGCTGCAGCTCTTATATGGCTCTTAGGAGCCTGCAATCCAGTCTGTGTTGGGTACTTGTTAGGAAATGGTTTATGGCTAAAGCCAGTGTTAACATTTTGCATGGGACGTTTTTAAATTTGTGCTTTTCATATTTTTTTCATATTGTTTTTTTTATAAATTTATTTTATTTATTTTTGGCTGCGTTGGGTCTTTGTTGTTATTCACGGGCTTTCTCTAGTTGCGGCGAGCGGGGGCTACTCGTTGTGGTGCGCGGGCTTCTCATTGCAGTGGCTTCTCGTTGCAGAGCACGGGCTCTAGGTGCCTGGGCTTCAGTAGTTGTGGCATGAGGGCTCAGTAGTTGTGGCTCGCGGGCTCTACAGCGCAGGCTCAGTAGTTGTGGCGCACGGGCTTAGTTGCTCCGTGGCATGTGGGATCTACCTGGACCAGGGCTCGAACCCGTGTCCCCTGCATTGGCAGGCGGATTCCCAACCACTGCACCACCAGGGAAGCCCCCATGTTCAGTTTATAAGAGGGATTTAAACTGCTTTCTAAGAGAGAATTATGTTGTAAATTTCGGGGCAATAATTTATGTGAAGAAGATGATTTAATGTGTATGCTGCTTCTGTTATCTGGAATAAAGGGAGAAGATTACTCTGGACATTGAAGAGTTATGCCTTACATTGCTGAAACATTTTCCCAAGCTTTTTAGATGGAAGTATGTGTAAGTTGAAAGGGCCTACCACTGACTTAACTTGACAAACATACTACAAAGTATTTAATAATTTTAAAGTTTCTTTTATATTAATTTTATCTTTCAATTACATTGCAAGCTTCTGAGGGTAGAAACCATACGGTGTTTTCATTCTTTTCATTTTAGTTAAATAACTCCGTAAATATTGGTTGAATACCTACTAAGTGTCTTGTACATCTTCTGATTCCTCCACTTTACCTGCTCAGCTCTGAGAACATTTGGTACATCCCAGAACTACACTGATAAATCCTTTTATATGTTTTGATTCAAGATCAACAGTCATTAATTACATTGTGTTATAGTGGAGGGAGGGGTGGGTCATTGAAATATCAATACATCTGTTCCCTCAGTACACATCCTGGAATGTTCTGTGACTCACTCCTTTTTTGGCCATTTATCTCTGACTTTGATGCTTACTTTCAATTTATAACTGAATTTGAAATGCTAAGCCAATCAACCGTTTTCTCTTAAGACAACATGACTGACTTGGAGGAATTACCACCAGTTTAATTTGGAGCCCTTGGACTAATCATCCAAATGGTGCTATCGGTATCACCTGGAGAATATTTTCCCCCCAAATTTAAACACAAGTCAGGAGCCCTGTCCCTGAGAATTTTGCTATGGGTAGGGCGGGGTGAGGAAAATGTGGAGGTGCTTTTAGGAAAAGTTTTCAGTGGTGCACAGTGTTCATTACTTCATTAAATAAGTGTTTATTCATTCATTCCTACTGCACACCAGACACTGCTAGTCGTGGGAGGTATAGTGGAAACGAACCCTGGTTCCCGGGAGCCCACAGGCTAATTGGTGTGGGCCGTGGGCAAGCGGACCTTAAACCATCACCAGACGTCGGATTACAGCTGAGGTGAGCACGGGAAGAGCGGGGAGCCCTGGTTGCCATTGAACCTTCTTGCTCTTGCTGGGGGTTTGAGCTGCCCTGGAAGGTCAGGAGGGGCTTCTCTGGGGCGGGATAGTTGAACTAAAAGTGAAGCCTTCGTTCAGAGGGAGCAGTGCTACTCTGGGGGGAGGAAAGATGCCGAGTTCGATTTTAACCAGGCTGAGTTGAGGCGTCTTGCCGATACCTAAGAGGAGACCTCAAGTACGCATGCGTGAGGACCTCCCGGGGCTGGGGGGCGTGGGGGCAAAGGGCGCGCGGTGATTGGTCTCCGCGTGAACCGGCAATTAAGGAGTGAAGAGCGCGCCCAGGTGAGATTGCGGAGTGAGGAGCTGACGCTGGCAATTGCAGAGCCGTGTAGCACCTGACAGGTGCCGCGTGCAGTCCTCAGGGAGGGAGGGAGGGGTGCCCGGGGGAGCCAGGTGGGCCCGGGAAGGAGCCTGAGACGCGCTGGTTGGGCGGTGGGTGGGAAACAAGAGACGCCGGTCCTCACGCCGCCGTCTCCGCCGCTGCCGCCTCCGCCGCCGCTGCCGGTCGAAGGTTTTTCGGAAGGAAGGCGTCCTGAGTGTCGGCTCTGCTGGACTCGGTGAGTCGCGAGTAAAAAGGGGCTCTAGTGACGCGGGGATCTTTGGTTACGTGAACAAGAATGAATTTGCGGATTGGTGGGGACAGAAGGCAGAAGCTTGTGGGGGAAGAAATTAATTTGGGGCTTTACTTCACGTTACAGAGATCAGTTCGGCAAGGAAAAAAGCCTTAAGTGTCAAAATGCTCGGTAGAAAATACAGCTGACCCCTGAACAACGCGGGCGTTAATCTGCGTATAACTGTATCCCCAGCTCCTCCGACCACGGGCTGTGTGGTAACTTTAGCATTTACTACTGACAAGCATCTGCGTACAAGTGGAGCGGCGGAGCTCAAACCTGTGCTGTTCAAGGGTCAGGTGTATACAAGTGGATAGTTTTCAGACGCCGGTATGTGGCAAACGTTCTTAAACATGGAAAGAAACGATTGGTTAAACGAATTACGTTAAAATTAAGACCTTGTGTTCATCAGAAAACACCTTAAAATTATCAAAAAGGCTGATTATAAACTGACGGAAGGTTTTATGCATCATAGATAAGTAATAAACAGTTGAGTATCAAAAATATGTACTCAGGGCTTCCCTGGTGGTGCAGTGGTTAAGAATCCGCCTGCCAATGCAAGGGACATGGGTTCGAGCCCTGGTCTGGGAAGATCCCACATGCCCCAGAGTAACTAAGCTCATGAGCCACAGCTGCTGAGCCTGCACGCCTAGAGCCCGTGCTCCGCAACAATAGAAGCCACCACAATGAGAAGCCCGAGCACCACAACAAAGAGTAGCCCCCGCTCACTGAAACTAGAGAAAAGCCTACGCATGGCAACAAAGACCCAGTGAAGCCAAAAATAAAATAAATTAAATTAAAAAAATATGTAATGAACAACAAATCAATAATAACCCAATAGAAAAATGGGCAAAAGATACGAAACAGGAATGTTACAGAAAAGGAAACATAGCCAACAGGTGTTGAACATATGTTGAAACTAATTAGGGGAATGCAAATCAAGACCATAGTGAGATTTCATTTGACATTCAAGTGGCGAAAATGAACAAGTTTGATAATTCCAAGTGATACAGAGCAGGGGTTCTCAAACTTTAACGTAAATCCCTTAAAGATCTTTTAAAACTGCAGCTTCTGATTTAGCAGATTTGGAGTGGGCCCTGAGATGCTGCTTTTTAACAAATTTCTAAGTTGATACTGATGGTCTCTGGACCACAATTTCGGTTGCAAGGCTGTGAAGGATGCAGACCAACAGGGTCTGTTAAATGTGACATTGCTGTTGGGAGTATAAATTGGTAGACAGTTTGGAAAATGGGTAGGTAACCTGTAAAGTTGAGCACACACGTCTAACCCTACTATTAACCCAAGTCAGTCTTTTATTTATTTATTTTTTTTGTGATACGCGGGCCTCTCACTGTTGTGGCCTCTCCTGTTGCGGCAGGCTCAGCGGCCATGGCTCACAGGCCCAGCCGCTCCACGGCATGTGGGATCTTCCCAGACCGGGGCATGAACCCGTGTTCCCTGCATCGGCAGGCGGACTCTCAACCACTGCACCACCAGGGAAGCCCTAGAGCAGCTTTTTTTTAAACATAGAAATTGATAAGCCGATTCTAAAATTTATAAGGAAATATGAACAACCTAGATTAGTCAAAGCAATTTCCTATAAGGTGAGCAAAATTAGAGAAATTACAACCTACTATCAAGACTAAATGTAATGCTATTAGGCAGTGTGGTATATGGTATTGGTGAAGGATAGACATATAGATTAATGCAACCAAAGTGGGAACCCAGGAGGGGGTCCACTCAAGAACAGGTGATAGTTTTTTGTCAAAGGGGCCAAGGAAATTCGATGAAAAAAGGAAAATGTGTGTAGTCAGTCATCTAGAGAAACCAACTGTGACCCTGACTTCACACCAAAGTTAAGTTGAAATGCATAAGATGTAAATATAAAAACAAAAATTATAAAACTTCTAGAAGAACATAGAGGAAAAAGACTTTGTGACTTTGAGATAGAAATGACTTAGGTGGGACACAGGAGGCAAAAATCATAGACAAAAAAACCCCTGGTAAATTGGGTTTTATCAAAATCAAGAATTTTTGCTCTTTGGAAGACACTGTGAGGAAAATGAAAAGGCAAGTCATAGACTATGAGAAACTATTTGCAATACTATATATGATAAAGGACTTGTATCCAGAAAATATAACAAGTTATTACAACCAAAATAATAAGACAACCAAATTTAAAAAATGGCTGAAAGAATTGACTAGACACTTCAAAAAAGAATATGAATGACTGTAAGTACATGAAGAGATGCTCAGATTTAGTGACAGGGGAAATTAAAACCGCAGTGAGACACCACTGTATGCCCATTGGAATGGCCCAAGTGAGAAAGACTGATGAGGCAGATTGTTGCTGAGGATACGGAGTGGCCAGGACTCCCCTGTGCTGCCAGTGGGCATGTAAACCGTTAAAACTCTTTGAAAAACTGTTCAGTAGTAGCTTAAAAAATTAAACGCACACCTACCAGACAACTCAGCCATTCCACTCCTAGGTATTTTCTCAATATAATTTAAAATATACGTCCCCACAAAGCTTTGTAGATGCTTGTTCACGGCAGCTTTATTGATAATAGCCAAAACAGTGAGCACACGTGATCATTAATAAGAGCATGGATAAAGGATAGGATGCCCTACAGTGGAATACTACTCAGCAGTGCAAAGAGCCAGCCTCTGCCGTGCACGGTGGATTGTGAAATAAGCGAGTGGAAGAAGCCACTCAAAAGAGTCCATGCTGAGGAGTTCTAGTTACAGAAAACCACGAAAGTGCAAACAATCTAAACAGCGGGCAGCATTTGAGTAGTTGCCTGGCCTGTGAGCAGACAGTGGGTGGACCACAGGGGGCCCTGGGAACCTTTTACGGTGGTGGGAAGGTTTTGTATCTTCATCGTGATGTATATTTCTTCAAAATCCAATTACACACTTTAAATATATGAGTTATATCTCAGTAAAGTGGATCAAAGGGAAAGGGAGGTGGTAGTAGATTTGTGAACTTGGTGAGACTCCATCCTGGGCACACCATCTGGAGAACAGAATTCCTTCCCTGTGCCAAGGGGGCAGGACGTCTGTGTAACTAACAGTCCTGTAAGTGACACGTCATATGTGTCATCTCCATAACATTTGCCAAAACAACCAAAGTCATTACTTAGCCTTTTAATTAGAAGCCCCTAAGTTGTCTTCAACAGTAAATAGAATCATTTTTAGTTTAGACTGAACAGAAATGTTTAGTTTTCGTTTCTTCCTCTGAATGCTTTGGGGTGAACGGGGCTGATGTGGTTTCAGAATATATCCTGGAGGGGCCCTTGGTTCCTTCCTGAGAGTGACAGAAATCTGTGCCTTATCTTTAAGTTACTTCAGCTGGCTAACAGATTCATCTAACTGTTTGTGGATATACTTGAAATTAATACCCTTTTCACTTGCCACGAGTGTGTAGGAACCTTGTTTGTGTGTATCTTACTGGAATTTGAGTGATCTCTTATACTAACTTTTTGTCCACTGAAAGGTAATCATGTCAGTATTTTTAGTGCCTTTTCATAAATGCTCAAACCCTGGTCCCAGCAGAGGATTTCACATCATTCACAGTAAAGCTTATTGGAAAGAAGACATGGCCTTTGGGGGCAGAAAGTCCTGGTTTCAAGCCCAACTTTGCAACTAACTGACTGTGACTTGGATGAGCTCCATCCCTCCTTGGAGCCTGTTTCCTCGTCCGTAAAAGAGAGTAGCAATTCCTAGAGTTGTTGTAAGGGTTAAATTAAATAGCATCCAAGTACCAGTATAACGACTGGCACGTAGTAGGTGCTTAGTAAATGTTACTTCCACTCCTTATAGGACTTCTGGGGCTCCTTGTGGGGCGTCGTATGTGGAGTCCTCCCAGGGCTGCAAGCTTTGTATTTTGTACTCCAGTATTTTCACTTTTATTGAGGTACTTTCTGAGCCTTCCTTTTCAAGTCCTGTTTTCAGCTTTATCTGTTCATGTTGATCTGACACATATGGGTTATGAGCCGCATGATTTCTGGTTTACTCACGAGATATTAACCCTGATCTGCATCTCTGAGTGTGAGAGCTTGTTCTGAAATCAGTGCTGCTGTGTGGATTCCATTCTTCCCATCACTCTACTGCCCTTGCTTAAGGGGTCATTGAGAAGTAAATATTTGTCCCTTTAGGCCAGTAGGGGATGGGCACGCCAGCCAGCAACTTGCCCACAGTTCCCCAGAGTCTGACTCGGTTTACTCGTCCCTTTCCCTGGGGCTCTGTTGTGCTGAGCCCAGGTTAATCCTGTGGCCATTGCTGTTCCGCAGCTTTTGTGCCTTGGCTGTGGCTCATGGTCTGCCTCAAGCAGCCACACACACACACACACACACGCGATGTCAGTTCCAAGCCTGCTTCTGACCTTTGACCTATAGTGGGGCTGGGGCACATCCCCGCGGGTCCTCTGAGCGCTGGCGTCCACAGTGGCCACGCTCTGCGTTCCGTTTTCCACACCTGGGAACACGGTGTATCCATCTCGTGAGTGAGAAACACAACCTGAGAGCCAGCAGAGAGAGACCCTCACACTGTAAATAGGTCCTGCTCTTCTGGAAAGAGTATCTACTGTCCAAAGCTTCAGAAATAGCACCTGTATACTTCGGTATTTAAATCTTATTCTTATCTGTATCGCTTATACATCATTTGGAGCCATTTCCTGTCCTTCAGAGGGAAACACTTTAGTCTCTGATCCATGAAGTAGTAGCCTCCTTATTTCTAGTGAGCGTATCTATTGTATTTTCAGAATTAGGCACTCTGTATCGGCTCCCCACTGAGCAAGAAGAGGATTTACCTCCCTTCCCGACCTGCACCCCACACTGTGGCCTGTGAGCACACTCCCCATCCCCCATCCCCCCTAGGGTGAGGTCATGATCAGCAACTGCATCATAATGATCACATAAACATGATTCTCAGCTGAGCTCCATACTATATGATGACTACTTCTCCTTTCCTGTGAAACATTTTGTTTTCCCTGGAATTGATAATATTGTTTGTTTCTTTCTTTAGTTTCCTGCTTCCTCAGCACTCACTAATCCCAGAGCCTTCCCAGCTGTGTAAATGTCCTCTTGGTGTCTGCAGAAACGTTCTGTAAATTCATCAACTTCATAACTCTCTCCAAATCTGATCTGTTTCAACCTTGACTGGTTGTTCTCTAGATCCACCACAGAGCTGTCATCCTGGGATCTGCCCTCAAGATCACCTTGTAGCTTCCCTTGGCCTCTCCTGTCCATTGGGTCCCCTGTTCCATGGACCTCATGTCTCCCTTTTCTTGATTTATGACCTCATCTGGTAGAGCACATCTTCTAGCAACTTCCTGAGAAAAAGTACACGGGGGATAAAATTTTTGAGACCTTCATTGTTTGAAAATGTCTTCCATTACTCCTCCTTACTAAATTGGCTGCGTACAGAACGCTAGGTTAGAAATCATTTTCCCTCAGAATTTTGAAGGAATTGCTCCACTGTCTTAAGTCTTCCAGTGTTGCTATTTGGAAGTTTTAAATAAAACCTCTTTTTTTTTCTTTTTTTGGTGTGCGTATTTCCCTCTGGAAGTTCTCAGGCCCTTCTCTGTGCCCCTGGTGTTACAACAGTTTATTCTGGCGTGCTTTCTATGCTGTGAGTCTTTTTTCATCCATTGGTGGACACTTTCAATCTCTCTTTTTTTTTTCCTGCCTACTTTCTGGGAGAGTTCCCCACTACATTTGAGTTTTTAATTTTAGCTACTTATTTTGAATTTCCAAGAGTTCCTTTTCATTTTGTGAATGGTCTTCATAGCATCCTGTGCTTGTTTCTTGGGTGCAGTGTTTCCATCTATTTCTCTGAGCTCATTGATAGTAGAAGCTCTTTTTCTGTGTACTCTGGTTCTCCAGGCTGCCTTATTTGGGGTCCTTATCATGTTAGATGCTGTCCTCACATCTTCCGTGACCCTTGTTCCCCACTCAGTCTCCTGTGCAACCTGTCTGAGGGGGTCAGAGGATCCGATTGCTTCCAAAACATATTTTCAGCCAGTCCTGCTGTTTTAAGCTCTGCCGTCAACCTCGACATCCCAAAGTACCAAATAGTCTAAATTCTGGGGTCGTTCTGGGGGCCTGTCATGGAAATTGGGTTGTACTTCAGTTTTCCCCATTCTGCCCAAATTCAGCTTTGTTAGCAACTTCCGCTGCTGTGGAGCTGTCAGAGCGCTCTTACACGTGTCTCCTCTCCGTTCCCTCTACCTCTATGCCCTGCTGTCTGGGGACATAGCGGGGCTAAAACCGCATGTGTCCCAGGCCCCGTCTTCAGTTGGAAATCCACCCGTGCTGTTTCAGTGCATGTTTCCCTACCACTTATGTACATTTTGTGGTGGAGCATTGTTTTCGTGACCTGAATGCACGTTCTTGGAGAGGGGTGACACCGCTGGTGACGTTGGGAGGGTTCTCGGGACAAGACCCAGCACCCCGGGGGGCCTGCACAGACCCCGGGGAGCCTGCACACACCCCGGGAGCCTGCACACACCCCGGGGGGCCTGCACACATCCCGGGGGGCCTGCACAGACCCTGGGGAGCCTGCACACACCCCGGGGGGCCTGCACACACCCCGGGGGGCCTTCACACACCCCGGGGGGCCTTCACACACCCCGGGGAGCCTGCACACATCTAGGGGGGTGGCCTCCACCGAGCCAGCAAATGAAGACCCGGTGCCGGGGCCCCTGGAAGACGGCCTCACTGGCAGAGAACAGACTGTCTTGCAGTCTGCTGTTCTCATCAGGATGCTGCAAAGAACCTGTGCAATATCACTGTCTCCAGGAAGATGGTTTCTTTACTAACTTTATAGAGATGCTGTGAGAACACAGCAGACACATACAGCCCTTAGAACCAGTGCAGCAGGGAGGGAATTAGGACTCCTGATCCTCCAAAGACACGGATTCTCCAGGTTTCACGTATCAGAATCATCTGTACGGCTTGTCAAAGCCCAGAGTCTGATTCCTTGGTGGATGTCGGGTGCAGGGATTCGCAGCTCAAGTGTCTGACAGTCTGGGGGTCTCACTGGGAAAACTGATGCTCTAAGGGGTGAACAGGCAATTGAAAGGAGGAATTCAGTGGAAGGAGGAATTCAGTGGAAGCAGGGTTCGTGTCTAAGAAGGAGTTATTTCTAGTGAAATAGGGAAACTCCCTAACTAGATACAGTTTTAACATAGAGGAGAGATCACTGAGTATGAATAAAGCAGAATATCACATGCTGTGGGTGAAACGGAATGTGTCAGACGCTCTGAACAGCATGGGTTAATAACGGGTTTTCCTGGTTTCATGTTTGACAGGCTCCATGTATGAGTCATAAGCAGACCACATGGATGCACATATGTCCGATGGCGCCCGAGAGGCCCGGGGGCATTAAACACCAGTGTGTCTGGTTCTTTATTTTATAAACACCAAAAGAATCATCTCCACCTGACACTTTTTTCCTATTAAATTCTTCAGTGTCTTTTTCTTTTGAATAATTACAATTTATGAAAACATACATAGAGTCCAAATTCATCATTAAGCTATCTCTTGTGGTTGAGGAACTTCCAGTCTTTTGGGAAAAAAGAATATTGAGAGACTAAGATTGAGAGTGAGCCTGTGAGGGTCCTCTAACTATTTTTCTAGTTCCTGAAAAATTAAAGAGTGGCTTTCAAGTGGGAACATGGAATGGCATGGAGTGTTCCGTTCCCCGAGACCTGTCTGGCTGTCAGTCCCCATCAGCATGTCTGGCTTCTCTCCGGTGCTAGGGCTTCTTGTTGCCTCCAAGCATACCTTGATTCTTAGGATGAAAAGGTTATGAGGGACCTTTTGAAACCCTGCTGCACTTAACCAGTGTCCAAGCTATGCTTCATCCGGCCCCTTTCAGAGAACAACATTAAGTACAGTTTACCTCTCTTTCTCTCTGTCTCCCTGAGATCCTGGGTGCAGGAGCCCAGCCGACGGAGCAGGGTCCTGACACCTGGCCAGCATCCGCTTTCTACCTTCTTCCCTCCTGTGGTTCCGAGGTTTCACCCTGCCTCTCCTGGGACTTCCCTGGCGGTCCAGTGGTTAAGAATTCACCTTCCAGTGCAGGGGATGCAGGTTCGATTCCTGGGCGGGGAACGAAGATCCCACATGTAGCAGGGAAACTAACTCCCCGCGCCACAACGAGAGAAACCCGCACACCCCAGTGAAGACCCAGTGCAGCCGAAAAAACAAAAACCAAAAAAACATCTGCCTCTCCCAAGTTTCCTATTTTTCACAAAGTTGTGTTGCCAAAATCTCTATTTCTACGCAGGCTTTCATTGTGCTGCTTAAATGGTCACCTTTAGCCTATGATTCCAAAATTCTACAGCATTTACCTTCAAAAGACTATTCAAAAGGCACCTGCAAGGTCCATGACGTGTAGTGATTTGCATTTCCGGCAAAGTGCTAATTTGAATCCTCCAACGTTCAAGGCTGCTGTGGTGTCCGCTCACGCAACAGTGATGCCAGCAACCCGCCAGGTATCCACCTGGTGCCCACACGGCATCGCAGCTTTGTTATTCTTTACTTGTCACGTCCGCAATGACTTTCCTGCAGTGA
Organism: Hyperoodon ampullatus; assembly: GCF_949752795.1. Classification (NCBI taxonomy): domain Eukaryota; kingdom Metazoa; phylum Chordata; class Mammalia; order Artiodactyla; family Ziphiidae; genus Hyperoodon; species Hyperoodon ampullatus. Next base: position 126,244,929 of record NC_136919.1, read on the forward strand.
TAGAAACACTCTTTCCTGGCGAAGCGTCAGTGGACGGTACTTGCAGCGGAATGAAGAAGTCTAAGAAATGATGCCTCCTCGCCTGAGAATCAGAAGGGCTGTGAGGAGAACTGTCCTGCGTGGCGGCACTTCTTCAAGTGTGCGGCCGCGATGCTACTTGTCTTATGGGAACTGAATTAAAAGAGGCTTTTATGAGACGCTTCTCGAAAAACACAGCCTGTGGCAAAAACTTTGGTACACACTGGATTAAACAATTTCTTTACTGCAAGATTTATAATAATGTTTATTGATGTGTACGTTTAATTTCTCGTATCTTTTTTATTGAGATATAATTGACATATATCATTGTTAGTTTCAGATGTAAAATGTGATTTGATATGGGTACATATTGTGTACCATAATCAGTCTAGCTCACAGCCATCACCTCACATAGTTAAAATTTTTTTTTCTTTTGAAGAGAATTTCTAAGATCTACTCGCTTAGCAGCTTTGAAATACGCAGTACAGGATCGTGAACTATAGTCACCATGCTGCACACTACATCCCAGGGCTTATTTATTTTGTAACCACAAGTTGTTTTTTTGCCCCATCACCCAGTTTGCCCACCCCATGCCCCTCACCTCTGCCAAGCACCAGCCTGTTCTCTGAGCGTGGTTCCCATGTTTATTTATTTATTTTAGAGTTCACATATAAGTGACATCATATGGTATTTGCGTCTCTCTGTCTGACATATTTCAACTATCATAATGCCCTCAAAGTCCGTCTGTGTTGTCACAAATGGCAGCATTTCCTCCTTTTTATGGCTGAATAATATTCCATTGTGTGTGTGTGTGTTTATACATATATATATATATATATACACACACACACACCCCCCACACTTTATCCATGCATTCATCAATGGACACTTAGGTTGCTTCCATATCATGGAATATTGAAATAATGCTGCAATAAACATGGGGTTAGGAGATATATAGATATATATTTATTTATTGAAGTATACTTGATTTACAATATTGTGTTAATTTCTGCTGTCCAGCAAAGTGATTCAGTTATACACATATATACATTCTTTTTAATATTCTTCTCCATTTTGGGTTATCACAGGAGATTGGATATAGTTCCCTGTGCTCTACAGTAGGACCTTGTTGTCCATCCTATATATACTACTTTGCATCTGCTAACCCCAAACTCCCAGTGCCTCCCTCCCCCAACCCCCCTGCCACTCGGCAACCACAAGTCTGTTCTCTATGTCTGTGAGTCTGTTTCTGTTTCGTAGATAAGTTCATTTGTGCCATATTTTAGATTCCACATATAAGTGATATCTTATAGTACTTGTGTTTCTCTTTCTGACTTACTTCAGTTAGTATGATAATCTCTAGTTACATCCATGTTGCTGCAAATGGCATTATTTCATTCTTTTTTATGGCTGGTAGTATTCCATTGTATATATGTACCACATCTTCTTTATCCATTCAGCTGTTGATGGACATTTAGGTTGGTTCCATATCTTGGCTATTGTGAATAGTGCTGCTATGAACATAGGGGTGCATGTATCTTTTTGAATTATAGTTTTGTCCACATATATGCCCAGGAGTGGGATTGCTGGATCATATGGTAATTCTATTTTTAGTTTTCTGAGGAACTTCCATACTGTTTTCTGTGTGGCTGCACTAACTTATCCTCCCACCAACAGTGTAGGAGGGTTCACTTTCCTCCACACCCTCTCCAGCATTTATTGTTTGTAGACTTTTTGATGATGGGCATTCTGACCGGTGTGAGGTGGTACCTCATTGTAGTTTTGATCTGCATTTCTTTAATAATTAGTGATGGGGCTTCCCTGGTGGCGCAGTGGTTGAGAGTCCGCCTGCCGATGCAGGGGACACGGGTTCATGCCCTGGTCCGGGCAGATCCCATATGCCACGGAGCGGCTGGGCCCGTGAGCCATGGCTGCTGAGCCTGCGCATCCGGAGCCTGTGCTCCGCAACGGGAGAGGCCACAACAGTGAGAGGCCCGCGTACCGCAAAAAAAAAAAAAAAATTAGTGATGTTGAGCATCTTTTCATATTCCTCTTGGCCATCTGTATGTCTTCTTTGGCGAAATGTCTGTTAAGGTCTTCTGCCCATTTTTGAAGTGGGTTGTTTATTTTTTTTTTTATATTGACCTGCATGAGCTGTTTGTATATTTTGGAGATTAATCCCTGTCCCAGTTGCATCATTTGCAAATATTTTCTCCCAGTCCATAGGTTGTCTTTTCATTTTGTTTATGGTTTTCTTTGCTGTGCAAAAGCTTGTAAGTTTGATGAGGTCCCATTTGTTTAGTTTTATTTCTCTTGCCTTGGGAGACTGACCTAAGAAAAGCTTGGTACGATTTATGTCAGAGAATGTTTTGCCTATTATCTCTTTTGGGAGTTTTATGGTGTCATGTTTTATGTTTGTCTTTGAGTCATTTTGAGTTTATTTTTGTGCATGGTGTGAGGGAGTGTTTTAACTTCATTGATTTATATGCAGTTGTGCAGCTTTCCCAACACCAGTTGCTGAAGAGACTGTCTTTTCCCTGTTGTATATCCTTGCCTCCTTTGTTGAAGATTAATAGACTGTAGATGTGTGGGTTTATTTCTGGGCTCTCTATTCTGTTCCATTGATCCATATGTCTGTTTTTGTGCCAACACCATGCTGTTTTGATTACTGTAGCTTTGCAGTATTGTCTGAAGTATGGGAGGGTTTTGCCTCCTGCTTTGTTTTTGTCTAACTATTACTTTGACAATTCTGGGTCTTTTATAGTTCCATATAAGTTTTTGGATTATTTTTTCTAGTTCTGTGAAAAATGTCATGGGTAATTTGATAGGGATCACATCAAGTCTATAGATTGTTTTGGGCAGTATGGCCATTTTAACAATATTAATTCTTTCAATCCAAGAGCATGGGGTATCTTTGGGGTGAGGATATCTTTTTGAGTTACTGTTTTCATTTTCTTTGAATAAATACCCAGAAGTGGAACTGTTGGATTGTATGGTAGTTCTGTGTTTATTTTTTGGAGGAATCTCCATACTGTTTTTCATGGTGGCTGCACCAATTTACATTCATACCAACAGGGCACAAAAGTTCCCTTTTCTCCACACTTTTGCCAACACTTATTATTTCTAGTCTTTAAATAATAACCATTCTAAGAGGTGCGGGGTGATATATCATTGCAGTTCTGATATGCATTTCCATGATGATTAGTGATGTTGAGCACCTTTTCATGTACCTGGTGGCTCTCTGAATATCTTCTTTGGAAAAAGGTCTATTCAGATACTCTGCCTGTTTTGGATTTTTGTTTGTTTGTTTTGCTATTGAGTTGTTTGAGTTCTTTATATATTTAGGATATTAATCCCTTATTAGAAATAAGATTTGCAAATATTTTCTCCCATTAGTTTTCCTTTTTGTTTTGTTGGTGGTTTTATTTGCTGTGCAGAAGCATTTCCCACTTGTTTGTTTTTGCTTTCGTTACCTTTGCTTTTGGTGTCAAATCCAAATGCTCATCGCCAGGACCTATGTCAAGGAGACTACTGTATATATTTTCTTCTGGGAGGTTTATGATTTCAGGTCTTACATTCAAGTGTTTAATCCATTTGGAGTTAGTTTTTGTATATAGTGTGAGACAGTAGGCCAGTTTCAATCTATTTTATGTGGCTTCCCAGTTTTCCCAACCATTTATTTAAGAGATTGTCTTTACTCCACTGTATGTTCTTGGCTCCTTTCTGATAAGTTAATTGACCATATATATGTGGGTTTCTTTCTGGGGTGTTGATTCTGTTCCATTGATCTATGTGACTGCTTTTGTGCCAGCACCATATTGTTTTGATTACTGTACGTTTGTAATGTAGTTTGAAACCATGGACCTTGATGCCTCCAGCTCTGTTCTTTCTCAAGATTGCTTTAGGTATTTGTGGTCCTTTGTGGTTCTATACAAATTATAGGATTATTCTCTAAAAATGTAATTGGTATTTTGATAGGTATTACACTGAATACATAGGTTGCTTTGGGTAGTATGGAAATTTTAACAATATTACTTCTTCTAATTCATGAACACATGATATCTGCATTTGTGTTTTCAATTTATTTCATCAGTGTCATAGTTTTCAGTGTACAGATCTTTCACCTCCTTGGTTAAATTTATTTGTAGGTCTTATTCTTTTTGAAGCAGTCATAAATGGGACTGTTTTCTTAATTTCTCTTTCTGATAGTTTGTCACCAGTTACAGAGTCACAACTTATTTTTATGTATTGATTTTGTATCTTGAAACTTTATTGAATTTGTTTATTCTAATAGTTTTGTGATGGAATTCATAGGGTTTTGTAGGTATAAAATCATGTTATATGCAAATAGTAAGAGTTTTCCTTCTTCCTTTCCATTTTGGATGCCTTTCATTTCTTTTTCTTGCCCAACTTCTCTGGCTAGGACTTCCAGTATTATGTTGAATAAAATTGGTAAGAGTGGGTATCTTTATCTTATTCCTAATCTTAGAGGAAATGCTTTCAGCTTTTCACAACAGAATATGATGTTAGCTGTGGGCTTATCCTATGTAACCTATATTTTGTTGAGGTACATTTCCTGAATACCCACTTTGTATATATGTTTAACATAATTGGTTTACAATGGTGTGTTAGTTTCTGCTGTATAACAAAGTGAATCAGCTATACATATACATATATCCCCTTATCTCCTCCCTCTTGTGTCTCCCTCCCACCCTCCCTATCCCACCCCTCTAGGTGGTCACCCACTAGCTATCTGTTTTACATTTGGTAGTGTATTTATGTCCATGCCACTCTCTCACTTCGTCCCAGCTTACCCTTCCCCCTCCCTGTGTCCTCATCTCCATTCTCTATGTCTGCGTCTTTATCCCTGTCTTGCCCCTAGGTTTTTCAGAACCATTTTTTTTAATTCCATATATATGGGTTAGCATACAGTATTTATTTTTCTCTTTCTGACTTACTTCACTCTGTATGACAGACTATAGGTCCATCCACCTCACTACAAATAACTCAATTTCATTTCTTTTTATGGCTGGGTAATATTCCATTGTATATATGTGCCACATCTTCTTTATCCATTCATCTGACGATGGACACTTAGGTTGGTTCCATGTCCTGGCTATTGTAAATAGAGCTGCAATGAACATTGTCATACATGACTCTTTGAGTTATGGTTTTCTCAGGGTATACGCCCAGTAGTGGGATTGCTGGGTCGTATAGTAGTTCTATTTTTAGTTTTTTAAGGGACCTCCATACTGTTCTCTATACTGGCTGTATCAATTTACATTCCCACCAACAGTGCAAGAGGGTTCCCTTTTCTCCACACCCTCTCCGGCATTTATTGTTTGTAGACTTTTTGATGATGACCATTCTGACCCATGTGAGGTGACACCTCATTGTAGTTTTCATTTGCATTTCTCTAATGATTAGTGATGTTGAGCATCCTTTCATGTGTTTGTTGGCAATCTGTATATCTTCTTCGCAGAAATGTATATTTAGGTCTTCTGCCCATTTTTCAATTGGGTTGTTTTTTTTTTGATATTGAGCTGCTTGTAAATTTTGGAGATTAATCCTTTGTCAGTTGCTTCATTTGCAGATATTTTCTCCCATTCTGAGGGTTGTCTTGTTTATGGTTTCCTTTGCTGTGCAAAAGCTTTTAAGTTTCATTAGGTCCCATGTGTTTATTTTTGTCTTTATTTCCATTTCTCTAGGAGGTGGGTCAAAAAGGATCTTGCTGTGATTTATGTCACAGAGTGTTCTGCCTATGTTTTCCTCTAAGAGTTTGATAGTGTCTGGCCTTACATTTAGGTCTTTAATCCATTTTTAGTTTATTTTTGTGTATGGTGTTAGGGAGTGTTCTAATTTCATTGTTATACATGTAGCTGTCCAGTTTTCCCGGCACCACTTATTGAAGAGGCTGTCTTTTCTCCACTGTATACTCTTGCCACCTTTATCAAAAATAAGGTGACCATATGTGCATGGGTTTATCTCTGGGCTTTCTATCCTGTTCCATTGATCGATATTTCTGTTTTTGTGCCAGTACCATACTATCTTGATTACTGTAGCTTTGTAGTATAGTCTGAAGTCCAGGAGCCTGATTCCTCCAGCTCTGTTTTTCTTTCTCAAGATTGCTTTGGCTATGCAGGGTCATTTGTGTTTCCATACAAATTGTGAAATTTTTTGTTCTAGTTCTGTGAAAAATGCCATTGGTAGTTTGATAGGGATTGCATTGAATCTGTAGATTGCTTTGGGTAGTATAGTCATTTTCACAATGTTGATTCTTCCAATCCAAGAACATGGTATATCTTTCCATCTGTTTGTATCATCTTTAATTTCTTTCATCAGTATCTCATAGTTTTCTGCATACAGTTCTTTTGTCTCCTTAGGTAGGCTTCTTCCTAGGTATTTTATTCTTTTTGTTGCAGTGGTAAATGGGAGTGTTTCCATAATTTCTATTTCAGATTTTTCATCATTAGTGGGTAGGAATGCAAGAGATTTCTCTGCATTAATTTTGTATCCTGCTACTTTACCAGATTCATTGATTAACTCTTGTAGTTTTCTGGTAACATCTTTAGGATTCTCTATTTATAGTGTCATGTCATCTGCAAACAGTGCCAGCTTTACTTTTTCTTTTCCAATTTGGATTCCTTTTATTTCTTTTTCTTCTCTGATTGCTGTGGCTAAAACTTCCAAAACTATGTTGAATAATACTGGTGAGAGTGCACAACCGTGTCTTGTTCCTGATCTTAGAGGAAATGGTTTCAGTTTTTCACCATTGAGAATGATGTTGTCTGTTGGTTTGTCATATATGGCCTTTATTATGTTGAGGTTCTCTCTGTGCCTACTTTCTGAAGGGTTTTTATCATAAATGGGTGTTGAATTTTGTCAAAAGCTTTTTCTGCATCTATTGAGATGATCATGTTTTTCTCCTTCAATTTGTTAATAATGTTTATCACATTGATTGATTAGCATATATTTAAGAATCCTTGCATTCCAGGGATAAACCCCACTTGATCATGGTGTATGATCCTTTTAATGTGCTCTTGGATTCTGTTTGCTAGTATTTTGTTGAGGATTTTTGCATCTACGTTCATCAGTGATTTTGACCTTTAGTTTTCTTTCTTTGTGACATCATTGTTTGGTTTTGGTATCAGGGTGATGGTGGCCTCACAGAATGAGTTTGGGAGTGTTCCCCCCTCTGCTATATTTTGGAAGAGTTTGAGAAGGATAGGTGTTAGCTGTGCTGTAAATGTTTGATAGAATTTGCCTGTGAAGCCATCTGGTCCTTGGTTTTTGTTTGTTGGAAGATTTTTAATCACAGTCTCAATTTCAGTGCTTGTGATTGGTCAGTTTATATTTTCTATTTCTTCCCGGTTCAGTCTCAGAAGGTTGTGCTTTTCTAAGAATTTGTCCATTTCTTCCAGGTTGTCCATTTTATTGGCATAGAGTTGCTTGTAATAATCTCTCATGATCCTTTATATTTCTGCAGTGTCAGTTGTTACTTCTCCTTTTTCATTTCTAATTCTATTGATTTGAGTCTTCTCCCTTTTTTTCTTGATGAGTCTGGCTAATGGGTTGTCAATTTTGTTTATCTTCTCAAAGAACCAGCTTTTATTTTTATTGATCTTTGCTATTGTTTCCTTCATTTCTTTTTCATTTATTTCTGATCTGACCTTTATGATTTCTTTCCTTCTGCTAACTTTTGGGGTTCTTTTTTCTTCTTTCTCTAATTGCCTTAGGTGTAAGGTTAGGTTGTTTATTTGAGATGTTTTTTGTTTCTTGAGGTAGGATTGTATTGCTATAAACTTCCCTCTTAGAACTGATTTTGCTGCATCCCATAGGTTTTATGTCGTCGTGTTTTCATTGTCACTTGTTTCTAGGTATTTTCTGATTTCCTCTTTTATTTCTTCAGTGATCTCTTGGTTATTTAGTGGTGCACTGTTCAGCCTCCATGTGTTTGGTTTTTTTTACAGATTTTTTCCTGTAATTGATATCTAGTCTCACAGTGTTGTGGTTGGAAGAGATACTTGATATGATTTCAGTTTTCTTAAAATTTACCAAGGCTTGATTTATGACCCAATATATGGAGAATGTTCAATGAACACTTGAGAAGAAAGTGTATTCTGTTGTTTTTGGATGGAATGTCCTATAAATATCAATTAAGTCCATCTTGTTTAATGTATCATTTAAAGCTTGTGTTTCCTTATTTATTTTCATTTTGGATGATCTGTCCATTGGTGAAAGTGGGGTGTTACAGTCCTCTACTATGATTGTGTTACTGTCGATTTCCCCTTTTATGGCTGTTAGCATTTGCCTTATGTGTTGAGGTGCTCCTATGTTGGGTGAATAAATATTTACAATTGTTATATCTTCTTCTTGGATTGATCCCTTGATCATTATGTAGTGTCCTTCTTTGTCTCTTGTAATAGTCTTTATTTTAAAGTCTGTTTTGTCTGATGTGAGAATCGCTACTCCAGCTTTCTTTTGATTTCCATTTGCATGGAATATCTTTTTCCGTCCCCTCACTTTCAGTCTGTATGTGTCTGTAGGTCTGAAGTGGGTATCTTGTAGACAGCATATATATGGGTCTTGTTTTTGTATCCATTCAGCCAGTCTATGTCTTTGGTTGGAGCGTTTAATCCATTTACATTTAAGGTTATTATCGATATGTATGTTCCTATTACCATTTTATTAATTGTTTTGGGTTTGTTATTGTGGGTCTTTTCCTTGTCTTGTGTTTCCTGCCTAGAGAAGTTCCTTTAACATTTGTTGTAAGGCTGGTTTGGTGGTGCTGAATTCTCTTAGCTTTTCCTTGTCTGTAAAGGTTTTAATTTCTCCACTGAATCTGAAGGAGATCCTTGCCAGGTAATCTTGGTTGTAGGTTTTTCCCTTTCATCACTTTAAATATGTCCTGCCACTCCCTTCTGGCTTGCAGAGTTTCTGCTGAAAGATCAGCTTTTAACCTTATGGGGATTCCCTTGTATGTTTTTTGTTGTTTTTCCCTTGCTGCTTTTAATACTTTTTCTTTGTATTTAATTTTTGATAGTTTTATTAATATGTGTCTTGGCATGTTTCTCCTTGGATTTATCCTGTATGGGACTCTCTGTGCTTCCTGAACTTGACTGACTATTTCCTTTGCCATATTAGACAAGTTTTCAACTATAATCTCTTCAAGTATTTTCTCAGTCCCTTTCTTTTTCTCTTCTTCTTCTGGGACCCCTATAATTTGAATGTTGGTGCGTTTAATGTTGTCCGAGAGGTCTCTGAGACTGTCCTCAATTCTTTTCATTCTTTTTTCTTTATTCTGGTCTGTGGTAGTTATTTCCACTATTTTACCTTCCAGTTCACTCATCCGTTCTTCTGCCTCAGTTATTCTGCTATTGATTCCTTCTAGAGAATTTTTTATTTCATTTATTGTGTTGTTCATCATTGTTTGTTTGCTCTTTAGTTCTTCTAGGTCCTTGTTAATTACTTGTATTTTCTCCATTCTATTTCCAAGATTTTGGATCATCTTTACTATCATTACTCTGAATTCTTTTTCAGGTAGACTGCCTATTTCCTCTTCATTTGTTTGGTCTGGTGGGCTTTTACTTTGCTCCTTTATCTGCTGTGTGTTTCTCTGTCTTCTCATTTTGCTGAACTCACTGTGTTTGGGGTCTGCTTTTCACAGGCTCCAGGTTCGTAGTTCCCGTTGTTTTTGGTGTCTGCCCCCTGTGGCTAAGGTTGGTTTAGTGGGCTGTGTAGGCTTCCTGGTGGAGGGGACTGGTGCCTGTGTTCTGGAGGATGAGGCTGGATCTTGTCTTTCTGGTGGGCAGAAACACGTCCAGTGGTGTGTTTTGGGATGTCTGTGACCTTATTATGATTTTAGGCAGCCTCTCTCCTAATGGGTGTGGTTGTGTTCCTATCTTGCTAGTTGTTTGGCATAGGGTGTCCAGCACTGTAGCTTGCTGGTCGTTGACTAGAGCTGGGTCTTAGCTTTGAGATGGCGATCTCTGAGAGAGCTTTCACCATTTGATATTACGTGGAGCTGGGACGTCTCTGGTGGACCTGTGTCCTGAACTCAGCTCTCCCACCGCAGAGGCACAGGCCTGACACTGGGCCTGAGCACCAAGTCCCTGTCAGCCGCACGGCTCAGAAAAGGGAGAAAAAAAGAAAGATAGAAAGAAGGAAAAAATAATAAAATTAAGTTATTAAAATTAAAAAAATTATTAAAAATTTAAAAAATGAAAGAAAGAAGAGAGCAACAAAACCAAACAAATCCACCAATGATAACCAGTGCTAAAAACTATACTAAAACAAAAAACCAAAAAAACAAACAAAAGAATGGACAGACGGAACCCTAGGACAAATGGTAAAAGCAAAGCTATAGAGACAAAATCACACAAAGAAACATACACATACATAATCATAAAAAGAGAAAAAGGAAAAAATATATATATATATTTTTTTTTAAAAAAACACGAAGCGAGCAACCAAGTCAATAAACAAATCTACCAATGATAATAAACTCTAAATAGTAAACTAAGATAAACATGAAACCAAAAACAAATTAGATGCAGAAAGTAAACCGCAAGTCTACAGTTGCTCCCAAAGTCCACCTCCTCAATTTGGGATGATTCGTTGTCTATTCATGTGTTCCACAGATGCAGGGTACATCAAGTTGATTGTGGAGCTTTAATCCGCTGCTTCTGAGGCTGCTGGGAGAGATTTCCCTTTCTCTTCTTTATTCTCACAGCTCCCGGGTCTCAGCTTTGGATCTGGCCCCGCCTCTGTGTGTAGGTCGCCTGAGGGCGTCTGTTCTTCTCTCAGGACGGGGTTAAAGGAGCAGCTAATTCGGGGGCTCTGGCTCACTCAGGCTGGGGGGAGGGAGGGGCACGGAGGCGGGGCGAGCCTGTGGCAGCAGAGGCCGGTGTGATGTTGCACCAGCTTGAGGTGCACCGTGCGTTCTCCCAGGGAAGTTGTCCCTGGATCCCGGGACCCTGGCAGTGGCGAGCTGCACAGGCTCCTGGGACGGGAGGTGTGGACAGTGACCTGTGCTTGCACACAGGCTTCTTGGTGGCTGCAGCAGCAGCCTTAGCGTCTCATGCCCATCTCTGGGGTCCGCGCTGATGGCCGCAGGTCGCGTCCATCTCTGGAGCTGATTTAGGCGGTGCTCTGAATCCCTTCTCCTCACGCACCCTGGAACAACGGTCTCTTCCCTCTTAGGCAGTTCCAGGCTTTTTCCTGGACTCCCTCCCAGCTAGCTCTGGTGCACTAGCTCCTTCAGGCTGTGTTCACGCCGCCAACCCCAGTCCTCTTCCTGGGATCTGACCTCCAAAGCCCGAGCCTCAGCTCCCAGCCCCGCCCGCCCCGGCGGGTGAGCAGACAAGCCTCTCGGGCTTGGTGAGTGCCAGTCGGCACCGATCCTCTGTGCGGGAATCTCTCCGCTTTGCCCTCGGCACCCCTGTTGCTGTGCTCTCCTCCGCGGCTCTGGAGCTTCCTCCCTGCCGCCCGCAGTCTCCACCCGCGAAGGGGCCCCTAGTGTGTGGAAACCTTTCCTCCTTCACGGCTCCCTCCCACTGGTGCAGGTCCCGTCCCTATTCTTTGTCTCTGTTTATTCTTTTTTCTTTTGCTCTACCCAGGTACGTGGGGAGTTTCTTGCCTTTTGGGAGGTCTGAGGTCTTCTGCCAGCGTTCAGTAGGTGTTCTGTAGGAGTTGTTCCACGAGTAGATGTATTTCTGATGTATCTGTGGGGAGAAAGGTGATCTCCACGTCTTACTCCTCTCCCATCTTGAAGGTGTCCTCCCACTTTGTATTTTTAAATCATAAATGGATGTTGAATTTTTTCAAATGCTTTTGCTGCATCTACTGAGTTGATCATATGATTTTTACTTTTTAGTTTGTTAATGTGGTATGTCACATTGATTGATTTATGCATGTTGAACCATCCTTGTATTGCTGAAAAAAAAAGATCATGGTGTACTACGCTTTTAATGTATTGTTGAAATTGTTTGCTAATATTTTGTTGAGAATTTTTGCGTCTATGTTCATCAGTGATATTGGCCTATAATTTTCTTGTGGTGCCCTTGTCTGGTTTTGATAGTGGGTAATGCTGGCCTTGAAAATGAGATTGGAAGTGTTCCCTCTCCTTCTGGGTTTTTTGTTGTTGTTGTTTGGTTGGTTTTGGTTTTGGTTTTTTTGGAAGAGATTGAGAGGGATTGGTAGTAATTATTCATTAAACGTTTCATAGAATTTACCAGTGAATCAACCTGGTCCTGGAATTTTGTTTGCTGGGAGTTTTTTTATTACTGTCTCAATCTCCTTACTAGTAATTGGTCTGTTCAGGTTTTCTGTTTCTTCGTTCTTGATAGGTTGTATGTTTCTAGCAATTTATCCACTTTTTTTCTACGTTATCCAATTTGTTAGTGTATAATTGTTCCTAGTTATCTCTTATTATCCTTTGTGTTTCTGTGGTGTCAGTTGTAAGGTCTCCTCTTTTGTTTTTGTTTTTATTTACAAGTCCTCTCTTTTCTCCTTAGTGAGTCTAGCTAAAGTTTTAAAAATCTTTACATTTTCAAAACACAAGCTCTTTAGTTTCACTATTTTTTTTTCCTTTTTTTTTTTTTCCTTTTTAGTCTCTATTTATTTTGTTTCTGCTCTGATCTTTGTTATTTCTTTCCTTTTACTAACTTTGGGCTACATTTGGTCTTTTTCTAGTCCCTTCAGGTATAGTTAGGTTGTTTATTTGAGGTGTTTCTTATTTATTACTGTAGGCAGTTATTGTTATGAGCTTCCCTCTTAGAACTGCTTTTGCTGAATTGCATACATTTTGATATGTTGTATTTCCATTTGTCTCATGGTATATTTTGAATTCAGCAGCATGTTGTTTAATTTCCACAAATTTGTGAATTTTCTAGTTTTATTTTACTTGCTGTGTAGTTTCATACTATTGTAGTCGGAAAAGTTGCTTGAGGGCTTCCCTGGTGGCGCAGTGGTTAAGAATCCACCTGCCAATGCAGAGGACACGGGTTTGAGCCCTGGTCTGGGAAGATCTCACATGCTGTGGAGCAACTAAGCCCATGCACCACAGCTACTGAGCCTGCGAGCCACAACTACTGAAGCCCATGTGCCACAAGTACTGAAGCCCACACGCCTAGAGCCCATGCTCTACAACAAAAAGAAGGCACCACAATGAGAAGCCTGCACACCACAACGAAGAGTAACTCCTGCTCGCAGCAACTAGAGAAAGCCTGTGTGCAGCATTGAAGGCCCAACACAGCCAAAAATAAAAATAAATAAATTTCAAAAAATGTTGCTTGATATGATACCAATCTTCTTAAATTTATTAAGAGTTCTTTTGTGGCCTAACATATGATCTACCCTGAAGAATGTTACGTATGTGCTTGAGAAGACTGTGTATTCTGTTGCTTTTGGATGGAATGTTCTATATATATTTATTAAGTTCATGTGATCTAATGTATCATTTAAGGCCAAGGTTTCCTTATTGATTTTCTGTTTGGATGGTCGGTCCATCCAAGGTGGGTATTAAAATCCACTGCTATGGGGCTTCCCTGGTGGCGCAGTGGTTAAGAATCCACCTGCCAATGCAGGGGACACGGGTTCGAGCCCTGGTCTGGGAAGATTCCACATGCCATGGAGCAACTAAGCCAGTGTGCCACGTCTACTGAGCCTGTGCTCTAGAGCCCGTGTGCCCCAACTACTGAAGCCCACGGACCTAGAGCCCGTGCTCTGCAACAAGAGAGGCCACCGCAGTGAGAAGCCCGTGCACCACAACAAAGAGTAGCCCCACTCATCGCAACTAAAGAAAGACCACGTGCAGCAATGAGGACCCAACACAGCCATAAATAAACAAACAAACAAATAAATGTCCCCTGCTATTACTGTGTTGGTGTGTATTTCTCCCTTTATATCTGTTAATATTCATTTTATATATTTATATGTCCCTATGTTGGGTGTATAAATATTTACAAATGTTATATCCTCTTGTTGGATTGACCCCTTTATTATTATATAAGGACCTTCTTTGTCTCTTACTATGGTCTTTGTCTTAAAGTTTATTTTGTCTAAGTATATATCCCAGCTTTCTTTTGGTTTTCATATTCATGAAACATCTTTTTCCATCCTTTCACTTTCAGTCTGTGTGTCCTTATATTTGAAGTGAGTCTCTTATAGGCAGCATATAGATGGGTCTTGTATTTTTAAAAATTCATTCAGCTACACTATGTCTTTTGATTGGAGAATTTAGAAAATTTACATTTAAAGTAATTAATAGGTATGTATTTATTGCCATTTTGTGTGTTCTGGTTGTTTTGAATTCCTTTGTTCCTTTCTTCTTTTCTTGCTCTCTTCTTCTATGATTTGATCATTTTCTGTAGTGTTGTGCTTAGATTCCTTTATCTTTTGTGTATCTACTCTAGGTTTTTGCTTTGAGGTTACCATGAGGCTTACATAAGATATGTTTCTCAGTCAGTTTTAAGTTGATAGCACCTTAAATTTAAATGCATTTTAAAACTCTGTATTTTTTCTCTCTCCCACCCATTTTATGTTTTTAATGTCATGATTTACAGCATTTTATCTTCTGTATCCCTTAACAATTATTGTAGTTATAGTTATTTTTATTCCTTTTGTCTTTTAACCTTCATACTAGCTTTATAAGTGGTTAACCCACCACCTTTACTATATGTTTACCTTTACTGGTGAGATTTATACTTTCATATGCTTTCTTGTTACTAATTAGCACCCTTTCTTTTCAACTAAAAGAAGTCCCTTTAACATTTCTTGTAAGGCTGGTTTAGTAGTGATGAACTCTGTTAGCTTTTGGTTATATAGAAAACTGTTTCTCCTTTAATTCTGAATGATAACTTTGTCAGGTAGAGTATTACTGGTTTGGAGTTTTTAATTTTTTTTCTTTCTTTCAGCATGTTGAATATACAATGCTACTCTGGCCTGCAAACTTTCTGATGGGAAATATATTGATAGTCTTATGCAGGTTCCCTTGCATGTAAAAAGTTATTTTTCTGTTGCTGCTTTTAAGATAATCTCCTTTCTTTTAATTTTTAACATTTTCTTTATAATGTGTCTTGATATGGGCTCTTTGAGTTCATCTTATTTGGAAATCTCTGGGCTTCTTGCATCTGATTTCTTATTTGGAAATCTCTGGGCTTCTTGCATCTGGAGACTGGTTCTTTCCCTAACCTGTCTCTTTCCATCCCAGGTTAGGGAAATTTTCAGCCATTATTGCTTCAAATAAATTTTCTGCCCGTTTCTCTCTTCTTTCTGGGACTCCTGTGATGTGAATGTTGGTCCACTTGATGTTGTCCCATGAATTCCTTAAGCTATCATCACTCTTGTCATTCTTCTTTCTTTTTGTTGTTCAGTGGGATGTGTTCTCTACCCTGTCTTCGAGTTCACCAGTCCTTTCTTCTGCCTCATCTAGTCTGCTTTGAATGCATCAATCGTAATTTTCAGTTCAGTTATTGTATCTTTCAGCTGTGTGACTTCTACTTGGTGCTTTCTTATACTTTCTGTCCCTTGCTGAAATACTCACTTTGTTCATTCATTGTTGGCCAAGAGGGTAAGCATACTTAGGGTCATTATTTTTTTTTTTTGGCATTGCAAAGTGCATCTTTTTTTTTTAATTGGAGTATAGTTGATTTACAATGTTGTGTTAGTTTTAGGTGTACAGAAAAATGAATCAGGTATACATATACATATGTCCATTTTTCTTAGATTCCTTTCCCATATAGGTTATTACAGAATATTGAGTAGAGTTCCCTGTGCTATATTGTAAGT
Source organism: Hyperoodon ampullatus (assembly GCF_949752795.1). NCBI lineage: Eukaryota > Metazoa > Chordata > Mammalia > Artiodactyla > Ziphiidae > Hyperoodon > Hyperoodon ampullatus. The sequence goes on from NC_136919.1 coordinate 126,260,736, forward strand.
ACTTATACATTTTATATATAGTGGGGATATGTTAATGCCAATATCCTGATTTATCCCTTTCCCCCGTTTCTTGTTTGTAACCATAAGTTTGTTTTCTACATCTGTGAGTCTATGTCTGTTTTTGTAAATAAGTTCATTTGTACCATTTTGTTAGATTCCACATATAAGGGATATCATAGGGTATTTGTCTTTCTCTTTCTTACTTACTTCACTTAGTATGATAATCTCTAGGTCCATCCATGTAGCTGCAAATGGCATTAGTTTGATCTTTTTTTATGGCTAATATTCCATTGAATATATGTACCACATCTTCCTTATCCATTCCTCTGTCCATTGATATTTAGGTTGCTTCCATGTCTTGGCTATTGTAAATAGTGCTGCGATGAATATTGGGGTGTATGTATCTTTTCGAATTATGGTTTACTCTGGATATATGCCCAGGAGTGGGATTGATGGGGATCGTAATTTTGTTCTATATTTAGTTTTTAAGGCAACCTCCATACTGTTCTCCATAGTGGCTGCACTAATTTACATTCCCACCAAGAGTGTAGGAAGGTTCCCTTTTCTCCACACTTTCTCCAGCATTTATTGTTTGTAGACTTTTTATGATGGCCAATCTGACCAGTGTGAGGTGGTACCTCATTGTAGTTTTCAGTTGCATTTGTCTAATAATTAGTGATGTTGAGCATCTTTCCATGTGCTTTTTGGCCACCTGTATGTCTTCCTTGGACACATGTCTATTTAGATCTTCTGCCCATTTATTGTTTGGGTTATTTGGTTTTTTTTGATATTGAGCTGCATGAGCTGTTTGTATATTTGGAGATTAATCCCTGTTGGTCACTTCATTTGGAAATATTTTGTCCCATTCTATAGATTGTCTTTTTGTTTTGTTTATGGTTTCCTTTGGTGTGCAAAAGCTTTTAATTTTAATTATGTCCCATTTGTTTATTTTTGTTTTCATTACTTTAGGAGGAAAATAAAAAAGATATTCCTGAAATTTCTGTCACAGAGTGTTCTGCTTATGTTTTCCTCTAAGATTTTTATAGTGTCCAGCCTTACATCTGAGTCTTTAATCCATTTTGGTTTATTTTTGTGTATGGTGTTAGGGAGTGTTATAATTTCATTCTTTTACATGTAGCTTTTACATGTAGTCCAGTTTTCCCAGCACCACTTATTGAAGAGACTGTGTTTTCTCCATGTGTATTCTTGCCTCATTCATCATAGATTAGTTGATCATATGTGTGTGGGTCTATCACTGGACTTTCTATCCCATTCCAGTGATCTATATTTGTTTTTGTGGCAGTACCATACTATTTTGATTACTATAGCTTTGTAATATAGTCTGACGTCTGGAAGCCTGATTCTTCCCGCTCTGCTTTTCTTTCTGAAGATTGCTTTGGCAATTTGGGGTCTTTTTTTTTAAGGGTTCTTTAAAAATTTTTTTTTATTGGAGTATAGCTGATTTACAATGTTGTGGAGGTTTCAGTTGTACAGGAGAGTGAATCAGTTATACGTATACATATATCTACTCTTTTTTTAGATTCTTTTCCCATATAGGCCATGATAGAGTATTGAGTAGAGGTCCCTGTGTTATACAGTAGGTCCTTATTAGTTATCTATTTTATATATAATAGTGTTATATGTCAATCCCAATCTACTAATTTATCCCTCCCCCCCATCCCCTGGTAACCATAAGTTTGTTTTCTATATCTGTGACTCTACTTTTGTTTTATAAATAAGTTCATTTGTACCTTTTTTTTTAAGATTCCACATATAAGCAATATCATATATTTGTCTTTCTGTGTCTGACTTTACTCAGTATGACAGTCGCTAGGTCCACCCATGTATATTTTGTTCTTTTTTATGGCTGAGTAACATTCCATTGTATATATGTATCACATCTTCTTTATCCATTCCTCTGTTGATGGGCATTTAGGTTGCTTCCATGTCTTGACTATTGTAAACAGTGCTGTAGTGAACATTGGAGTGCATGTATCGTTCTGAATTATGGAATTGCTGGGTCATATGGTAGTTTTATTTTTAGTTTTTTAAGGAACCTCCATACTGTTCTCCATAGTGGCTATATCAATTTACATTCGCACCAACAGTGTAAAGAATACACCATTTATTGTTTGTAGAATTTTTTGGTGATAGCTATTCTGACTGGTGTGAGGTGATACCTCATTGTTGTCTTTATTTGCATTTCTCTAATGATTAGTGATATTGAGCATCTTTTCTGGTGCTTTTCAGCCATCTGTATGTCTCTTTGGAGAAATGTCTATTTAGATCTTCCACCCATTTTTTGATTGGGTTGCTTTTTTGATATTGAGCTTCATGAGCTGTTCTTATATTTTGGAGATTAATCCCTTGTCGGTTGCTTCATTTGCCAATATTTTCTCCCATTTTGAGGTCGTCTTTTTGTTTTCTTTATGGTTTCCTTTGCTGTGCAATAGTTTATAAGTTTAATTAAGGCCCCTTTGTTTATTTTTCTTTTTATTTTCAATATTCTGGAGTTTTTTTTACATCTTTATTGGAGTATAATTGCTTTACAATGTTGTGTTAGTTGCTGCTGTATAACAAAGTGAATCAGCCATATGCATACATACACCCCGTATACCCTCCCTCTTGTGCCTCCCTCCCAACCTCCCTATCCCACCCCTCTAGGGGGACACAAAGCACCGAGCTGATCTCCCTGTGCTATGCGGCTGCTTCCCACTAGCTATCTGTTTTACATTTGGTAGTGTACATATGTCAGTGCTACTCTCTCACTTCGTCCCAGCTTACCCTTCCCCCTCTCCGTGTCCTCAAGTCCATTCTCTAGGCCTTCGTCTTTATTCCTGTCCTGCCCCTAGGTTCATCAGAACCATCTTTATTTTTTTAGATTCCATATATATGTGTTAGTGTACAGTATTTTTTAATTTAATTTTATTTTTTTATACAGCAGGTCCTTATTAGTTATCCATTTTATACATATGGACATCCTTGTCTCATTCCTGATCTTAGAGGAAATGCTTTCAGTTTTTCACCGTTGAGAATGATGTTTGCTGTGGGTTTGTCCTATGTGGCCTTTATTATGTTGAGGTAGGTTCCCTCTATGCCCACTTTCTGGAGAGTTTTTATCATAAATGGGTGTTGGATTTTGTCAAAAGCTTTTCCTGCATCTATTGAGATGATCATATGGTTTTTATTCTTCAATTTGTTAATATGGTGTATCACATTGATTGATTTCTGTATATTGAAGAATCCTTGCATCCCTGAGATAAATCCCACTTGATCATGGTGTATGATCCTTTTAATGTGTTGTTGGATTCTGTCTGCTAGTGTTTTGTTGAGGATTTTTGCATCTACATTCATGAGTGATATTGGTCTGTGATTTTCTTTTTTTTTATAGTATCTTTGTCCGGTTTTGGTATCAGGGTGATGGTGGCCTCATAGAATGAGTTTGGGAGTGTTCCTTCCTCTGCCATTTTTGGGAAGAGTTTGAGAAGAATGGGTGTTAGCTCTTCTCTAAATGTTTGCTAGAATTCACCTGAGAAGCCATCTGGTCCTGGGCTTTTGTTTGTTGGAAGATTTTTAATCACAGTTTCAATTTCATTACTTGTGATTGGTCTGTTCATATTTTCTATTTCTTCCTGGTTCAGTCTTGGAAGGTTATACCTTTCTAAGAATTTGTCCATTTCTTCCAGGTTGTCCATTTTATTGGCATAGAGTTGCTTGTGGTAGTCTCTTAGGATGCTTTGTATTTCTGTGGTGTCAGTTGTAACTTCTTTTACTGACACCTTTTACAGAAACTCCTTTTTCATTTCTAATTTTATTGATTGAGTCCTGTCCCTCTTTTTCTTGATGAGTCTGGCTAATGGTTTATCAATTTTGTGTATCTTCTCAAAGAACCAACTTTTAGTTTTATTGATCTTTGCTACTGTTTTCTTTGTTTCTATTTCATTTATTTCTGCTCTGATCTTTATGATTTCTTTCCTTCTACTAACTCTGGGTGTTGTTTGTTCTTCTTTCTCTCGTTCCTTTCAGTGTAAGGTTAGGTTGTTTGAGATATTTGTTGCTTCTTGAAATAGGATTGTATTGTTATAACCTTCCCTCTTAGAACTCCTTTTGCTGCATCCCATAGGTTTTGGATCATCGTCTTTTCATTGTCATTTGTCTCTAGGTATTTTTTGATTTCCTCTTTTATTTCTTCAGTGATATCTTGGTTATTTAGTAACTTATTGTTTAGCCTCCTTGTGTTTGTGTTTTTTACATTTTTTCCCCTGTAATTGACTTCTAATCTCATAGCGCTGTTGTCTGAAAAGATGCTTGATATGATTTCAATTTTCTTATTTTACTGAGGCTTGATTTGTGACCCAAGATGTGATCTATCCTGGAGAATGTTCTGTGCGCACTTGAGAAGAAAGTGTAATCTGCTGTTTTTGGATGGAATGTCGTATAAATATCAATTAAGTTTATCTGGTCTATTGTGTCATTTAAAGCTTGTGTTTCCTTATCAGTTTTCTGTCTGGATGATCTATTGGTGTAAATGAGGTGTTAAAGTCCCCCACTATTATTGTGTTACTGTCAATTTCCTGTTTTATAGTTGTTAGCAGTTGCCTTATGTATTGAGGTGCTCCCATGTTGGGTGCATAAATATTTACAATTGTTATATCTTCTTGGATTGATCCCTTGATCATTATGTGGTGTCATTCCTTGTCTCTTGTAACCTTCTTTCTTTTAAAGTCTATTTTATCGATATGAGTATTGCTACTCCAGCTTTCTTTTGATTTCCATTTGCGTGGAACATCTTCTTCCATCCCCTCACTTTCCGTCTGTATGTGTCCCTAGGTCTGAAGTGGGTCTCTTGTAGACAGCATATATATGGGTCTTGTTTTTGTATCCATTCAGCGAGCCTGTGTCTTTTGGTTGGAGCATTTAATCCAGCAATTATCAATATGTATGTTCCTATTACCACTTTTTAAATTGTTTTGCATTTGTTTTTGTAGGTCCTTTTCTTCTCTTGTGTTTCCCACTTAGAGAACTTCCTTTAGCATTTGTGGTAGAGCTGGTTTGGTGGTGCTGAATTCTCTTAGCTTTTGCTTTTCTGTAAAGCTTTTGATTTCTCCATCAAATCTGAATGAGATCCTTGCCAGGTAATCTTGGTTGTAGGTTCTTCCCTTTCATCACTTTAAATATGTCATGCCACTCCCTTCTGGCTTGTAGAGTTTCTGCTGAGAAATCAGCTGTTAACCTTATGGGAGTTCCCTTGTATGTTATTTGTTGTTTTTCCCTTGCTGCTTTCAATACCTTTTCTTTGTCTTTAATTTTTGCCAGTAATTTTTTTTTTTTTGCTTTACGCGGGCCTCTCACTGTTGTGGCCTCTCCCATTGCGGAGCACAGGCTCCGGACGCGCAGGCTCAGCGGCCATGGCTCACGGGCCCAGCCGCTCCGCGGCATGTGGGATCCTCCCGGATGGGGGCACGAACCCTCGTCCCCTGCATCGGCAGGCAGACTCTCAACCACTGCGCCACCAGGGAAGCCCTGCCAGTAATTTTTGCCAGTTTGATTACTATGTGTCTCAGCGTGTTTCTCCTTGTGTTTATCCTGCCTGGCACTCTCTACGCTTCCTTCACTTGGGTGGCTATTTCCTTTCCCATGTTAGTGAAGTTTTCGACTATAATCTCTTCAAATATTTTCTCGGGTCCTTTCTCTCTTTCTTCTCCTTCTGGGACCCCTGTAATGCGAATGTTGTTGCGTTTAATGATGTCCCAGAGTTCTCTTAGGCTGTCTTCATTTCTTTTCATTCTTTTTTCGTTATTCTTTTCCGTAGCAGTGAATTCCACCATTCTGTCTTGCAGGTCACTTATCCGTTCTTTTGCCTCAGTTATTCTGCTATTGGTTCCTTCTAGTGTAGTTTTCAATTCAGTTATTGTTTTATTCATGTCTGTTTTGTTTGTTCTTTAATTCTTCTAGGTCTTGGTTAAACATTTCTTGCATCTTCTCGATCTTTGCCTGCATTCTTTTTTTTGTTTTGTTTTTTTTGGGGTTTTTTTTTGCGGTATGTGGGCCTCTCACTGTTGTGGCCTCTCCCGTTGCGGAGCACAGGCTCCGGACGCACAGGCCCAGCGGCCATGGCTCACGGGCCCAGCCGCTCCGTGGCATGTGGGATCTTCCCAGACCGGGGCACGAACCCGTTTCCCCTGCATCAGCAGGCGGACTCTCAACCACTGCGCCACCAGGAAAGCCCTGCCTGCATTCTTTTAACGAGGTCCTGGATCATCTTCACTATCATTATTCTGAATTCCTTTTCTGGAAGGTTGCCTATCTCCACTTCATTTAGTTGTTTTTTCTGGGGTTTTATCTTGTTCCTTCATCTGGTACATAGCCCTCTGCCTTTTCATCTTGTCTATCTTTCTGTGAATGTGGTTTTTGTTCCACAGGCTGCAGGATTGTAGTTCTTCTTGTTTCTGTTGTCTGCCCTCTGGTGGATGAGGGTATCTAAGAGGCTTTGCCAGTTTCCTGATGGGAGGGACTGGTGGTGGGTAGAGCTGACTGTTGCTCTGGTGGGCAGAGCTCAGTAAAACTTTAATCCGCTTGACTGCTGATGTGTGGGGCTGGGTTCCCTTCCTGTTGGTTGTTTGGCCTGAGGCGACCCAACACTGGAGCCTACTGGGGCTCTTTGGTGGAGCTAATGGCAGACTCTGGGAGGGCTCACGCCAAGGAGTACTTCCCAGAACTTCTGCTGCCAGTGTCCTTGTGCTCATGGTGAGCCACAGCCACCCCCCACCTCTGCCTCTGCAGGAGACCCTCCACCACTAGCAGGTAGGTCTGGTTCAGTCTCCTATGGGGTCACTCCTCCTTCCCCTGGGACCCTATGCACACACTACATTGTGGGTGCCCTCCAAGAGTGGAGTCTCTGTTTCCCCCAGTCCTGTTGAAGTCTTGCAATCAAATCCTGCTAGCCTTCAGAGTCTGATTCTCTAGGAATTCCTCTTCCTGTTCCCAGAACCCCAGGTTGGGAAGCCTGACGTGGGGCTCAGAACCTTCACTCCCGTGGGTGGACTTCGGTGGTTTAAGTGTTCTCCAGTTTGTGAGTCACCAAGATGTGTGACAAACTGCTGGGTAGCAGTTATGGGATTTGATTTTATTGTGATTGCACCCCTCCTACCGTCTCATTTTGGCTTCTCCTTTGTCTTTGGATGTGGGGTATCTTTTTTGGTTAGTTCCAGTGTCTTCCTGTCGATGATTGTTCAGCAGTTAGTTGTGATTCTGGTGCTCTCGCAAGAGAGAGTGAGAGCACATCCTTCTACTCCACCATCTTGAACCAGTCTCATGGTAGTTGTTTTTCTTCTTCTGACTTACTTCACTCTGTATGACAGACTCTAGGTTCATCCACCTCGCTACAAATAACTCAATTTCGTTTCTTTTTATGGCTGAGTAGTATTCCATTGTATATATGTGCCACATCTTCTTATCCATTTATCTGTCGATGAACACTTAGGTTGCTTCCATGTCCTGGTTATTGTAAATAGAGGTGCAATGAACATTGGGGTACATGACTCTTTTTGAATTATGGTTTTCTCAGGGTATATGCCCAGTAGTGGGATTGCTGGGTCATATGGTAGTTCTATTTTTAGTTTTTTAAGGAACCTCCATACTGTTCTCCATAGTGGCTGTATCAATTTACATTCCCACCAGGAATGCAAGAGTGTTCCCTTTTCTCCACACCCTCTCCAGCATTTATTGTTTGTAGATTTTTCGATGATGGCCATTCTGACCAGTGTGAGGTGATACCTCATTGTGGTTTTGATTTGCATTTCCCTAATGATTAGTGATGTTGAGCATCCTTTCATGTGCTTTTTGGCAATCTGTATATCTTCTTTGGAGCAATGTCTATTTAGGTCTTCTGCCCATTTTTTGGATTGGTTTTTTGTGTTTTTGATATTGAACTGCATGAGCTGCTTGTACATTTTGGAGATTAATCCTTTAATCCTTTAATTAATCCTTTAGTCAGTTGCTTCATTTACAAATATTTTCTCCCATTCTGAGGGTTGTCCTTTTGTCTTGTTTATGGTTTCCTTTGCTGTGCAATAGTTTTTAAGTTTAATTAGGTCCCATTTTTTAAATTTTTGTTTTTATTTTCTATACTCTAGTAAAGTGGATCATAAAAGATCTTGCTGTGTTTTACGTTAGAGTGTTCTGCCTATATTTTTTTCTAAGAGTTTTATAGTGTCTGGCCTTACATTTAGGTCTTTAATCCATTGTGAGTTTATTTTTGTGTATGGTGTTAGGGAATGTTGTAGTTTCATTCTTTCACATGTGGCTGTCCCGTTTTCCCAGCACCACTTATTGAAGAGGCTGTCTTTTCTCCACTGTATAGTCTTGCCTTGTTCATCATAGATTAGTTGACCATATGTTCCTGGTTTATCTCCGGATTTCTGTCCTTTTCCAGTGGTGCACATTTCAGTTTCTGTGACAGTACTATACTGTTCTGATATATTACCTTTGTAATATAGTGTGAAGTCAGGGAGTCTGATTCTTCCAGTCTTGTTTATCTTTCTCAAGATTGGTTTGGCTATTAGGGGTGGTTTTTTGTTTTTTTTTTGTATAAGGGTTCTTTTTTAAAAAAAAAAATTATTGGAGTATAGTAGAGTTACAATGTTGTGTAAGTTTCAGGTGTACAGCAAAGTGAATGAGTTATACATATACATATATCCACTCTTTTAAAGATTCTTTTTCCGTATAGGCCATTACAGAGTATTGAGTAGAGTTCCCTGTGCTCTACAGTAGGTCCTTATTAGTTACCTATTTATATATTGTAGTGTGTATATGTCAGTGCCAATCTCCCAATTCATCCACACCCCATTTTCCCCCCTTTTCTCCAAACAAATCCTAGGTTTGTTTTCTACATCTGTGACTGTTTGTTTTGTAAATCAGTTCATTTGTACCTTTTTTTTTTTTTTTTCCCACTGAAGCTGTGTTTGGTGCTGGGATCAACATAAAGTTCCCAACTTTTGAAGTTGCAGGTTTCAGGGGCAGACTATGGGGTAAAACTAGGTTAGGTACATTAAAGGGGGTGGAGCTGATATAAAGCCTGGTCAGAGAGATATAGGGATCAGCTGATTGATTTAAAGCCCCATCACATGACTTAAAGGGTGGTTGAGTGGAGGGAGCCCTAAAATGTTTCTTTTCTTTCTCTGGCCAAGGAGATCATATTATAACTTTGGAATTTTTATGACCTACAAAACTAGAGCTGTTTCTATTTGGAAACAAAAAGAAAAATACAGTATTTCAGTTTCGTTCTTAAAACAAACTTCTCATGGTTAACATGTACTGATTAAAAGATCTTCCTTCTGGAGAGATCCTAAAACTCTGTAGGTGACTTTATTGTGATTACAAAAAGAAGGGGAATGTAATCAGGCTGGAAGGTGCCCACGGCCAGTGCAGCCAGCTGCGGAGCGGGGGCGGGGCAGGAGGAAGGGTTCAAAACTGCAGTTAGAGAGGACAGCCACTAGAGGGTGCCAGAGCACCGGCGTCGTGCACATGCAGCTCCCAGTTTGGACCTCCAGAATGTGAAATGGGCTGGGAGATGGGGTTGCTCTAACCTTCGGAAGGTGCCTGGACAGGAGGAGTTGGTTGCTGTGCGCCTGTGACTGGCCCAGGCTCCCTTCTCAGAGGGACACAGGTTGGCTAACTATATCCCATCCGGCAGTTACAGACAGATCGAGGGGCACAGTGGCCAGACAACCTGGCAGGCTGTCTGTGCTCTGACTGCATTTTCTCTCACCAGAGGCAGGACTCCGGGCAGAGCAATATTTTGCTGGACTCTTGGTCTTCAAGCCGTAGGCCTCTGTGAACGCTGGCATCTGGAAAACAGAGCGGGTGGTTGTGAACCTGGAGTGTGTAAGACCAGTGGTATTCTGGAGGGCAGGCTGTGCTCCTCTCTGGGCCTTTCTGTCCAGAGTTCTCCCCAAACGTCTTTCTTCCCTGAGTCTCTTCCACCTGTCTGCACTCCGGTGACCTGAGCCATGAGTGATCACAGCCTGTATGCCCAAGAGACATCATATGGTGTTTGTCTTTCTCTGTCTGGCTGACTGCACGCACTAGGACCATCTCTAGGTGCACCCATGTTGTCTCAAATGGCATATTTCATTTTTCTTTATGGCTGAGTAATATTCCATGGTATATATGTGCTACATCTTCTTTATCCATTCATCTGTCGATGGACATTTAGGTTGCTTCCATGTCCTGGCTATTGTAAATAGTGCTGCAATGAACATTGGGGTGCATGTGTCTTTCCGAATTATGGTTTTCTCCGGATATATGCCCAGGAGTGGGTTAGCTAGAGGGTATGATAGTTCTGTATGTAGTTTTAAAAAAAATTTTACTGGCGTATTGTTGATTTACAATGTTGTGTAAGTTTCAGGTGTACAGCAAAGTGAATCAGTTATACATATGTCCACTCTTCTTTTTTTTTAGATTCTTTTCCCATGTAGGTCATTACAGAGTATTGCGTAGAGGTCCCTGTGCTATTCAGTAGGTCTGTACTAGTTATTGTATATACAGTAGTGTGCATATGTCAATCCCAATCTCCCAATTTATCCCTGCCCCCACCCATCCCCTGGTAACCAAAAGTGTGTTTTCTATATCCGTGACTACTGTTGTTTTGTAAAGATTCCACATATAAACAATATCATATGATATTTGTCTTTCTGTGTCTGACTTCACACAGTATGACAAGCTCTAGGTCCACCCATGTTGCTGCAAATGGCATTAGTTTGTTCTTTTTTATGGCTGAGTAACATTCCATTGTATGTGTGTGTTTATGTGTGTATATACACATACACACACATATAAACACCACATCTTCTTTATCCATTCATCTGTCAGTGGACATTTAGATTGCTTCCATGCCTTGACTATTGTAAATAGTGCTGCAGTGAACATTGGGGTGCATGTATCATTCTGAATTATGGCTTTCTCCAGGTATATGCCCAGGAGTGGGATTGCTGGGTCGTATGGTAGTTCTATTTTTAGTTTTTTAAGGAACCTCCATACTGTTCTCCATAGTGGCTGTACCAGTGGACATTCCCACCAACAGCATAGGAGGGTTCCCTTTTCTCCATGCCTGCTCCAGCATTTATTGTTTGTAGATTTTTTGATGCTGGCCACTCTGACCAGTATGAGGGAATACCTCATTGTAGTTTTGATTTGCATTTCTCTAATAATTAGTGATGTTGAGCATCTTTTCATATGCCTCTTGACCATCTGTATGTCTCTTTGGAGAAACGTCTATTTAGGTCTTCTGTCCATTTTTTGATTAGGTTGCTTGATTTTCTGATATTGAGCTGCATGAGTTTGTATATTTTGGAGATTAATCCCTTGTCGGTTGCGTTGTTTGCAAATATTTTCTCCCAGTCCATAGGTTGTCTTTTCGTTTTGTTTATCGTTTCCTTTGCTGTGCAATAGCTTTTAAGTTTAATTAGGTTCCATTTGTTTATTGTTGTTTTTATTTTCAGTACTCTAGGAAGTGGATCAAAAAAGATCTTGCTGTGTTTTATGTTAAAGAGTGTTCTGCCTTTGTTTTTTCCTAAGAGTTTTATAGTGTCTGGCCTTACATTTATATCTTTAATCCATTTTGAGTTTATTTTTGTGTATGGTGTTAGGGAGTGTTGTAATTTCATTCTTTCACATGTAGCTGTCCACTTTTCCCAGCACCGCTTATTGAAGAGACTGTGTTTTCCCAATTGTATATTCTTGCCTTGCTCATCATAGATTAGTTGACCCATGTGTATGTGGGTTTATCACTGGACTTTCTATCCTGTTCCACTGATCTGTATTTCAGTCTTTGTGACAGTACCATACTGTTCTGATTACTTTAGATTTGTAGTAAAAAGTCAGGTAGCCTGATTCCTCCAGCTCTGTTTTTCTTCCTCAAGATTCCTTTGGCTATTTGAGGTCTTTTGTGTCTCCATAAAAATTATAAAAATTTTTTGTTCTAATTCTTTAAGAAATATCATAGGGATTGCATTGAATCTGTAGATTGCTTTGGGTAGTATAGTCACTTTCACAATATTGATTCTTCCAATCCAAAAACGTGGTATATCTCTCTCCATCTGTTTGTGTTGTCTCTGATTTCTTTCATCAGTGTCTTATAGTTTTCTGAGTACAGGTCTTTTGCTTTCTTAGGTAGGTTTATTCTTAGGTATTTTATTCTTTTTGTTGTGATGGTCAATGGGATTTTTCCCTTAATTTCTCCTTCTGATCTTTTGTTGTTAGTGTATAGGGATGCAAGAGATTTCTGTGTATTATTTTTGTATCCTGCAACTTTACCAAATCCATTGATGAGCTCCAGAAGTTTTCTGGTAATATATTTAGGATTTTCTACGTATAGTATCATGTCACCTGCAAACAGTGAGTTTTAGTACTTCTTTTCCAATTTGTATTCCTTTTATTTCTTTTTCTTCTGATTGCCGTGGCTAGGACTTCCAAAACTATGTTGAATAATAGTGGCGAGAGTGGACATCCTTGTCTTGTTCCTGATCTTAGAGGAAATGCTTTGTTTTTAACCGTTGAGAATGACGTTTGCTGTGGGTTTGTTGTATGTGACCTTTACTATGTTGAGGTAGGTTCCCTCTGTGCCCACTTTCTGGAGAGTTTTTATCATAAATGGCTGTTGAATTTTGTCAAAAGCCTTTTCTGTGTCTATTGAGATGATGCTATTATCCTTCGACTTGTTAATATGATGTATCACATTGATTCATTTGCATATATTGAAGAATCCTTGCATTCCTGGGATAAACCCCACTTGTTCATGGTGTATGATCCTTTTAATGTGTTGTTGGATTCTGTTTGCTAGTATTTTGTTGAGGATTTTTGCATCTATATTCATTGGTGATATTGGCCTGTAATTTTCTTTTTTTGTGATCTTTGTCTGGTTTTGGTATCAGGGTGATGGTGGCCTCATAGAATGAGTTGGGGAGTGTTCCTTCCTCTGCAATTTTTTGGAAGAGTTTGAGAAGGATGGGTGTTAGCTCTTCTCTAAATGTTTGATTGAATTCGCCTGTGAAGCCATCTGGTCCTGGACTTTTGTTGGACGATTTTAAACCACAGTGGGTGGCAGCCACACCTGGTTGCTAGTCATGTGCCCACTCCTTTCTTAGAGACACAGGTGAACTGGGACAGGGCCCCCCTCTGGAGAGGGTTGCAGTCGGCCCCTAGGTGTGTGTTTAATTAGAAGCCTGCCCCTTATGCCATAGCTGTGAAGACCACTGCCCTGTGTCACCAGAGAGTCTGGGGTGCTTCAGTGTGCTGCCTGTGTGCTCTGTCCGGGGGGGTAGCAGGGTAAGAACTGTTTCTCCATTACAGATTTACGGGACTCGCAAATGTAAGCCCCCCTGGCCGGCAGAGCTAGGCCATTCAGGTGTCCCCTGGGCCCCAGGCCAGTGCACGGGCCCCTTTACGGGAGCCAGTGGCAATCTGGAGGCAGAGGGATGGCGTGAAGACAGCGCCCGCCCTTGGGGGTTTCTGGAGAGGATTTGGGTTGGCCTGCCACGTGTCCAGCTAGATGTCTGTCCCTCAGGCTGAACATAAGCAAAGAAGCCTCTTTCACAGAGGGTCTGGGCGCTTTTCAGTCGGCGGCCTCTGTGCTGGCCCGTGGGGTGGGCTAGTCCATGCAGCCCTGTTAGAAGCATCTTTCAGTTCCCTGCAGCCTTGTCTTATGGACAGAAGCCCTGTTGGCTTTCAAAGCTGCACGTCTTGGGGGCTGGTCTCAGGGGCAGGCCTTAAAAGTTGGGGTCCTGGTCAGGGGTTCAAACCCTTCACTCCCCGGGGAAAGCTTGGGATTGAGTTCCCTCCTGTGGGTCGCCGTGCCGGGCAGTGGGGGTCACAGTGAGGCTGTGCCTCAGCCCCTCCTGTTGTGACGTGGGTCTGTTCTCATTCACCCGAGGTTTCTTTCGGAGGAAATGGGTCTGTACGTAGTAGCGGACCTGGTGTGTCTGGGGGAGGACCTCTTGAGCCAGAACCCCGTATACTTAATCCCTAAGAGAGCGGCTATGGTACGTGGTTTCAGGACACTTTCCCGGGGGATCACAGGATCCACTGTTACAGGCACATGTCCGGTAAACTGCAGAGGCAGGTGGGGTTCTGAGCCGGCTGCCAGCGTCACCCCCACCCTGGGGTGCACCCCCCTTCTCTCACCCACACGCAGATCCCAGATCAGATGGTCCCTTAAAAGGCACGGGACGCTCCTTGACCAGTGTGAAAGCGTGAGAGGGATTTGTCCCGAGGGGGATTCTCACTGCCGGTTTTGGTGACGGAGGGGGGTGACGCGGCCTGTAGCAGCCCAGTGCCCCCCGCTGACAGACCACGTGGGACCCCCTCCTACAGCCACAAGGAGCCCAATTCTGTCCCAGGCGCTTGCGCTCAGGTGAGAATGCACTGCAGCAGACACAGTGGTTCTAGTCTGTACCAGTTTATTACAGCAAGCAATAGAAAATGAAAACGACTGAATATTTGCTTCACAAAATTGCTATTATTTGTTAAATATTTATTGATGTTAAACCCACATTACACCAGCACAACAATCCAAAGTGGTAACATAGTACTTATTTCTTTATAAATACAAGAAAGGTGGCAAAATAATGCTACTTAATCCCAAACCCAGCAAATCAGCAGAAAGTCACATTCAGAAAAATTTGGCAAGAGATGATGTTAAGTCATAATTCTACAGTACAGAAAGGTCCAGGAGAGACTCTGCACGGTGTCTGAAATCTGACATCAGCAATGCATGTAGGTGTGGTCAGAGACACATGTGCCACTCTGCACAGAACGTGGGCACCAGAGCTCCAGCCTGGCATTTAAAGCTTGATTGGTTGGTGCTCTTACAAGGAAGTAGAAAGCTGTCCATGTGAAGCAGTACAATGGAATATACACGGTGGCACAGATACAAAATGACTTAAAAAATACTACGTATTGAATTGAGTAACTGAGCTAAGAGAGTTCAACATTTTTATTATAAATAATGAAAGATAAATGTGTTTTGCATAAGGAATACAGTGTGTTCTCTTCATAGGAAAGTACCATTAAAGACTCAGGTTTTATAATATCAGCCCAAATTTGTTTTTTTCTCCTTTTTAAAGTTTATTGGTTCTAACTTAAAACCATCAAGTCTGGTCAGAATCCACTCCATCTAGCTGATGCAGAATCACAGGCATTCAAAAAGCAGTCTTTGCCGAGATGCCTTTACAAACTACTTGGAACCCAGCACCTTCTTAAGGCAAAAAGGTCTCGTGGCAGCAGGGAAGTGAATTAATAGTTTCCATCCACCGTATGGCGGTGCCATGGAGAAGATGCATTCTGGCACCCCCGTCTTTGTCTCCCCAAGTACACTAGCGCCCACAGGCTGTCTCTGATCCTTGACAATCTCACAGCTCAGCCCATATTCAACTTGCGGTGTGCGCCTCCATCTCCTGCTGCGGCGCCAGCTCTGACACTGCAGTGTCCTGAGCACGAGCTTCCCTCCGGCTGACCCTCAAGTCCCTGACTTGGAAACGGTGGTGTTTTGTCGCTTCTGTATTAGGTTAAGTTTGAAGAAAACCAAAGAAAAGCCTGGCCTTTACCGTCTCGTGCTCCGCTGCTTCCATCTAAGTGAGCACAAGTGTCTGGCCGTGCTTCCTCTCCCTCCTCTCTGCCCCTTCCGGACCCGTCTCCTCCAGATACTACACACCTTGGTCACTTGGGTGGTTGGGAAGCCCTTTGTGGAATGGACTGCGACATGCTTCTGCTTTATTCAGAGTACTTCGCATTGTTTTAATATGGTTTGTAAGTAAGCGCCCTACCAAGGTAACGTGAAAAGAAAATACTACACGTAAAGAAAAGGTTAAGAACACAGGTCTCGACCTTGTTAGAAAACTCTCGATGTTAACAGAACTGAAGGCAGGTGGCTCCTTCTGCACGGTTTAGTGGAAAGCGATTTGCAGACAGGCGTTTCCTTGGGCTTCCTGGTGGCGCCCTCCTCGTCCCATGCCCTGCATGGGTCCCTGGCTGCGTGAGCACACTGCCCTGCAGAGTCCAGGCGGTGTCCCCTGTGGTGCAGCCACCTCTGGGGAGCCCCCCGAGCTCACGCTGGGTGGCAGCACCTACACTAGTGAAGACACTCAGGACAACACAGGTTGTGGTCACCTTTTTTCCGTTAGCACTTTGGCATTTCAGACCCCCTGAATCACAGCACTTCCCAAAGTTTTAAATTGGCTGATGAATGTGAATTCTCCGTGCAAGGTGTGCATTCCTATCAATCAGCATCACGTACACAGCCTCTACGTCTGGTCTACCAGGAAGAAAAGTAGGATTTTGGTGACCTTTTGTTTCTTAGAGCCAAAGGTATGTTTCTGCCTTTTACGTCCCGTGACAGAGGAGGGTGTGGGTCAAGGCAGCGGTGGTTTCAGTGTCTGGGCTCCGCAGAGAGCGCCAGCTCACAGGTCCTCGCTCTCCACCAGGCCGGGGCTCAGCATCAGGTGGGATGGGCTGGCCTCGGGCTGGAATGCAGCCCTGATGTCGAGTCCCTGGTCCGAGAGCGCAGCGTAGCGGCTGGCCGAGGGCCGCACCCGCTTCGGCTTGGTGCTTGGCGGGGGCTGCTGCCACTGGGCTGCAAGACACAACACGGAACTCAGAATCTGTAACCAGGTAGCATGGCTCTGGCTGTGTACCAGGCACGTGTTCTTTGCAAAAGACAGAACACATCCATGGTAGAAGTCCTAAAATGTATGGGTGGTTTTGCAGTCTACTCACATGTTGCAGATTTACTGCCTACACAGGGTGCTGGGACTACAGCAGCTCAGGAACAGAGACAGTGTGTAGCTTATCTTGTAGTCAGTACTCACTGCAGCTCAGGGGGTCCTCTGAAATGGCTGCTACACTTCCTGATTCTCACTTTGAAAAAAACCTTCAAAGCTCAAAATGTATAAATGCCACAGTAATGATAGTCATCAGGTATTCTGGATGGATGTTCTAACACGAATTGTTTGAAAGGAACCGGGCGATAGGGAAGGTTGAGGTCAGTCATTTCTTATGTGTGATATCAGTTCTGAATTTTTCCTAGTGGTTTTCTTGTCACTAGATCACATAATGCTACTGGGCTAGTTTGTAAACTTAGAACTTTTTTCTTTCAATCTGGGATGCAGGTACACAAATATACGTACACAAACACTCACAAACCTACTGCTGAACAACTTAAGATACGTTAACACAAAGCACTAAGCCACAGGAAGTATGCATTCCAGGTTCAATGGGCCACACGTTTAGGGTGAATTAAGATGCTGGGACAGGATCATAGCTTAGAGAGAAACGTTAAAAGGCAGTCATTTGCACAAGGCAGTAACAAAATGTGAAAGATCTGTGCTTATGCCTTTGCCTGGTGTTAACTCCTAAGGGTGCTGGGTAAGAAAGCCACAGCTGGGTAGCCAACACCAGAGAAATCCACATGCACGTTTTGCTAAAAACGCAAAGTTCCTGAGTGATACTTGGGCACTGTTCTTCTGGAGAGCTTCACTATTAATGTTGAGAAACTAAATAGAAAGAGAAAGAGCAGTGTGAAATTTCCGACAAAGAAAGCGCTAGAGTTGTTGATCAGATCAGAGGAACGTGATTTGGTGTGTCGACGCCCGACTTGTCGTAACTGAAGGAACCAATGCATCGAGGCGAGAGGGAGGGGTACTCACTGTAGACGTCCAGCCGGGCCGTGCAGGACACGATCCCGGCCTCGTTCTTGGCCGACACCGTGTACCAGCCAGCGTCGTCCTTGGAGGCTCCCTGGATGAGTAGACACACGTAGCCGTAGTTGTCCTGGTGCAGGCTGCAAAAGACGGACATGGCCATAGGGCTCGAACTGTTTCAGGACACGAAGCATCGCTTTTCATTAGCTCACGAGAAACAGAACTGTGCAAGCAGCGGTAACAGGGTCCTCCTAATTCTGCAGAGGCCGCCCGCCCGTGAGAGGGGAGGGGCCGGGAGGCGGAAGGAAGCCGAGCACTTAATGCCCGGGAGAGGACCTGCCCCCGCAAAGCACCGCCTGCATCAGGCGGGGAGCCGCTGCACCGCACAGCAGGGCAGCCGCCTCCGGAAGGCGCAGGCGTGCGGGGGCCGGCCCGGGGGCGGCGCACACAGGCGCGTGCTGTGCACCTGCCTTTGGGACCATCAGGACCCCTGCGGGGGGGGAGCGGCCCCGTGGGCTCTCACCTCACGCGGTCCGTGCTGTGAGTGAGCGACTCGTTTTCCTTCTTCCAAAATATCTGCGGCGGCGGCACCCCGGCCACCCGGCATTCCAGCCGCACCGGGTACCCGTCCGCCACCCCCGTGTTCTGCAGCTTCTCGAGGAACACGGGGGGCTTGTGCGCTTCCTTAGCTGCGAAGACACGAGACGGATGACCTACCCGTGACGGTGCAAAAGGTATCACAGAAGAACGCAGGTGCTTTCAGCAATGCCGCCCAGCCTCGCTGACGCCGTCCTTCCCTCCAGGCGGCAGCGTGCGCGTCCTCCCTCCAGGCTGTATCCTCCTCCACCGAGAAGGGTTCCTGCCCTGCATTCCACGCCCTTCTCTCCTCAGTCAGTTCAAGTCCGACAGGCCCACACCTGCTCCCCAGAGCGCCTGCCCGAGTCCTCTCGGGGGACCTCCGTCGGGCTGGGGACTGATGAGGGTCCCTGCCTCGGCCCACCGCCGCCACCTAGATTCCCGCCCTGCTGGCTGAAAGACTGAGATTTCTAGGTCCTGGCTTGAGAGAGACATACCACAGGCTATAAAGGGGGAAACGAGGAGAGGCAGCTTTAAATAGTTACCTCCACACTAGGAATGTACATTCTATACAAGTTCCAATTTGTACTTCTTTGAAGAAAGCTATGAAAACGACGACTGTTACCCAGTCTGGGAAAATCAGAACCGTTAGTAACACTCTGACTATCACCATCAGTGTCTCCGTGGACCCGCGGTGGGGACAGTCCCGGAGGGAGAGTAAGTCTTAGCTACCATCAGCCTAGCTGCCAACAATAAGTCTGCGGGGGCGGCCTTCTCCCTCCTCTGTGACAAATAACAGCAAAGCAAAGGGGAACGTTCTACTGACATTTTAAAAACCTAAGACCCTCTATGACCTTGCATTATGTAGAGGGTTAATTTTTATTGGACCTTTTGTGGTTACGTGACCTGGGCTACTCTGGGAAGAGACCTCACTCGGTGCTCTTCCTGGGTCCCAGTTTTCAGAAGAGCATAAATGTGTATAAGACGGGCCCTCCACAGTAGGTATCACAGCTACGCTCGGGAGCTTGGCTCTCAGCAGGCTCGTGGGGACACAGATTTCGTCCTCATGCCATGACTTAGTCCTTAAACTCTGAGCATCATGGCCCCCCGTTTACATTTGGGGAAACTGAGCTGCAGAGACAGATCTGCCAGAGGACACGGCCAGAAAATGAGAGCTGGGCTGGGAGCTGAGCCCTGGCTTCCTCTGGAAGTGCCGACGGGGGCATCTCGGGCCTGAGGACAGGTATGGTCAACGGGGGGACCCCAACAGTTGAGTTTTGAGGAGGGCGGGCTGGAGGAAGGAGTGAAGCTGAAGCGGGTCTGACACACAGGCTGCACGCTGCCCGTGTTCTCGTGTGAACACGTCTAGGTGTATATTGTCACGAGAATCCCCAGCCCGGACTGTAGCCGGGCTGCCCGCTGTTCCCCCAAGGAGCTCGAAGGCTCCTGGCACCGGAGCCTGGCCCCTGGGAAAGTCACTTCATCTCTCCTAATTCCCATTTGCTGACTGCATCATGGGGCTGCCGTGAGGACCAAGTGAGTGCTTTGCATGCAGTGATGAGCAATAAACGCTCCGTTCTGCTGCTTTTTTCAGATGAGCACAGAGAACAGGGTCTCTACTCATGCTCAGCTCCTAAGGACACTAAACCTTTCCATAAACTCATCTCCCATACCTCAGGGTAAAACTGTATTCGGGTAGGTAAATTTCATAAAGATATATAGTCAATTAAAAAGCAAGCCTAAGTTTAATCTATGACATTGGAGGTAGATCACAGTGTTTCAAAGTTTCGAATTTTTTTTTTTTTTTTTTTTTTTTTTTTTTTGCGGTACGCGGGCCTCTCACCGTTGTTGTGGCCTCTCCCGTTGCGGAGCACAGGCTCCGGACGCGCAGGCTCAGCGGCCACGGCCCACGGGCCCAGCCGCTCCGCGGCACGCGGGATCCCCCCAGACCGGGGCACGAACGCGCGTCCCCTGCATCGGCAGGCGGACTCCCAACCGCTGCGCCACCAGGGAAGCCCCCCAAAGTTTCGAATTTTGAAATCACCGCACATGACTTCAAAGGCTAGGTCTACGTGGAGAACTTGCTGCACGAGCACATTCTCCTACATCGTCTGGTTCCTGGAGGCCGGGCTGCTGCTGCCTTTCCTGTGTGACACTGGGGGCCCAGGAGAAGGGGAATGGCCCAGAAAAACTGCTCAAACCCTTTTCTCTGGCTGCCAGGGGAAGGGAAGAAAAATAACCACGGCTGCAGCGAAGAAGAAGTGACGTTTCTGACCTGCCAGGTGAGAACCGTCTGTTTCTTCAGCGGTTTGATGTACTTTCCACGTGGGTTAGTTTGTTTCTACATCTGACGCTCACCCTGGGAGAGGTTCCTGGGACCTACCTGCGACCACGAGCTCCAGGCTGAAGGAGTTGTGTCCAGCCCGGTTGGTGGCCACGCACGTGTAGACACCGGCATCCTGGGCCGTGACGGGCTCGATGATCAGAGAGTGCACCCCATTCTCTCGCACCAGCATCTTGTGGGTGCTGTCCTGGCGGATGGGCTTGCCGTCCAGCAGCCAGCTGAGATCGGGGGTTGGCAGCCCACTGACCTAAACCGGGAAGGAAATGCGAATGAATTCCTCTGCTACGGAAACAGAGCAAAGACACGAACACCTAAGACACTGGCACAGACGCCTCCTTCGGGACAACATGAGGCTCTCAGCATCAGGTCATGTTTCTTACTTACTTACTTATTTATTTTTGGCTGCGTTGGGTCTTTGTTGCGGTGCGTGGGCTTCTCACTGAGGTGGCTTCTCTTGTTGTGGAGCACAGGCTCTAGGCGCATGGGCTTCAGTAGTTGTGGCTCATAGGGTCTAGAGCACAGGCTCAGTAGTTGTGGTGCACGGGCTTAGTTGCTCCGTGGCATGTGGGATCTTCCCAGACCAGGGCTCGAACCCGTGTCCCCTGCATTGGCAGGCGGATTCTTAACCACTGCGCCACCAGGGAAGCCCACATTTCTCTTTTGCTTAAAATCTTTGAATAGCTTCTCGGCGCACACGGGCTCACTTCTAAACGTTTCTCATAGAGCAGCCCAGAGAAAAGTGAGATGGGGACTTAAAACATTCGCCTTCGTCTTTCCTCACCCAGGTTATAAAGATGCTGAGGGTGATGTCAGCCCAGGGCTCTGAGCCCTTTGGAAAAAAGATGTCCAACCATGACAAGGACTCACACTCAGCTCACATGGTTCACGATAAAGCCTCTCATCAAGGCTGCTGTAGCTGCAGAGACATTAGTTAGTGCAGCCATTAAGACACAGGGCTATTATTATTTTATAATCCTTGAAAGTAAGTAACAGGAGCCCTATGAAATGACCTGGAAGGCCATCCCAACAAACTAGCCTCACGATGGAAACGGTGAAAAAAAAAACCACCACTCTCCAGACCGTGAGTCGTGCTGACCAGAGATCAGACAAAAGCACATTGAATGGCTAACAGCGTGGTGTGCAGTGAGGGGAGGGGTGGCCACCGTCTGTCAGCTCTTTACTCTAGGGCCCTGCATTCTGAACGGGAAGAAAAGCACCAGCAAGGAAGGCCCTTTCACCCCCTACCCCAAATGTACCAGTGGGAAATCACATACGGAAAGATGTCAGTGGGACTGTAAACCAATTCTTTTGAGAATCAGCTCTGCCAAAATCAGCCAGAGAACTCACAAATTCCACTCCTGCTGTGTGACGCTTATGTATACTGCCCCCAGGATGCCTCACCCCCCAACAAACACACACAGCAAAGGCCTAGGGATTTACAGAAAACAATTAAATCAGTGGCTAAAAGCGGGCCAGGCTCTGCACGCTCCCATCCATCCACCTGCCACCCCTGGCGCTCCACGCCCGCTCTACCTGTCGGGCCAGCACAGGTGCATGGAGGAAGGGGGTGGGCTCTCCCTCCCGGGCTGCACACCTGGCCCTCCTGGCCGGTCAGGTGCCGGCGAGGCCACAGCAGGTTTAGGAGGGAGACGCCGCACGCACTCTGGGCCCACCTGGGCCAGAGCTGCGTGGCCGGGCAGAGGGGAAGGCCGAGTCCTCTCCCTCTGAGGCCAGCAAGGCAAGCCTGACCTCAGGAACTGGGTCACTGTAAGCAGGCCCCAGCCTGGCCAGGTGGGCGGCTCTGGCTGCCGTGGGCACGGGGGGAGGCCGAGAGCCGGCCGGGGCAGTCAGTGTCCGGGGGGCGAGTCAGGGGCCCAGCGGCTGCCTTAGCGACGGGCCTGTTCCCATGATTCTTTTTTCCCGCTTAAATACACTGGAAAAGTTTTTTTTTCCTGAACTAACAGCACTGTGTCTGTCCTTGTGACAAGATTTTCCACATTTGTCCAGGTCTGATCATAACAGTAAAATCAACAGATTACCTTTTGTTTCCAATATTCTTTTAAAGGCAGGCATTTCAAGGACAGTTGTGTCCCTCGCAGAAAAATAAAGTGCTATGATTTCTTTCTTAAATATGATCAAAAGTAGAGCCAATGGTATTGTGAATCTCCATGTAGCTATCACCTAGATTCACTCTTTTGTAATTTTTCACATTTTAAAAATAGACCCCGAACTTTATACTTTATGATACTTTATGAAGTATCATTCTAAAAAACAGATTTTTCTTACATAGTCACAGTTCCCTTTTTACACATAAAATTAATAGTAATCCCTTGGTATCATCTAATTAATTTACTAAAATAAAATTTCCCCTGTGGACTCAAATGTCATTTTACAGGTGGTCTGTATGAATTCTTAGTTACAGACCCCAAATAAATACACACATATAAATATATATACACACTGAAACTCAATCTGTAAAAAAATTATGTTGCAAACAATGTGACTGACAAGGGATTAATCTCCAAAATGTACAAACAGCTCGTGTGGCTCAATAACAAAAAAAACAAAAAACAAACAACAACCCAATCAAAAAAATGGGCCGAAGCCCTAAACAGACATTTCTCCGAAGACATACACAGGCACATGAAAAGATGCTCAACACTGCTGATTATTAGAGAAATGCAAATCAAAACTACAGTGATATATCACCTCACACCAGTCAGAATGGCCACCATCAAAAAGTTTACAAACAATAAATGGTGGAGAGGGTGTGGAGAAAAGGGAACCCTCTTGCACTGTTGGTGGGAATGTAAACTGATACAGCCACTATGGAGAACAGTATGGAGGTTCCTTAAAAAACTAAAAATAGAACTACCATACGACCCGGCAATCCCACTCCTGGGCAAATACCTGGAGAAAACCATAATTCAAAAAGATACATGCACCACAATGTTCACTGCAGCACTATTTACAATAGCCAAGACATGGAAGCAACCTAAGTGTCCATCAACAGATGAATGGATAAAGAAGATGTGGTACATATATACACAATGGAATGTTACTCAGCCATAAAAAAGAATGAAATAATGCCATTTGCAGCAACATGGATGGACCTGGAGATGATCATACTCAGTGAAGTTAAGTCAGAGAAAGAGAAATGCCATATAGCGCTTATATGTAGAATCTAAAACATGATACAAATGAACTAATTTACAAAACACACTCACAGACTTAGAGAATGAACTTATGGTTACCAGGGAGGAATGGTGGGGGCAGGGAGGGATGAACTGGGAGCCTGGGACGGACATGTACACACGACTATGTACAAAACAGACAACCAGCAAGGACCTACTGTACTGAGCACAGGGAACTCTGCTCAATGTTCTGTGATAACCTAAATGGGGAAAGAACTTGGAAAAAGAACAGACACATGCATATGCATAACTGAATCACTTTGCTGTACACCTGAAACTAACACAACACTTAATCAACTATAGTTCAATATAAAATAAAAATTAAAAAAATTACGCTGGAGGGACTTCCCTGGTGGTGCAGTGGTTAAGAACCCACCTGCCAATGCAGGGGACACGGGTTTGATCCCTAGTCCGGGAAGATCTCACATGACACGGAGCAACTAAGCCTGTGTGCCACAACTACTGAGCCTGTGCTCTAGAGCCTGTGAGCCATAACTACTAAGCCCACGTACCACAACTACTGAGCCCGCACGCCTAGGGCCTGTGCTCCAAAATGAGAAGCCACCGCAATGAGAAGCCTATGCACAGCAACGAAAACCCAACGCAGCCAAAAAATAAATTTATACTAAAAAATTATGCTGGAAAGTATTTTATACATTTTTATACATTTCTACAAGCTTTTTATACATTTCTACAAGCCCAGAGTTATCCCTCTAAGTGCCTTACATCTCGTGTTCTGCAATTCCAGAGACAACCAGCAGAGAGCCCAAATTATTTTTTTAAAAGCTTATTCATATTTCAGAGCTAAAATGTAAATTTAAGGTCAATAAATAATGGGGCCAAAACACAAAACAATCAAAAAATTTCAGACCAGTGGTTCCTACACATTTTTGGCCTCGAGGTCCTCTGGGAAGCTGATGGCAGGTGTACCACATACAACCTCCTGTGTAATTTCAGGCCCGCACACCCGATGAGACCTGCTCACCCCAGGACCTGGTTAAGAAGCCCTATTGTAAAGCGATGGAATGAAGGTGCTGCTCCGATGTCTCTTAGAAACAGGAAATGGGAGGCCTGAGAGAGTAGGTGTGTGGATACAAAATTTGTTTGAAAACAGTGAATATAAGTAAGATCAGGACAGAGGACACAGATGCAACACAGTCATTACTTCAAGAAAAAGGGCGACTCTGAGGGATAGAGCCTCCCAGTTCACTTTCTGGAGTATGGTATACAGGGTTCTAGGTAAGGGACATATTCAACAAAAACTGAAAAGCCAAGGAAAAGAATGATTTGAAATGTATATAAATATTTAGTAGGTTCCACTCATTTTCTCTCCTCTTCTGCTAGAAAACATTTTAAAGATGTATACTTTACGTAATTTCCCCAAATGGAACTAAAGGGAAGCGGTATTGCAGGGAGAAGGGAGGCACCCACGCCCCTCACCTTACAGTCCATCCTGCAGAGCCTGCCCTCCTGGACAGTCAGGTCCCCGGGAGCCTGCAGGAAGTGCGGTCGGAAGAATCGCTCCTGAATCGGTTCACCTTCGTCGGCACTGTCCCTGGATCTCGAACGAGACCTTCGGATGAGAGAGAAAACCAACAGATGGAAAGAAAGGTGGGGGATGGGAGGGAGAACGCCACGAAGACAGATAAATAGATGGAAAGGAGGATGGGAGGGAGAACGCCACGAAGACAGATAAATAGATGGAAAGGAGGATGGGAGGGAGAACGCCACGAAGACAGATAAATAGATGGAAAGGAGGATGGGAGGGAGAACGCCACGAAGACAGATAAATAGATGGAAAGGAGGATGGGAGGGAGAACGCCACGAAGACAGATAAATAGATGGAAAGGAGGATGGGAGGGAGAACGCCACGAAGACAGATAAATAGATGGAAAGGAGGATGGGAGGGAGAACGCCACGAAGACAGATAAATAGATGGAAAGGAGGATGGGAGGGAGAACGCCACGAAGACAGATAAATAGATGGAAAGGAGGATGGGAGGGAGAACGCCACGAAGACAGATAAATAGATGGAAAGGAGGATGGGAGGGAGAACGCCACGAAGACAGATAAATAGATGGAAAGGAGGATGGGAGGGAGAACGCCACACAGGTGGCAGGTACTAGAGATAAAAGACAGTAGGGATTGTCAGGTTCTTGGTTATCTCTTCTCTATGATACATGAGGTAATAATATAATTTCCTTACCTGCTTACCTAGCTCCTAATCCCAGGGATTATACCATAAAAAAAGTCAGTAAAACAAAATCTTGCTTCATTTGGAAGTTTATTATACATTTAATAATCTGCTAATTGCAGACTTAAAATAATCTGCTATCCTAACCCTTACAGCTAGCATAAATCATGAAAGGGGAAAATGGGGAACTAACAGTAACCTATTTTTTCCTAAATAAATATTTTGAAAGCTGTATGAGAAGCAGCAGCAGCTGTTGCTCATTTATTACCAAATAGTTTTCAACAGAAATTAGTACAGCTTTCCACTATGATTGTAAATTTGCAGTAAATTAAAAGTTATTGTTTAAAAAGAATGAATATCCTTCCAATAAAAATTTCTTTTCATATTAACCAGGAAAACAAATCACATTTTAGGCAGGTTTTCTTCTGTATCTGTTAACCATGTGCCTAAAGCAGTATTTTTTTTTCTTTGTTTTGCTTTAACATAAAATTGTGCAAATCTCCCAGATTTTGTGCATCTTTCTTGCTTTTGAGTATGCTGCCAGAGCCGCCTTTAAGAGCAATATGATTTAAAGTGACTGCAGGGAAGACTTAGGAGTGAGGTGCTGAAACTAACCCTGCTGGTGATCATTGGAAGGTAAGCTAAGAAACACTTCAGTAGCAAAAGTAGGAGCAAAGCAAATGAAAAATTAGTATCATACGCTAGTAATCACCAGCCTCCACCCATCAGGTCTCATTTATGAGCACAATGCCCTTCCAGGAGACAGTGGCCCACGAACGGCTGAAATGCACCGCTGAAATGCACGAGTGAAGCCAGAGAGAATGGACCTGCTGCAGCTGTGCTGTGCTCACGGATGCGGGGGCAGGTGATGCTGTGAGCAAGTCCCGCCCCAGGAAGCCTGCATCAAACCTGCGAGCGCTGAGGCCGGAGCTGCCTCCCAAACGCCGGCAGAAGCCCGCGTGGGGCAGGGACCCGCCCGCTGCTGCTGGCCGTGTCCCGCTCCTCCGGTGGCCTCACTGGTGTGTCCTCCCCTGCACTGGGCCCAGGGACCGGCCCAATCACTGGCCCCTTCTGTAGCCACGTGTGTCACTGAGAACCACAGCCCCGCTGCCCGTCCTCACGTGCACTCGCTCGGGGCCACGGGGCAAGGAAAGCGTCCAAGGTACGGCAGGTCTGACCTACGAGGCTAGGGTCTGAGACACGCCTGTGACCTAAGCGACCGGAGAAGGACCCTTCACACACGAGCCATCTTAGGAAACCCAGAGGGCAGCCCACATGATGCTGGTGAGGAAAGCGTGGCTAGAGCCTGGGTGCCACCGACCAGCGTGTCCGAGGGCACCGGGCCCAGCCGGTACGTCCTCCACCCCGCCCCCAGCTACAAAGGAGCCACACGCCACCACACGCCGCCACGCTTCCTGCCGTGTCCCCATCCCGTCCCCCAAGTACGTTCTCTCCTGTGGTGTCCCCGAGATGCTGGCAGAGCTGGGTTATAGTGACAGTAAAAGAGCAGCAGTGCCCGGGAAGGGACGCGTGAGATACCTTCTGCCGTGAGGCTGGCCAGCGGGTGAGCGGGGGCTGCGGCCTCTCTGGTTCACGGCCTGCACCATCAGCCGTCCCGTGCAGCTGACGCGGCCCTGCGGGGACAGAGGGGACCGACGGTTAGCGGCCGGCGCCCCCGCACCGCCACCGTCACCGCCACGGCTGCCCTGGTCTCCACAGGGCGCTCTTCCCTGCAGACCAGCGTGCCGCACCAGCGCGACCCCGGCCTGTCTCTGAAACACGCCCCCCAGGATGTCTTGTGATGATGCCACTTTCAAGGTCACATCCCTACTGCGTGGAGCTAACTCTGAAAGCAAACCAGGTCATTTCAGTTTTCTTTTTAGTTACATATTTATTAAATGTTCGTGGTATCCCTTCCCAAAACCGCACACTGACAGGGCGGCCGGCATGAAAAACTAAGCTTTACATAACAAGCATGCCTGGGGCGACAAGGAGCATAATGGCTGTGGGACACCTTGTCCCCATAAAGGGAGAATATTTGAGATTTTAAAACCAGAAGCAGTTAATGCCTAAACCCATGAGGGTCACATGATAAGGGCCTATTCTAATGAAAAGCTGTATTTTATAATCTTTTTAAAAAGTTTTTTATTTGAAGTATAAAGTCTACAGCCACCCCACCCTGAACACACCTGATCTTGTCTGAAGTATAGTTCACTTAACAGTATTATATTAGTTTCAGGTGTAAAACATAGTGAGTCAACAGTTTTATAGATTATACCCCATATAAAGTTGTAACATTCGGCTACATGCACTGTCTTCTCCCTCAAATCTGTCAACTGGAAATCGGGTAGGTGCTGTCTCAGGTCACACAGCAATACTCAGAGGGGCCGGGAGACAGGAGGAAGTGGCCCTGTCACTTCGCCTCTGGTTTAGACTCATCTCTCCCTACGTCCAGCAGAGCAGATGGTCTCCTCCTCCGCTCGCTCCTCTCAGGGCCCCGGAGGACGAGCAGGACACCTAAACCCTGACGATGACCGAGAGGGAGTACGCAGGGCGGGAACACGAGAAGCAGGTGGATTTTTCACACTTATCCTGGGTGAGTTCTATAGCTCCAGGCTGAAGGGAGCGCTTAGAGTCAAAGTAAAGTTGACCCCTGACCCCCACTGTCACTGCAAGTGGCCAGACAGGTGACCAAAGCAGAGGGGTCCTGTGAGTCCTGAACCGCCTTCTGAGTCCCCCCTCGAGAGGACACTGGTGGGGACACGGAGGGGGACCCCACGGCAGGATGCAGGGAGGGGCCCTCGGGGTCTCCCCAAAGCGTGGACCTCTTCAGGCCGTAGTCACCAGGAAAGGCAAAGACACAGTACCAGTGCGGAGGGGAGGGTTAGGAAGGACCCAGGAGCTGTTGTAAACACACAAACTCAAGCGGTCTTGTACTGCACGACACGCACCTTCCTCCATTGAGGCCACAAACGCTGCCTTTCCCAAAAATTTCCAAGTATAATGAAGTCTAACTTTATGAGGGGAGTTACTTCCAACTTAGATCAACTGTATCTGAAGTTCAGGCCACACGATATGAATCTCTCATGCTGATCTTACACACACTTGGGATTCCCTCAAGTAGCTTGAAATCTGTACATCAATTCCATCGAACCCTCCCGGTCTGTACTTGCTACAGAAAATCTAGATATAACTTGCTTAGAAGAGCCCGTTATAAATTACACAACTGATGTATCATCACGGCTGGGACACAGAAGACCCATGATTCTTTTTGGAGCTCGAGGACAAGGAATTGTATGTTTTGTTTCACACAAATAGCTTCCATTGTACTGATGATATGGTTTCCTTACTATCTGCTTTGCTGCTTCAGCAAATAATTTTAATTTGGAGAGATTAAAAGAGTTATGTAATTTGGGTGGATTCTTCCTTGTGGTATAAAACCCAGAGGATTCACCAAGGAAGTTAATATTAACTAATGATTTATGTAGTTAGATAAAGATAAAAGTTAAATTCAACCTTTAACCCTGAATTTGGGGAAGCAGATAATGGTGCTAAAAAAAAAAATTCCTCTAACCTGGATTTGAGTTTTGACTTTTTTTCCTAAAGCTTTGGGCAAATCCTAAATTTGTTCAAGCCTACATTTCTTCTTTTGTAAAAGGTGGGGCACTATACCTCACAAGGGTGCTGCAAAGATGAAATGATATAATCTATGAGGATCTTGTTAATGGTACACATACTTGATGTCATCATCACTGCTAACTCTGCCACCGCTGCTCGTACTGTGTTTCTCTGGGTCTGTGACATCAGGTGTGCACATTAAGGTGATGTTTAGGGGCCCAGCAGCTTGGCTGACTCCAGTGAAAGTTTCCAAGTAGATGTATTTCGCTCGTGTACGCTCTTACCTTGTCTGGTTCCTTCAGGGGCCTCTTTTAACCAGTGCCCCCCGGCCCCTCAGGGCGCTCAGTGCTGGGATGAGCCCCAGATGCCTGCCCTGGGCTCCTCTGCCCTGGGTTTGTAACGACCTCTGTCCCTTACAGTGGAAAGACGAGGCAGGCGACGTACTCCTAGGAGAGGGTCCTCACTGTGGGACAGGACCCTGCTGGTCATCCCGCAGGGAGGGGCTCTTATGATGATTCAACGAGCTAACAGGGGTCACGTACTTGGTGGTGTGTCTGGCACATGCTAAACGCTCAACATGTTCAACTTTTATAGCACTGGATACAGATGTAACTGTAATAACCACCAGATGGATAGGAACCGTTTTGCTCAACACCACTTTTTCCATATGAATGGAGTTTCCTTCCTTCCCTCCTTCCACCCACCCTCCCTTCCTTCTTTCCTTTCCTTTCTCTCGTCTTTCCTCTCTCTCTCTCTCTCTTTTTGGCATTAGGATGCAGTTTACTCCAGAGGAAAAGCCAAGTACTCCAAGCGAAGGAGGGAGACTGTGGAGGGCAGACCAGCCTTTCCCCACCCCACGCTGCTGCCTGCTGGGCGCCAGCACACAGCTACCTCCCAGGTGTCTGACGGCTGCGTCCGAGGCCCAGGAGGAAAGGGGTCCTGCCCGACCCTAAGCACTGCCCGGGCCTGGGATGCACTTGGTCTCCCTTCCCCGCTCCAAACACGGTAACAGGCTGGCATGCTGCTCCGTAAAGAGTACACGTTTCTACCAGCTTTCAAGAGTTTTACTGCGATTGCTGAGAACCCTACAAATACTGCCCCAGAATCTTCCTTAACTTCCCAAACTTAAGAAAACGGCATATGCGGTCACTTATCACCTTCTTATTCCCACACCATCCTCCACTTCGGAACAGAAAGGGGAAAGGGCTTGGCATTCAGGAGGCAGGGCTGCGAGTGTGACAACACACCGATACTGGCGAAATACATTACTACTAATGTATACTAATATACATACTAATACATACTAACAAGTGAACGGGGCTACTCAGAAAGCAACCAAAGTAGCGAGGGGTATACTTTAGACATTTTCAGTCCAGAACTCAGGGAAGCATTTTTGAAAAGATGCCTCCAATGTGCACGATAGCAAGTTCAGATTTTTAAGTTTGAATGTTTTCTGAGGAAGATCATCCAAAATGAGCATTCAGTGATTTTAATCCTACAAACGTGCCAATTAACCTAGTAAAACTGCCGCCATCCCAGGCTCAGGGGCACATTAATGCTGTCTGTTCGCTTTCAACTGTCTCGTTTCTTTTTGCTTTATCACTAACACATGAAGGGATAACGGAAGTGGATGTCTGAAGGGAAGCTTGGAAGGTGCCAGAAAACCTTGTAACGTTGAAACACACACAACCAACAAACCAGCCTTTTAAATTTAACTCAGCTGCTCACTGCTTTTCTATTCCAGACAAGTCCTCAGTGTTTAAAGCTATAGCGCGAATCACGCGTTTGAATTCTTAAGGTGGTTCTCTGCTAACCATGCAGCTTGTAATGCGTATCTGAGGCCTCCTGCAAGGCCAGTGATTTATGTGCTACGGACAAAACATCTGCATTTCCCGGTTTATGAAATCTAACTTGCGGCCCGCAGGTCTCAGGAAAGCCTGCCGCGTGCGCACACAGTGCAGCTGGAGGACACGGCAAGCGGTGCACGACAGCCATTCCAACCCAGAGAGCAGGACGGGGGAAGCTAGCAACGCAGCAAAACAAAGTCAAACATTTGTGTTTCCATTCCGCCCTGTCTTCAAGATGGGATTAGAGTCGGACGTAAGCGGAGCCTGTGGTCCTCGGCTGGGCAGCCGCCTGCTGTAACGCGGCACAGTCCCTTACGATCCCACTCAGTGTGCGACCATCTCCCAGGAGCTGCCGGGCTGAGGATGCTCCACGGCCCACGCTCGCCCAGAGCGGTGTGTTCTGTCCCAGGTGGAAACTGCACGCCATCAACAACATCTAACGCGTTTCCTATTCCCTGAAGACTGACCCAGGTGGAAAATTATTCTATAAAATAACCTGCTGACTGTGTTTTCCTCTTTCCTTGCTTCTCACCCTTTCTGTTGGCTGCTCTCGGGAATTACCTTCCGCTGCTCTGGAGAGCTCGGCCGTCTGTGTCTCATTAACGAACTCATTTTTCCATCAGCCTTTTCCTCTTTCCCTCGGTCACTTCACATCGTGGAGGCCACGTGTACCAGAGAAGAGATGGAGTTGTCTCCCTCCCAAACCCAAATCCTCCATAACGTGGAAAAAACTGAAGGTACCAAAGGGCGTCAAGGAAGCAGGGAGCCCAGATCAGCGGACCCCACGCTATGCTTCTGGGACTAATGTATCTTGAAAAACTTAGCTTTTACTTTTGAGATTTTCAGTGCCTATTTACATCATGCTTCTTTTAAACCGTGTTTTCATTCACAAATTACAAGAGTGGCGAAGTCCTTTACTATATACCACAGCAGCTGCTTCTGAAGTTGAGGCCATGGAGTGTGAAGCATGTCTGTCACCATGTTCCTACATCAACAAGCGACAACCTGCAGCACGGAGCAGGTGGAGAAACAGGGCGTTGCTCGTCAGGGCTGAAATGCCACTCTGTTTCCCTAAGTGGGTGGGAAGTTCACTCCAGTTGCTCGGAGATGACTCACAAAGCCCACATCTGGCAGGTGTGGACGCACCTGCTGCTGCAGAGCCGGCCGGAGGCGCGGGCAGCAACCAGGCGACTCAGAAACTCGGAAGAGCGGCCGCCAAGTACCATAAACACCAAAACTGACAGCCGTGTCAGGCTGAGGCCCAACGCCCACGCCGAGCACGTCCTCAGACGCCTGCCTTCGGTCATCTCGGGAGGAAAGGAGACGCTCAGTTCTGAGAACGCGCCCCGCTGATGAGGATCCTCGTGGGCCCGGCCTCGAGAGCCGGCGGGACTCTGCCATCGGGACCTGCTCTGTTCCGGGGCCTCGCGGGCTCGGGGGCCCGGGGCAGCCACGCCGCTGCCTGCTGGACTCACAGGACGGGCGAGTGTGCTAGGAGAGCCGGGCTTCTGGTGGCCTGAGGGAAACGGTCACCCCTCATTTCTCTGTCTCGCCTCCGAAACGTAAAGGGCGAAGCAGCAGACAGGGCGGGCCACGGGGCCGTGGCCGGGGCTCCGGGAAGCAGCAGAGCGCAGGGTCTGGCCCGAGGGCGGCGCCCGCCAGCCCAGCTGTGCACGTGGGGCCTGCGGCTGCGCCCTCCTCCCGGGGCCCCGGCCGTGCAGTCGCGACCGAGCCGCCCCTGCCGGGAACGCCTCTCCCAGGGCGGAGGCCGGGAGACGCTGCGCCAGCACCGCGCTGAGAAGAGATGCCCGCCCGCACTGACTCCTGGACTCGAGGCGCTGAGGGAGGGACACGGCCGGGCTCCGCGGCCCCTGCCAGCTCGGGGTGCTGCTCCGAGAAGGGGGACTAGCGTCCCCGAACTGAAACAGCGGCAATAACCTGCGCTTCCTGGAAGCACGTCACATGCCAGGTAAACCGAGCGCTTTCCATGCATCGTTTAAATTCGTATTATTTTTCTCACTTCACGGACGAGGAAGCGGGCGCACAGGTTCAGGACTTGCTGAAGGCCACGCGGCCAGAACCCAACTCAGACGTGCCCGGTGCCGCGTGCTCGCCTTTCACCCCGAACTGCACCCCGGCTCTCCCGAACTGTCCCTACTGTCTCCACGCCTGGTCTTCGTGCGTCACTTCCGTCTTCTGACTGTGCCGCTCCTCCTTCTCCGCGTCGACACGGGCATCTTCAGCCCTCCTTCCCCTGGGTGGTCAGGGGTTTAATAAGCACGCAGAGACCGCCACCCTGGAGCCCAGCCGCCTGCCCGCTGCCACTTGCCTGGTCCTTCCCGTTAGAACTGTCCCACATGGAAAGCTGCGTCACCTGAAGAAACTAGAAGCAGACTCAGAACTGCAGCCTGACATTCACCTTCTCTCGTTCTATCGATAAAAGTGCTCACTCCAGTAACAGTTCAAAACATTCACTAGGAAAAACGCCTTGAAGTGGACAGCGGGACCCCAGGAACGGTGAGCACATAAGGAACACAGTGAATTTTCTAGCTCCATAGCCCACCCTAGCCTTTCTAGGGCACAAGAGAAATAAAGAACCCAGAGCGAAGAAAACTTCTGGATTTTGTTGAGCCCTCCACTACTTTTTTGAGAGGCAGAAAACTGAAAATCGAAATTGGTTAATAGAGTTGTAGTAGTAACATCAACGATCCAAGATCACAGACCACCATAACAAACGTAAAAATAATTAAAAACTTTGAAATATAACAAGAATCACCAAATGTAACACAGACATGTAAAGTGAGCAAATGCTGTTAGAAAAACAGCAGTGATAGACTTACTCAACACAGGGTTGCCACAAAACTTCAATTTGTAAAAAACGTAATATCTACAAAGTGCAATAAAGATGCAATTAAAAAAAAAGTAGTCAAGGAAACATACTAAAAATATAATTAAAAAAAGAGAAAATTCCACTTTCGTTCCCTCAAATACAAACAACATGAACACAAATAAGCATTAAAATGTAACTTATTAGTAAAGGTTGTGATTTTGACTATTTTTCAAAGGGATGGTCATGTGTTCATTGATTGAAAAGTTAGAACCTCAAGAAGGTGCGTGAACTTGGAAACTGCTGCTTGTCAGTGCGAGTCCGCTATCCTGGGTCACAGCCTGATTCGTGGGCAATTTCAGTTTCCCTCTTACCATCACTGCAGAAATGTATCTTTACGACAATGTAACCTTAGGACAGGATGACACTGTACAAACTTTCAGAAGTCTGTAGCTTTGCTAAAATTATTTGTATCGTTTTCTAACACTTAATATTTCCTTCGAAAGAAATAATGAAATAGGGAATGATATAAATAGATCAGAGATTTTTTAAAAAGATAACTTCTGGGCAATCTTCATCAGTTACATAATAAAACTGTTAACTTTAGCTTTCTTTTTTTTAAAAAGAGTGTTTTTTACCAAAATGGGAAAAGAATTTGAAAAAGAATATATATATGTGTAACTGATTCACTTTGCTGTACAACTGAAACTAACACAACATTGTAAGTCAACTATAGTCTAATATAAAATAAAAATTTTTTAAAGTGTGTTATTTACATGATTTCTGCAGACTTCATAAAATACTCAGTCAGATGTTGAGCTTGTAAGGCACAAAATCACTGCTTACACATTTCTGTGTACCCAGTATAGCACCTAAAATATACAAGATATTCAATAAAAAAGAATTTGCAGGCTTGAATTGGGAACATGGTACCCAGTAGCTGTCTGTTAAATTCTAAGTAGTCAACCGATTTTTTGACCCTAAATCTAAGGGCAACTACAAAACATTTGGGTGTAAACAAACAAACAAAAATCCTGAATGCTGTATGTTCTATCGAAATTATCATTTGTCCACACTTACACATTACTTAAATCCCACTGAATTACGTGTGCTTATCCATACCCCTCACTCTCCTTTCTCCTGACAACATAACCCTACCTGCAATCACATGGTTTATGCATTTGTTTACTGGCTTATCTTCTGTCTCGGGACCTCGTCCCCTGAAGCACTGCAGCTCCATCACCCACATGACAGGTGTACATATCAGGCTCTCAATAATATTTATGGAAAGAATGCACATCTGCACCGGAATTATTCATGTAGACAAACATCTCACGGAATAGATAAATATTAAGAAAGAATGTTTCTATCCTGGGAAACCACGCTGGATGGAGAATTGGGAAAACAGTTTCAAGTCAAAGAGGCATGACTCCCCGTTAGCCAAGCAGCTCCTCTGCCCGGGAAACCCCACCACCCTGAGCACAGGCCCGAGGCCACCGCGCATCCCCACCTGAGGGCTCGAAGCCATGATCGTGTAATTCCCGTCATCGTCCAGGGTGGAGGCCGCGGTATGCAGAGAGCAGGTCCCGTCAGGGTCGCTCCGGATGCTATAGTGATCGTTCTTGGGAGAGATCTGCTTCCCATCTTTAAACCAGTAGGTCTGAGGGGGAAGGCAGAGATGAAGGTGAGGCCCTGTGAGCGGAGGGGCACGGGCCGCCCTGAGCTCCCGAGTTAAAGCGCGAGGCAGGACATCGGGGCAGGACCTTGACTTCTGAGCGAAAAGGGTGGGTGGCAAGCAAGTTGAATTCTATTTCAGTTTTAGAAATTACACAGCCGCTTTTAATTCTTAAGATGTATATAAGCAGGCATTTACATTCATCCACTATTTATATGGAGGACAGTGATGAGTTCTGAGCTGGCATCCCAGTTTTCTTTTTGCTTCTATTTCAAGTGTCCCGAATGAAAATGTATTACTTGTAAAGGTAAAAAGGTTATTGTAGACAACAAAACCAGAACCTAAACCCCAGTGATTCCTTGGAATCGTGTCAAACAGAACAGGGTGTGAGGAGTTGGGCAGGTGAGGGGCTGACGGGGGATCCCTATCACTTTAATTCCCAGCCGAGGGGCACAGGACCAAGGTTACAGTTCCTCAGCTCCACTATGTTAAAGAAGACACAGCAGTATTGAAATGTATAATAATTTTCAAATCATATTTTAACTTGGGGTGACAGAAAATTAAATGTGAAAAATAAAGTAAAAACCTTGACTAAATAGAAAAATTCTAAATGGTCAAACGAGCTCTTCTACGGGTCATCCTTCCCTCCCTCACCTTTAAGCAAGATCCTGGGTCTGTGGGGCTCTCATGGTTTGGTTATTATTTCTGACTTGATCATGAACTGCACAGCTGAAGACGGGCCACAGTTTGGGTCACAGAGCCGGCAGCCCTAACACGGCCGGGATGCTGCACTGGCCCCTCCACACTTGCCATCGGGAGGGAAATACATCCTCCCTTTTCAAGCCATAGCAGGTTCTTTGTGGTCACTTTTGTTCCTTGCAGCCAAAAGCATTCCTGATTCCCAACAGAAGAAACTTAGTTCAGAGCTTGCAGTTTTAAAATGAAATTCTTCCTGCATGTAAATCAATATGTCAGTTGAGACCACAGCTGGCCTTCCAATTCCACTCCCTGTCAAAGCCTCTGAATCTGAAAAATCTTTCTTAAAACTTCCATGTCTAAGACAGGAAAAGGCTAAAAATAGATGGCAGGCAATAAGTGCAAGAACAATCAGGATCCGACCGCTGTAGCTTTTCCTACCCTCAGTTTTCAGTTAGTTGCACGTTTATAGGAACTATATTATTAATCTCCAGAACCTAAAAGTTCACCATCAAATAGACTAATAACTTTCAGTTCTAAAAGTTAAGTTACATAAGGCGTGATACTTTGTAATTATCATGCTCTTAGTGGTTGGATTATTTCTGATGGAACAAAGCAGCTGTGATTAGTACATAATTTCTCCCTTTTGCACTCTTGCCGCTATGCCAGTTCTTTAGAATTAATGCTCAATTTTTTTTTTTTTTTTTGCGGTACGTGGGCCTCTCACTGCTGTGGCCTCTCCCGTTGCGGAGCACAGGCTCCGGACGCGCAGGCTCAGCGGCCATGGCTCATGGGCCCAGCCGCTCCGCGGCATGTGGGATCTTCCCGGACCGGGGCACGAACCCGTGGTCCCCTGCATCGGCAGGTGGACTCTCAACCACTGCGCCACCAGGGAAGCCCTATTTCTCTCCTTTAATCATATTTTTCACCTCTATTGTACTTGGAATACAACTTTCAAATGAGATTAAGAGACAGGGCGGGAAGGGTACAAGAGATGAAACCAGGGTGAACTAGAAATTCTCTTCCATCTTCTCATAGCTCAATGGAACAAGCATGTCAAGGGCAGAATAAAAAAATTAAAAAAAAAAACATAAGCTAAAAAAATGTATATTTTTAAACACGATGAGTATTCCATACTCCAACAATCCTAATACAATTTCTAGAACATGTGCAGGAGAAACAGGTTTCAATAAACCAGGGAGGGGAGAAAAAGAACGGCAGCCAGGAAAACAGAAGAACATCCAACGGGAAACAGTTCTGGAAAATCAACCTCCTGACGGCTGTGAAACACACTCAAGGCTGTAGGAGAACAAGACAGTCACGTTACAACCAAAGCCTGCCTCTCGAGCCAACATAATTCTTTAAGAACAGGATTCAGTGATCTTAGAACCTGATCAGTAATCGTGCCTTGAGTAAGGTTTAAAAAGAACGTGGGGTTTTTTTTGTGACTATTTTGGAAGTTCGTGATATAATTATGAGTTCCACTCATAAGCTGCATGTTTATTTTTAATACACACATTTGATATCATGTTTGTGAACACACACCAATGATCCAATTATCTCAAGATAACACAGAAGTGTTCTCTAACAACAGCTGATTTGTGAAGTCCATTAGGAGGTGGCAATGGCTCTGAAAATATAAAGCTAATTTTTTTGGTCTATCTTTTTCTGACTGTGGGGCTGGGATTCGGTTTTAGGGAAACAGTATGGTGGTACAACTTCCCTTCCTGTGAAAACAGAACGACGGATGGAGCCACAGAGCATGAGCCCCTCAAAGTCTCAGGTGTGGTCCCGGCCCGGCCCCTTCCCCTGTCTCCTCAGTCTCATTCCGGCCCTTTTACACCAGCCCCTGTTAAAATGTTAATTTCAGGGAGTACAGTGTTCATTTTTGTCTGCTTATTTTACATGTGCCTTGTCTCTGGTCCTGTTCTTTCACTAAAGTGTCTATTCCTTTTAGAATTGTTTCCATCACTTTAAACACAGTAATTTCAGAGGAGTCTCCTCAAGACGGCTCTATCCTGTGTGGCACCTTGGCTTCTGTTCTCCCGTTTCTTTTGCTGTGGACTCTGTTTGCTCGCAGGGTCTGTTTTTCCTGTGAACTCCCTTTTCCCCCTCCTGCCCTGTAGGTGTCTGACAGGCCCCAGCGTGGAATCTTCTATGGGGCAATTTTTACTTGCTTCTGCCAGAAACCTTAGGATTATAATCATCCTGGACTAAATTTCACATTAATTTCTCAGCTTTGGGCTGTGTATCCTGTGAGAGTGTGACTCTGGAGTTTCAGTTTCTCATGGATGCCTCTTTTATTCTCTTCTCTCAAGTTCTAGGGAAAAGTGTAGTCCTGTTTGCCACTTTGCGGGGCCAGTGAGCAGTGATTCTAGTCTCTCCTTAAAGAGAGGGCCACCCTCCCTCCTTCCAGCATCCCCACGTGCTCACAGGAACAGGGCTCCAGCCAGGCCGGCCTCATCGTGGGTACCAGAAGCTTCTCGGAGGACCCTTTCTCACAGTATTCCTGCGTCCACCGCCTCTGTAAACACAGGAGGCCTTGGGTTTTGTAGACTAAAGATCTGCAGTTTCCATCATCTGTGGTAGCTTTATTCCTCTGTCTGGTACAGAGCACGGGCGGCGGATTCAAGTTCAAGCCTGGCCACTCACAGCTTTCTGACCCTGGGAAAGTTCATTAACCCCCCTGAGCTCAGCCCGTTGTCTGCAATTTGGGTGT
This sequence comes from Hyperoodon ampullatus, assembly GCF_949752795.1. Classification (NCBI taxonomy): domain Eukaryota; kingdom Metazoa; phylum Chordata; class Mammalia; order Artiodactyla; family Ziphiidae; genus Hyperoodon; species Hyperoodon ampullatus. Next base: position 126,300,118 of record NC_136919.1, read on the forward strand.
AACAACGGCAGCATCACACGAGTAAATGACGTGGGTTATAAAAAGCTCCTCGTCCATTATTCTACTATTCTGTTCTGTCCTGTTCTATTCTTCTACCCTTGCTGGCTTCCAGTGCCTCCTGAGGACGGCCCTGAACTCAAGCGTTTTACATCACGGGTGCTGAGAAGCTTCGTCTGCACCTGTTCCCCCTAACGCTGCAATGGTGTGTGGCATGCTGGAAGCCAAACTCATCCTCAGGGAATATAACTCTTAAGAAGCCTTGTTGCAGCTCACCTTCGGCTTTGGATTCCCGGTCACTCTGCACGTGAAGGTCACAGGCATCCCCTCAAAGATCTTGAAATGCTTCAGCTTCGTCTCGAAGGATGGGGCCGCTACACTCTCCACAGACGCTTCCCCACAGGGAGCCTCGTCCCCTGACTCCTCCACAGGGGACCTTTCCAGCCTGTACTCGATTTCACTGATGAGCCTCTGCTCACAGCTGGAGACTTTGTACTCCTAAATCAGAGAGAAGAGTCACGTCACCGGCCTCGGTCCACGCGGTACAAAGTCCCCCAAGCCCCACGTCTTATCCCCTCTCCAGTAAGGCGCCCAGAAGACAGTGATGTGTTTACCACAGAGCTAAAAATGGAGCCTATGCCCAATTCAATTCCATATAAAACAAAGAACATCTGGAAGTAAGTACGTATGATATTTCAAACTGTCCTCAGGTCCTATGATCCAAAACAAAACCAAACCAAACCAACTACGAAGATGAATTTCCTTCTCTCTTCTCTTGGGGTGGGGAGAAGAAAGAAAAAGGCAACTGTCATTCCTAAATCATTCATAAAAAGTACACGTGACGGCACACGGATCCCTCTGTCTGGTGGGGCACTTCTCAGAAGGGCAGCCGCACGGGCGGGGAGCAGCTGCAAGGTCACTCGGCCTCTTAGCAAACGAGTGACGGAGGAAGGGCGCCCTCGCCACACAGCCCCGGGCTCTCCCTCCGCAGCTCTGGGCAACCGTCCTCCGACTGAGCACTGACGGTCCAGTCACATGTTTGGTTAAAAAAATAGGAGCAAAGCAAAGTCCCCGTCATCATCCTCTGGTGATGGAGGGGGACCCTGCAGATCTCTCGCTGACAAAGTACAGTAGAGACAAGGCAGCCCATTATGAGATATTCTCTATTTAATATTAAATGAAAGGTTGTTTTAACGAGGTTTTCCCTTAAGGTACTCAACCTTTAAAAGGCAGTCTGTTGCCTTGAAGGAAGAAATTCAACAGTATGAATAAAACTGCAAAAAATACACAAGTTGCTTTGTCTAAATAGTATCCAATCAGTCAGTTTAAGAATTAGCTCTTTTTCCCCCCGAAAGGTTTAACAAACGAGAAACTTCTCACAATTTAAAATTTAGGGTATCCACAAGGGACAGAATCAGATTCAAGTTTGTAAATAAATAAACGATGCGAGAGATCCCCCCGCAGCGAATTGTGTCCATGATATTAAATGGAAACAGACACTGGTCAGAGTATCTATAATTAACGTATGGCAGTTAACTATAGATACACAGGTAAACGAGGAAGAACAGAAGAAACAGATACAGGGAAAGACTGGGAAGAAAAGAAAGGTGAAAGCGTGACCTTTTGACCATCCAGAGGACTCCCTACAGAAGCATGAGGAGACCCAGGGTCCTGCAATGGTAGAAAAAAAGAAGTGAAGCCAGTAACAGAAGCAGCAAGAATCTCACAAGATTTCTAGCTTTACGTGAAACTGTGGTGGTAGCAATATTTAACACAGAGAAACTTTCAGATTTTGAACGCTGATCCATTTCTTAAGAGATACGAGAAAGAGTTTACTTGATCCTTTAAACTTGTGTTAAAAAGCTTTCTTTTATCTCAGAACTACATCTGGAGACTCCAAACAGAAGCAGTGGAGATTAAAAAACAGTTTACTTACATCAGATCCATGAAGTGACTTTTTTTTTGGTGTTATCAGGGGAACAAAATGTTAGCATTTTAGGTTCTCTGCTGATTAGTGCTTTATAACTACATACATGGAGGAAAACAGAGTCTTTTCTGTACACAGGTATTTTACCTGGACGAGATATTAAGATCATAATTGGAAATAGTCACTAGTGATTTCAGACAATTTCAGGGAACATATGTTCTTCCACACAAACCTGTTCTGCATGACAGCCCAGGACAGGAAAAACAGAAAGATACTTGAAAGGAGAGAAACGAATCGATAAGAAGATAAAAAGAACAGGCGTCACCGACTGAAATAAATCCCAGCACTCACTCAGCGCAGTACGTGCTCAATAAACGCTGGCTTGGAGGCGGATGTGATGACAGCGCTGTTTCCTCTGCCCCGCCCTCTGCTCTCCACAGAGCTGACCCCAAGCCTGTCCGTGAGGAGGGCGGGGACAGGGGACAGGGGAATCTGCTCCCCTGAGGAGCCAGGAGCAATGGGGTACCTGGCTGGCCGCCTCCTCTTCAGGCTCCTGGACGTGGAAGACGGTCGCGCTGTCGGCACCCAGCAGCCGCCGAGCCATCCTTTCCTCGTAGGTCAACCTCTAGACAAAGCAAGTCACAGAAATCAGAAAAATCACAATGCTACCACACCTTAAGAAAAAGGGTTGAAAAAGCAAACACGCTGGCCGTTCTCTGGAACTGCGCCCTCTCCGCCGTCGATGCCTGTACGCACGGGAGTCCTGTCCTCCCGTTCAGCTGCTCTCACCGGCCCTTCTGGTCCTGACCCTGGGTTCGGAGGTGGGGTGACCCATCCTGAGAGCCACCAACTGACAGAGCACAGACTGAGTAACAGGGCAGAAGTCACCTAAAAGTACGAGTCATATATTTACCCCTCACGATAAACATAGAGAAAAAAGATATTTAAACAGCAAAATGTTCTTTTTACGGGAAATGTTATTTTCATAGCCATCCACAGGCTTCCGAACTGCCTGGTCAGCTCTGAGCCTGATGAGAGTTTCAGGCCAGCGGGCAGTGACGGTCCTCTCTGCTTGGACAGCACCTCCCAGGGGCTGGGTACCCGAGGTGAACACAAGCACATGTAGTAATCCACAAAGAATGACTGCACACGCGGGTCTGGCAGAGGGGCCGTGAGAGACGCCTGCTGAGCTGACACCCACGACCCACGCTCCTGCTTGGGGAGACTGTCTGCAAAGAGGGCGGGAAGGCTTCTGCATCGACCGACTGGCGCTTTGGGCCAAACACAAGAGAAATGTCCACGTTCGTGTTCTGTCTGCTGGGTGGATGGCCGCTCTTGAGCGCTGGCTCTAATAGGACCGTCGGCCCGTCGGGGGCATTTTAAAAACAAGCATTTGATTCAAGATGGAGAGTAACTAGTAAGGCAGAATCCAAAAAAAAAAAAAAAGAAAAAAAAAACCTGCAAAAGTTATTTCAGATAAACTTCCAAACTTGTGAATCTAGACACAGATTCTACTGGAAACTATCTAATCAGGAAAATATGTTGGGTAAACTGCTGATTTCCAGCAATTGCTGGTTCCAGTCCCAGCAGAGACCGGGAAGAGAAATAAGACAAGTGCCAAATGACAAAAGACCTGAAGTTCCAGTTATTTCATTTCGTAAAGAAGGGGCCGAGGATGAGAAGAGGTACAGGCAGTGTCTGCTGCGTGGGATGTCTCGTAGTAAGTTGTTGTGTAATGTTCTCACGTGTGTTAAAAAATCATGAATTCAGGGCTTCCCTGGTGGCGCAGTGGTTGAGAGTCCGCCTGCCGATGCAGGGGACACGGGTTCGTGCCCCGGTCTGGGAAGATCCCACATGCCGCGGAGCGGCTGGGCCCGTGTGCCGTGGCCGCTGAGCCTGCGCGTCCGGGGCCTGTGCTCCACAGGAGGGGAGGCCACAGCAGTAAGAGGCCCGCGTACCGCAAAAAATAAATAAATAAATAAATAAATCATGAATTCAGTTTTCAGAGAGAGTTTTAAATACCTGTTCTCTGAAAAGCCTTCCTAACGTCTGCAGGGAGGACTATACGAGCATCATAGGGAGGACTGGAGTGATGCCACCCTGTTCCTTTGGAGCAGAAGCATCATTTGACACCCAGGCCTTCACCAGATGTACCTGCTACCACCAGGAACCAAAGTCACTTCATAGTTTTGTTTCTAAACTACTATGCCGTGTGGATCGACGAGCTCTAAGAAGCCAGAAATAAGTATGGAATGATGTGCAACATCAGAAAAAGCTGTTTCAGGGTCTCATTTTCTAAGAAAGGAAACCTTACTTTTCTTGTCTTTTTTAAACTCTCAAATGTGGAAATCTATGGAAAATACTGGAAATGTCATTCACTGCTAAACAGACAAATACCAAAAAATATATTTATACACGAGATATATGATATATATATAACAAATATAAATACACATAGTATAATGTAAGAGCTTATACAAGTCTTACTTTTTAACCAAGAGTTAGTCCATAAGGAATATTTAAACAAGCAACCAAAAAAAAAAAAAGAAAAAAAAAAACCCTGGAGAGATGCCTTTACCTGGACTGAAAAAGTTCCCATAAGTATTTGTTTTAATCCATCAAAGGCTCTGGTTGACAGAGCCACAGGGCAAACTTCCAGAATACGTGCATTTACACGTGCAACCACTTACTTCAGGGAGAATATATGTTCCCTTGGTGAAAATCTTCTCTTCGAAATCACTAACCAACACAAGCACTCATCAGCATTTTAATCTTCCTGAGCTCAGATCAGGACGCCCTAATAATTAAAACCAGCATCCAACACCCTCCTCTGGTCCCCATCTTTCCGATCAAACGTGGCCTGTGCTCACATTTTTATCTATCAATGCTTGATAATTACAATTCCTAGAAAACTTAATTAGTACAGAGACTCTCCTGAAAAAGGTGTCTGAGGGAGATTTTATACTAAGAGGCCCTTTTCTGCTTCTACTTAAGAGCCGGGCAAATTTCCCCATAGTAAAGCACAACAGGCTCCTTTTCCCTACCTGAGATCTCATTTACTAGACTTGCTTTTCCTGTCCCCTTGAAGTACTCTGATGTGATAAGAAAAGGGTCAGTAACCCCCCCAAAAACAAACAAAAAAGACTGGCAAGGAAACATGAAGTCCACTGGAGGAAACATCTTCTGTGCACACTGTTACCAGAGCTACTCTGGTCGACTTCACAATTCGGCAGCCTTGAAACAGAATTACTATTTTCTTCTTGAGTTGAGCTGTCCTGCCCTGACAGACTAGAACGAGGATGGGAGGCAAGCCTCCTCTTTCAGGTGACGGAATCCGTATCTCCTAACAGTCTAGACTCCAGCCATGGGCTCCTAAGGAAAGATGCTTTTTGTGCAGAAGCAGTGCAGGGCACGGAATCCAAATTCTGCTTCTGGAAGTTTAATTCCAATTCACTGCTTCCGGCAGAGACAGGTCACCGGGGGGCGTGGCTCTCCCACGCCCACCCCTCCAGCGGCATTTGCTCCTTTTTCTCTGCAAGGTCGCAGGTCCTCACTGTCCTCCTCCCGGCCTCACCCTCAGTCCTGCCCCCCTCCCTTCCCTGCAACCTGCTGTGATGCCCCAGGAACGGTCCATGACAGGAGGCAGCAGAAGGCAGCCTTCTCCCCTCCCCCGCTTCCCGGACCCAAGCCTCAACACGCAGAGGAACCTGGGGGCTCGGGGTACCGGGCCAGCGGTGAGGACGCGTCTCGGGACCTTAGGCCCGGGGGAGGGGGAAGGGCTCGGGGCAGCTCCAGACCCCGCCCACCCCGCCCACCCGCCCCGTACCGGCTGCCCGTTGTTCAGCAGGTCCTCCTTGAAGCGCAACTTCCGCTCCAGGTCCTGGATGACGGCATCCTTCGAGCCCTGGATCTCCTCGTCCGAGGCCATCCGGGCAGTTCTGCTGGCCTTCTTGGGAAATCCCCTGTGGGCAAGCTCAGGGTCAGGGTCAGGGTCGGGGTCGGGGCCAGGCACGCACCTCCTGGCCCAGCACCACCCACCCTAACAGCCACGCCTGTCCCGCTGGGTGTGCGACCAGGGACACTGACGGGAACCGGTGCCCAGATAAAGTCCGTACACCTAGGGCGCACCCGCCGGGGTGAGATGAGGGCCAAGGCCGGGGAAGCGGCAACAACTACGTGGCGCTGTTTATGCCCAGACCTGGGTTTCCACCGTGTTAGGTCTGGGACTTCGGGCAAGCTTCCCAACACGTGTCATAAACAGGTGTAACAACACCCAGCACCACACGAGACCATCAACAGGGTTTCAGGGAGAACAGCCTTCCGCATCCTTCCCTCCACTCAGCCCTCTGGTCCTCGGCCACCAGTCTACTCAGCATCAGGGCCCCGCGCGCCCTGAGCAGACGTGAATCCTGCCCACTCCGCCCTCCTCCTCTGTCCTGCCCTGGTTGGGTGCAGGGTGCAGGCCTGACTGGGGCACTGAAGCCACGTGCTTCCTATTCCACTTCCTCCTCCCTCCCAGGGCTGCGGGTGAAGATGAGTGAGAGACGAGCACGGTCCAACAGCGGAAAAGAAGGGTGCACATCGCCAAAGGTGAATTTCAAAGGCATAAGGTCAAGGTTAAAATAGAGCAAGTTAGAGAAGAAGGTACAGAATACACCTTCAGGTGGAGGTGTGGGGACGCAGGCGGGCGGGGTCACGGGGGGGAGGTGTGGGGACGCAGGCGGGCGGGGTCACGGGGGGGAGGTGTGGGGACGCAGGCGGGCGGGGTCACGGGTGGGAGGTGTGGGGACGCAGGCGGGCGGGGTCACGGGGGGGAGGTGTGGGGACGCAGGCGGGCGGGGTCACGGGTGGGAGGTGTGGGGACGCAGGCGGGCGGGGTCACAGGGGGGAGGTGTGGGGACGCAGGCGGGCGGGGTCACAGGGGGGAGGTGTGGGGACGCAGGCGGGCGGGGTCACGGGTGTGAGGTGTGAGGATGCAGGCGGGCGGGGTCACGGGTGGGAGGTGTGAGGATGCAGGCGGGCATCACAGCAACAAGGGTGAAGAGGCCAGCATCGCCCTTCACAGAACGCCTGGGCCGGTTACCAAATGGCTCGTGCTTCCACCTCCTCCTCCGTAAAGTGTAAAATGTGGGAACTAAAAGCACAGGTCTCACAGGATTATGGGGAAAACCAGGGCCTGCAGGAGGGGCTCTGGGGCAGTGGACAGAGACCACCCTGCAGGGTGGCGGATCATGGAGGGACTGGCCAAGGGAGGCCAAGGGGAGAGAAGAGGACCCCTGGATGCTGAGCAGAGCCCCTAAGAGCTTGCCCACACCCCCGCAGACCCACTGGTCAGGGCCCTGCTCGGCTCTGGGCGCCAGGGACACATGTAGAGCAGACTGAAGTCACGATGCCTGCAAAAATCATCTTCTACAGTGGGGATGGCAGAGGGGGAGGGAGGGGAGGACCCGGTGGGAGGGCACAGTGCTGCCAGGTGACAGAAGTGGGTCCACGAGGAGCTGCACCGGGGTGACCACAGGGAGGGCCACCAGAGCCGGCCCGGGGGTCCACAGGGCACTGGGCACCTCGGGGAGAGGGGTCCAGGCCACGGCGTTCTCGCTTAGTTTAATACGGAACCTTTTCTTTTTTTCTGAGAGTATCTCATTTGGACTAATTATTAACGTAATTCAGAAAACACTAAGAAACTGTGTTAAAAAGTGAGCACAGAGTAAGGGTGAAGATCTGAGATCAGGGCAGAAACCAAGACGGAGCATTTGGAAAGGGAGGCGCCCGGCAAGAACAGTGGTTACAGACTCCTGACGCGAAGTCCTGGCCGCGGAGCGCTCTCTTGTGAAAGGGATCGGTCGTAAGACGGCTGTGGTTGCTCCCCGACGTGGCACCAACTTCTGATGAAAAACAGCAACTCATCAGGAATAAAAAGAGCATCTGGTGACAAACAGATGCTTTCCCTTCTTTAAGAAAAATTTTTTTTTTTTTTTGCATGGTCTGCGGGATCTTAACTTCCCCGACCAGGGATTGAACTCAGAGCCCTGGAAGTGAGAGTGCCAAGTCCTCAACACTGGACCGCCAGGGAAGTCCTGAGATGCTTTCCCTTCATAATGGTTTGTACAATTAAAAATTAAAACGTCTCTTCAAAGTAAACTGTTACCCAAACCAGAACTGTTCACAAAACCCTGTACTCAGCACACAGGATCCAGCGGCATCCCGACACATCTTACGTGCTGACTGCTCCTGTGCTCAGCCCAAGCACGCAGAAGCATCCTGTCCTGTCTACACCAGCTTCAAGGTGACACCACTGACTATGTTAAATAATACTCATGGGCCTCCCTGGTGGCGCAGTGGTTGAGAGTCTGCCTGCTAATGCAGGGGACACGGGTTCAAGCCCTGGTCTGGGAAGATCCCACATGCCGCGGAGCAACTGGGCCCGTGAGCCACAACTACTGAGCCTGTGCGTCTGGAGCCTGTGCTCCGCAACAAGAGAGGCCGCGATAGTGAGAGGCCCGCAAACCGCGATGAAGAGTGGCCCCCGCTCGCCGCAACTAGAGAAAGCCCTCGCACAGAAACGAAGACCCAACACAGCCAAAAATAAATAAATAAACAAATGTGGGGTTAAAAAAATAATAATACTCATGTTGTTGGGGGTAAAAACAGCTCAACCATACACACACACAGGTGGCAAGTAAAACCCTCCAGATTTAACCACGCGAAGTCCCAGGAAGTTTTCTTCTTTTTCCTTGACGACTGAACGACCTTGAGAGCATCCTCCCTTGATGGACTGTTCCAGGTCAACACTGTCCGTGCTCAGAGACACAGCTCAGAGCACATGGCTTAGGAGGTCCTGGGCCTGTCTGGCCACAAGAGAAGTTTTTAAATGAAGAGCCCCCGTATCCTCCTCTTCCCATACTCAGCAAAATCGAATGGAAACTAAACTTCACACAGTTGCAGAGTGAGCAAAATCAGCAACACGCTGTCAGGTAGGAATCCCTCCCATCCAAGAGTGTAGCTCAGAAACTAATGTATAAAAGAGGGAATTCCCTGGCATCCAGTGTTTAGGACTCTGTGCTTTCACTGCCAAGGAGGCCCAGGTTCAATCCCTGGTCGGGGAAAAAAGATCCTGCAAGCTGCATGGCCAAAACAAAAATTAATGCATAAAAGAGCCCGAGAGAGATTGGTTCAAGATGGCGGAGCAGAAGGACATGCACTCACTGCCTCTTGCGAGAGCACAGGAATCACAACTAACTGCTGGACAATCGACAGGAAGACACTGGATAGAAAGATACCCCACATCCAAAGACAAAGGAGAAGCCACAATGAGACGGTAGGAGGGGCACAATCACAGTAAAATCAAATCCCATAACCAATGGGTGGGTGACTCACAGACTGGAGAACACTTATACCACAGAAGTCCACCCACGGGAGTGAAGGTTCTGAGCCACACGTGAGGCTTCCCAACCTGGAGGCCCAGGAACGGGAGGAGGAATTCCTAGAGGATCAGACTTTGAAGCCTAGTGGGATTTGACTGCAGGACTTTGACAGGACTGGGGGAAACAGAGACTCCACTCTTGGAGGGCACACACAAAGCAGTGTGCACATCAGGACCCAGGGGGAAGGAGCAGTGACCCCAGGGGAGACTGAACCAGACCTACCTGCTAGTGTTGGAGGGTCTCCTGCAGAGGCAGGGGGTGGCTGTGGCTCACCCTGGGGACAAGGACATAGGCAGCAGAAGTTCTGGGAAGTACTCCTTGGCGTGAGCCCTCCCAGAGTCTGTCATCAGCCCCACCAAAGGGCCCGGGTAGGCTCCAGTGTTGGGTCGTCTCAGGCCAAACAACCAACAGGGAGGGAACCTAGCGCCACCCATGAGCAGACAAGTGGATTAAAGTTTTACTGAGCTCTGCCCACCAGAGGAACAGCCAGCTCTACCCACCACCAGTCCCTCCCATCAGGAAGCTTGCACAAGCCTCTTAGATAGCCACATCCACCAGAGGGCAGACAGCAGAAGCAAGAAGAACTACAATCCTGCAGCCTGTGGAAAAAAACCACATTCACAGAAAGACAGACAAGATGAAAAGGCAGAGGGCTATGTACCAGATGAAGGAACAAGATAAAACCCCAGAAAAAACAACTAAATGAAGTGGAGATAGGCAACCTTCCAGAAAAAGAATTCAGAATAATGATAGTGAAGATGATCCAGGACCTCGGAAGAAGAATGGAGGCAAAGGTCGAGAAGATGCAAGAAATGTTTAACAAAGACCTAGAAGCATTAAAGAACAAACAAGCAGAGATGAACAATACAATAACTGAATTGAAAACTACACTAGAAGGAACCAAGAGCAGAATAACTGAGGCAGAAGAACGGATAAGTGACCTGGAAGACAGAATGGTGGAAATCACTGCTGTGGAACAGAATAAAGAAAAAAGAATGAAGAGAAATGAAGACAGCCTAAGAGAACTCTGGGAAAACATTAAACGCAACAACATTCGCATTACAGGGGTCCCAGAAGGAGAAGAGAGAGAGAGAGGATGCGAGAAAGTATGTGAAGAGATTATAGTCGAAAATTTCCCTAACATGGGAAAGGAAACAGCCACCCAAGTCCAGGAAACACAGAGAGTCCCAGGCAGGATAAACCCAAGGAGAAACATGCTGAGACACATAGTAATCAAATAGGCAAAAATTAAAGACAAACAAAATTTATTGAAAGCAGCAAGGGAAAAATGACAAATAACATATAAGGGAGCTCCCATAAGGTTCACAGCTGATTTCTCAGCAGAAACTCTGCAAGCCAGAAGGGAGTGGCATGATATACTTAAAGTGATGAAAGGGAAGAATCTACAACCAAAATTACTCTACCCAGCAAGGATCTCATTCAGATTCCATAGAGAAATCAAAAGCTTTACAGACAAGCAAAAGCTAAGAGAATTCAGCACCACCAAACCAGCCTTACAACAAATGCTAAAGGAACTTTTTAAAGTGGGAAACACAAGAGAAGAAAAGGATTGACAAAAATAAACCCATAACAATGAAGAAAATAGTAATAGGAACACACATATCGATAATTACCTTAAATGTGAATGGATTAAATGCTCCAACCAAAAGACATAGGCTCGCTGAATGGATACAAAAACAAGACATACATGCTGTCTACAAGACACCCACTTCAGACCTAGGGACAGATACAGACTGAAAGTGGGGGGATGGAAAAACATATTCCATGCAAATGGAAATCAAAAGAAAGCTGGAGCAGCAATTCTCATATCAGGTAAAATAGACTTTAAAATAAAGAATGTTACAAGAGACAAGGAAGGACACTACGTAACGATCAGGGGATCAATCCAAGAAGAAGCTATAACAATTACAAATATATATGCACCCAACATAGGAGCACCTCAATACATAAGGCAATTGCTAACAGCTATGAAAGAGGAAATCGACAGTAACACAATAGTGGGGGACTTTAACACCTCACTTACACCAACAGACAGACCATCCAGAGAGAAAATTAATAAGGAAACACAAGCTTTAAATGACACAATAGACCAGATAGGTTTAATTGATACTTATAGGACATTCCATCCCAAAACAGCAGATTACACTTTCTTCTCAAGCACGCATGGAACATTCTCCAGGACAGATCACATCTTGGGTCACAAATCAACCCTCAGTAAATTTAACAAAACTAAAATCATATCAAGCATCTTTACTAACCACAACTCTATGAGATTAGAAATGAATTACATGGAAAAAAACATAAAAAACACAAACACATGGAGGCTAAACAATACGTTACTAAATAACCAAGAGATCACTGAAAATCACAGAGGAAATAAAAAAATATCTAGAGACAAGTGACAACAAAAACACAACAATCCAAAACCTATGGGATGCAACAAAAGCAGTTCTAAGAGGAAAGTTTATAGCAATACAAGCCTACCACAAGAACCGAGAAAAATCTCAAATAAACAATCTAACCTTACACCTAAAGGAACGAGAGAAAGAACAAACAAAACCCAAAGTTAGGAGAAGGAAAGAAATCATAAAGATCAGAAATAAGGGAAATAGAAACCAAAAAAAACAATAGCAAAGATCAATAAAACTAAAAGCTGGTTCTTTAGGAAGATAAACAAAATTGATAAACCATTAGCCAGACACATCGACAAAATGAAGGAGAGGATTCAAATCAATAAAACTAGAAATGAAAAAGGAGAAGTTACAACAGACAGTGCGGAAATACAAAGCATCCTAAGAGACTACCACAAGCAGCTGTATGCCACTAAAATGGACAACCTGGAAGAAATGGACAAATTCTTAGAAAGATATAACCTTCCAAGACTGAACCAGGAAGAAACAGAAAATATGAACAGACCAATCACAAGTAATGAAATTGAAACTCTGATTAAAAATCTTCCAACACCAGATGGCTTCACAGGTGAAGTTTATCAAACATTTAGAGAAGAGCTAACACCCATCCTTCTCAAACTCTTCCATAAAATGGCAGAGGAAGGAACACTCCCAAACTCATTCTATGAGGCCACCATCATCCTGATACCAAAACCAGACAAAGATACTACAAAAAAAGAAAATTACCGACCAGTATCACTGATAAATATAAATGGCAAAAATCCTCAAGAAAATAGTACCAAACAGAACCCAACAACACATTAACAGGATCATACACCACGATCAAGTGAGATTTATGCCAGGGATGCAAGGATTCAATATACACAAATCAATCAATGTAATACACCATATTAACAAATCGAAGAATAACAAACGTGATCATCTCAACAGACACAGAAAAGGCTTTTGACAAAATTCAACAGCCATTTATGATAAAAATTCTCCAGAAAGTGGGCACAGAGGGAACCTACCTCAACATAATAAAGGCCATATATGACAAACCCACAGCAAACATCATTCTCAATGGTGAAAAACTGAAAGCATTTCCTCTAAGATCAGGAAGAAGACAAGGATGTCCAGTCTCACCACTATTATTCAACATACTTTTGGAAGTCCTAGCCACGGCAATCAGAGAAGAAAAAGAAATAAAAGGAATACAAACTGGAAAAGAAGAAGTAAAACTTTCACTTTGGGCAGATGATACTATACGTAGAGAATCCTAAAGATGCCACCAGAAAACTACTAGAGCTAATCAATGAATCTGGTAACGTTGCAGGATACAAAACTAATGCACAGTAATCTCTTGCATTCCTATACACTAACAACGAAAAATCAGAAAGAGAAATTAAGAAAACAATCCCATTCACCACTGGAACAAAAAGAATAAAATGCCTAGGAATAAACCTACCTAGGGAGACAAAAGACCTGTATGCAGAAAACTATAAGACACTAATGAAAGAAATTAAAGATGATACAAACAGATGGAGGAATATACCATGTCCCTAGATTCGAAGAATCAATATTGTGAAAATGACTATACTACCCAAAGCAATCTACAGATTCAATGAAATCCCTACCAAATTACTAATGGCATTTTTTTTACAGAACTAGAACAAAAAATCTTAAAATTTGTATGGAAACACAAAAGACCCCAAATAGCCAAAGCAGTCTTGATGGAAAAAAACGGAGTTGGAGGAATCAGACTCCCTGACTTCAGACTATACTACAAAGCTACGGTAATCAAGACAATACGGTATTGGCACGAAAACAGAAATACAGATCAATGGAACAGGACAGAAAGCCCAGAGATAAACCCACACACCTAAGGTCAACTAATCTATGACAAAGGAGGCAAGCACATACAATAGAGAAAAGACAGCCTCTTCAATTAGTGGTGCTGGGAAAACTGGACAGCTACATGTAGAAGAATGAAATTAGAACACTCCCTAATACGATACACAAAAATAAACTCAGGGCTTCCCTGGCGGCACAGTGGTTGAGAGTCCGCCTGCCAATGCAGGGGACGCGGGTTCATGCCCCGGTCCAGGAAGATCCCACATGCCGCGGAGCGGCTGGGCCCGTGAGCCATGGTTGCTGAGCCTGCGCGTCTGGAGCCTGTGCTCCACAACGGGAGAGGCCACAACAGTGAGAGGCCCGCGTACAGAGAAAAAAAAAAATAAATAAATAAACTCAAAATGGATTAGAGACCTATATGTAAGACTGGACACTATAGAACTCTTAGAGGAAAACATAGGAAGAACACACTTTGACATAAATCACAGCAAGATCTTTTTTGATCCACCTCCTCCTAGAATAATGGAAATAACAACAGAAATAAACAAATGGGACCTAATGAAACTTAAAAGCTTTTGCAAAGCAAAGGAAGCTACAAGGAAGACGAAAAGACAACCCTCAGAATGGGAGAAAATATTTGCAAGCGATTGAATGGACAAAGGATTAATCTCCAAAATATACAAACAGCTCATGCAGCTCAATATTAAAAAAACAAACAACCCAATCCAAAAATGGGCAGAAGACCTAAATAGACATTTCTCCAAAGAAGATATACAGATGGTCAAGAGGCACATGAAAAGCTGCTCAACATCATTCATCATTAGAGAAATGCAAATTAAAACTGCAATGAGGTATCACCTCACACTGGTCAGAATGGCCATCATCAGAAAATCTACAAACGACAAATGCTGGAGAGGGTGTGGAGAAAAGGGAACCCTCTTGCACTGTTGGTAGGAATGTAAATTGATACAGCCACTATGGAGAACAGTATGGAGGTTCCTTAAAAAACTAAAAATAGAATTACCATATGACCCAGCAATCCCACTACTGGGCATATACCCTGAGAAAACCATAATTCAAAAAGACATATGCATGCCAATGTTCACTGCAGCATTATTTACAATAGCCAGGTCATGGAAGCAACCTAAATGCCCATCAATAGACGAATGGATAAAGATGTGGTACATATACACAGTGGAATATTACTCAGCCATAAAAAGGAACGAAATTGGGTCATTTGCAGACACGTGGATGGATCTAGAGACTGTCATACAGAGTGAAGTAAGTCAGAAAGAGAAAAACAAATATCGTATATTAACGCATATATGTGGAACCTAGAAAAGTGGTACAGATGAACTGGTTTGCAGGGCAGAAACAGAGACACAGATGTAGAGAACAAACGTATGGACACCAAGGGGGGAAAGTGGTGGGGGTGGTGGTGGTGGTGGGATGAACTGGGAGATTGGGATTGACATGTATACAGTAATATGTATAAAACGGATAACTAAGAACCTGCCGTATAAAAAAATAAATAAAATTCAAAAAAAATGAGCCCCAGATACACAAACTAAGTTTCTGTACATCAATTCTATTATTTTTACTGATTTTTATTATGAAGCCAAAGCTGTTGGCGTCCAGGTGGGCACCTGAAGCTCATGCTTCAAGGAGAGCACGTAACTTAACACTAATGTTACACTCTCTCCCCGTTGCCTTTGGGCCCTGGCACATGTGTGCGCACTGTGCCTGCCTGCGCACCCTGTGTAGGGTCACCCAGGACCGAGGTGTTCTTCCAGCTGCTCCTGGGGCAGGTAGCTCAACAGAACCATCACCCGAGACGCAGCCTGCTATTTTCTGGGGAATACTTGCTTGGGACTGGATGCACACTTTTGTGGAATCCCCTAAGACGCTGGACCCAGTGAGCCCAATGACAAGACCCTCGGGGCCTCCGCCTCTACCTGTTTCCTGTGGCAAAGTCCACTGCCGGTTCTGTCTTTTCTATTAGTTACTATCTAACCACGGTCCTGACTTGTAAACGTCTAAACTACAATGGAATCTGTTACAAACTTTTCCTTAAGACTTGGGGGTTTTTGTTGGGCTGCAGTCTTCCTTAGTCACAAAACACTAGACATCAGATTGATTACAGATCAGCCTAGGCCACAGGCCAAGGCGAAGCCCCTCCTTTCTGGGGCTAATTCCAGAACCTGGGAAACCCGCCCCCCGCCCCGCCGGTGCCCCTCACCTTGAAGGGAGGATGATGACGCGGTCCCCACCTGCCTGTTTCTTGTAAGTCAGTGAGAAAGCGAGGACGAGGAGACACTGCCTGTCAAGAGCTGAGAGGCTGCAGGATAAAAGCTCTCAACGCACGTGCATCACAGCTCCTACTGACACGTGCTTCTCTGCTGACAAACACAGCGAAGCCTGCTTATTATAAAAGAGGCCGTTCAGAGTAGAAAACACTACAGCACCGTGGCTACCTGCTGCCTGAGAGCCGGTTCCAGGAGCGTGAAGGTGGGTGAGAAGTGCAGCGCCCAGCGGGCCACCTGGGTGGGGTCTGATCTGATGCACCCTGAGACTTGCCCAGCCACTTGGGACCAGCAAAGGCAGAGCCGCTGCCCTCTTCCCGGGAGGGGGGTGGCCCTCCCAAATGCCCTGGATCCCCACCGCCTTTCGGGCTGATTCGCTGAGCAGGGGAATACATTCATTTTATAAAAGTGAGGCCCGGGCTCCTCCTCACAGCCTCCGTCTGAGAGATTTAGTCACCTGAACGTCTGTGTCCATCACCAGCTTTGAGAAGGCAGTATGTTCCCTGCAGGTGACCCCACGGCCCGGGGAAGAAGGCAGCTGTCTGAAGAAGGCAAGGCGCGAGGGGCCTGGATGAACAGAAGTCCCCCCAAGCCCCACCCACGCGCGAGGCCGCGTGCCCGAAGAGGCCGCTGTCCCGGGCCTCCCTGCGTCTGCTCCTTGCCTTGCCCTCCACCGCGCAGACGCGAGAAACAGAACTTCATCTCCACAGACTACTTAGACCTACTCTTCGACAGATGAAGACAGAACGATGCTAAACATACAAACAACACAACAGCCAGTACTATGACCGATGATTAAGAAAACTGAGATATCTGAAATTTATACTCAATATTTTGGTACAACAAGTAGGCAAAAAAATACAACAACAAAAACCAACCCAACTAATGGATTTCTACTTCACTGAGTCACGTGTAACCGGTCCATTTAGTAGCACTTGACATACATGACAAAACTGTTCGACCAGAGAAACGACGTGTAAGTGAAACTGAGTGTGCTGTCACAATCACCACGAATGACCAATGACATATAAATAAGTAATTGAAAAGAGTCACTTGACAAGAGTTCGGCAGTTCCGACAAATTCAAGGACGCCAATTGGTCATGGCAACCCTGAAAGGGACACTCGGTCTCTGGCAAATTATTTGAATCATTATGATGGATAAATAGCCACTTTTTTGTTTTTAATTCAGAATGCAAAACGAGTGATGCCACAATTCACCAGAGGAAAAGAATGTTTCAAAAGTCACATGTATCAAACCAAAAGAACGAATTCTTCAAGTGTGTGTGATATGGCAACAGGAAAACATTTTGAAGACAAAAGGGTAACCACACAACAGTGCCTCATGGGCTGGCACAGAGCTGGAAGCCTGGGGTTGCCACTGAACCCTGGGGTCACAGCGCCTAACTACCTCTGGGATACAGTTTTCCACAGCACAAAACCAGCGTGATTTCTCCATTAACTTTTTTTTTCTTAACCTTTTTATTCTATATTGGAGTACAGCCGATTAACAACGTTGTGATGGTTTCGCAGTGACTCAGCCCTACATACACATGTATCCATTCTCCCCCTATCCAGTAACTTCCAAGAAGCGGCAGGAGCTGCTGGACCCTCTCTGGGAACAATTATAAAATTATTTTGATTCCGTATGAGTAACTACGACAGATGCTAATAAGAGGCCAGCGCTTCTATGACTCGAGGTAAGCCCTTAAAACTGCTTAACGCAAGAGAATTTCAAAGTCAAAAACCAGAATAAACCACTTTTTCTACTTAAGATGATAAAAGGTATGACCCCTCCACCACCAAGGCTTTTTGGTAGACTCATCTTTGTTCAAATTCCACCTGAGAACTAATAGGCGGATGATTTATATAGGACTCGTCTTCCGGGAAGCAAGATTTCATGCCGTTTCTTAGTAAGACAGGACAAAGGGTGTCAGGTAACAACCCCCTCCCTTCCTGACAGTTAGCTTCTTTGAAGCAAGATAATATTCACTCCCCAGATGCCAAATAAAAGCTCAAACACAAAAGGAGGGGAGAGAGACAAAGGTTTTCTCAGGCCAGCGGACTGACTCGCCTCTCAGCAGATACCCATGATACATCCTTACCATCCAGACTCTCCTCCCTGATTCGACTTATTTATGTTGTCATTTGACTGAGCTTTTTCTAATAAAACTTTGAGAAGGAGCCAGATTTCAAACACAGAATTCCTGCAGCCAGCATTTAGAAAGTGCCTAACAAAACGGGACGCAGCTAACAGGAGCTCCTGGACACACCTTGTCGTGGGCAAAGAGCACACCCGAGGGTGGAAAACTTGCACGTGAACGAAGAGAACTGGAATTCTAAGGTCTTCGCGTTTTTATTCCAGTACTAAACCCAGCTTAGGATTTCCTTCTTTTCTCTCTGAACACTACTGGGATCCTGGCGAGCCCTGAAGCAAGATTCCAGCAGGAAGGGTTGAGACAGGGAACTGGCCTGGCCTTGGCTGGCACACATTTCTGAACCCCTCGGTCAAAAGGGTGAGTTCTAGCTCTTACTCATCACACTGTAGACGCACAGACACCTGCCCGCAGGTTTCTTTTGAAGGCTTGCCTCTACTCTTGTGGACATTATCTTATTTATCCTCAGAGTTCCTAAGTAAAGATTTCAGAAGGCTGTCACGTCACCACTGTGACATAAGGAAAGCCATTCAGAAAGACTGCGACAGAGGATCGTGCAATTCCTGCAGAGATCATGGCTCGCCAGGGACAGGCCCGGCTCCATCATTTGCGGCTGGGGACAGGCCCGGCTCCATCATTTCTGGCCGGCTTGCACAGGGTCTCACTTTTCTGCACCAGCGTGAAGCTACTGACATGCCTGTCCCCTCCAATCCGTACGTGTACGAGCTCACGTGTACGACCTCACGTGTACGACATGTATGTGGGTGAGCTCATTTCTCGGTTCCGCGGACGGGCAGGTTGCAATGCCCCTCGGGGCACCCATCCCGGCTCCCCGTCCCGTCCCGGCTGCTGGACCCCCGCTACATATACACGAGGGCGGGCACTCACGCGACAGGGGCGGCGCGGGGCAGGCCGAGCGCGGAGACGCTGGTGGAGACGCCGGCGGCGGCGGGCGGCGGCGAGGGCAGCAGGGCGCGGAGCAGCGCGGCGGGCACGGGGCCGGGGCGCGCGGCGCGGGGCGCGGGGCCCGGGCCGGGCGGCGGAGGCGGCGGCGGTGGCGGCGGGAAGGCGTCGGGCCCGGGGGAGGCCGCCGGCGGGCTGAGAGGCGGGGGCGGCGGCGGGAGCGCGCTCCACGGGGCTTCGGGCTCGAGGGGCGGCGGGGACGCGGGCGTCGGGGGCCGGGGCGTGCCGGGGCTCAGGCTCTGCGCGGCGATGAACTGCTTGGGGCGCGCGTAGCTGAAGGAGCCGGAGGCCTGCATGGCGGGCGCGGGGCGGGCGGCGGGCGCGGGGCGGGCGGCGGGCGCGGGGCGGGCGGCGAGCGCGCTCATGGGCTCCGGGCGCGGCTCCGGGGGCTCCGGGGACGCGGGCGGCGAGGGGCGCGCGCGGGCCTCGCGCTCCAGGCGAATCTGCTGCTGCAGCTGCTGGATCTTGAGCGCGTCCCTGCGGGGAGAAAAGGACACCTTCAGACGGGCCAGGAGAGACGCGAGGCCCTGCGACCAGCCCTCCCCACGCCCCCAGCCCCAGCCCCGCCCCGCGGGAGCCCGAGGTCCACCGAGGACAGCGCTGATCTCAACGTGGAACTGAACTCGGACCCCAAGTGAGCCAGGCCGGTTTACAGATGCCAGGGATGGATATTGTGTCCGACCCGCGGGAGCGGCACTGCATTGTAACAGAACCAGAAATACGAAGAGAACAGCTTCTGACCCGAGTCCTCAGCCCTCTCACCTGTAGCCGATTTTTGGAAAAACTCTATCACAATGGGGAAGTTAAAAGAAACACTTGATTTAAGTTACTTTGGGCAGATTCAGGTGAATCCAACTTGCCTACTTCATTGCTGTCAACTCTGTAGTCAATAAATACCACAGGCTGATGCTGGGGGGTGGGGAAGACCTACTTTAATTTCTGCCTTTGCTCCCTAAAAAACATATGCAAAATCTACTCTACCCCCAATTTAGTAGGAAACCCTGAACTGCCAATCATTTCTACAAACCGTAGTACAAACTGACATTTGGTACCATATCTGAAACATGCAAACGACACCCATCTTTCACCTGCAGGGGTTCAACAAGCAATAACAAATGATTAATTTTACAGTAATGCAGCTTTAATTTCCCAAGTGTTTTCCATCAGGAAGGGACAGTTCGAATTTTAATTTTTGATAAAGAGGTTTTAGCAATAAAGCAGTTAGCGATCAGCTAAAATCTAACTCTTATCGTAACTCAAAAGCTTGCCTGTCTAGCTGTATTTTACATCTGAGATGTTTTCCTTTATCCACATCAGATAGTGACCCACAGCTGTGAGAAGAAACTTCAACGGAAGGTGGCACTATAGCAACCGAATATAACAGGAACAATCCACAGAGACGCAAAGCTATGCTCCTAACTTGAAACCTTATAAAACTAAAAAGCAAAACCCCCAAGACCTCCTGTCCATAGGTATTTAACCTTCAAGTTCAAAGCAATAAAAGAAACTGAAACTGTTGATAAAAAGGTAAAAAAAAAAAAAAAGAATTTAGATCTGTTATCAAGTATCATTGGATATGGCAATATCTGTCAAGGAGTTCTAAATTCCTTCCCATGTCTCTGATTCCCTGCTGTAATTATCCAGTAAAGTGATTACATTTAAGTCCATGAAAAGACGCCTTCTTGGGAACTGAAAAGTATAAGGGGAACATGGCTGTAGATGCTTAATCCAGGCAGAGCATCCACGATTCCAACAGCAGTGAACCCTGGGTGGTCCTATGGAGCTTAACTGGAGTCTTTTAAAAGCAGCCGTGCCAGTGCTAGGATCCATGGGATGCTGAAGTTCCACATGTCTGTGTGGTCTCGGTAGACTGTCCAGCCTTCATGTGTTTAGAACCGGCCCAGGAATAGGACTCATAAAAACCACCCACCAGTGCTCTCATTTTGAGTCCCCAAATGCTCCTTTCTGATCTCCCTGCCTTCACTTTCTCTTTCTTATTTCCTACCCACTGCAGAATGCATCCTATTCCTGGTCCGTTTCTCCCCAACATTCAGCTGACCTGGGCACCGGGACTGGAAGTGATCTGTAGGGCCCTGCAGAAGGCACTGCCCCCTCCTCTGGGCCAGCAGGGTTCACCATGGCCAGAGCCTCAGCTGTATTTGAAGGTATTTCCAGCTTGACTGTACGAAGCTGCCCTGGCAGTGCTGCTCCAGACATCACATCGTGCCCTGTGTCTGCATGGGGTTTCCTCTGCCCCAGGATTAGGGATGGCCCCCGAGAAGCCAGTCTCAAAGAAGCCACACCAGGGAAGCTCTGACCACCACTGGTTCTAACTTTGTCCATGGGGTCAAGCCTACTCATTTGGGCATTAAAAAAACCATCGAGTTTGCTAACTCAAGAGAGCTTAAAACTGCTGAGATGCTACTGTTAGTGCTAAGTGACAGTTCAAGAAATTAACGTAGCATTTCACAAGAAATGGACAGGCATTCCAGTGATGTGGTCCTGGTATACACTGCACGAAGAACTGTGCCAGCCCTTCCACTCCCCTACACTGCGCTGGCGAGGAATGTGACAGGCAGAGAATGGGAGGGCTGGGGAAAGGGAGAGCAGAACAGTTGCTTTGAATCTTGAAGTGTCCGACTTGATTTCTGCACGGATCCTAGTATTTCAAAAAAATATTTGAGTTAAATGGTTCTGACACCCAGATTCTGAGATGACAAAATGCACAACTCTAAGTCACCTTCTCAGTCTTTGTTATTTTCATAAAAGTTGATTTTCACAGAGATAAAAAAGCAAAGGGAATGAAAGGTCCCAGAAAGGCAAGACTGCTTGTGGCCTCTGGAAATTACTGAGAGTTACTTGTCACATTGACATCGGTCTTAGAGATGTTTTCCTGGATCTGACTCCAAAGCAAGGGAAACAAAAGCAAAAATAAACAAGTGGGACTACATCAAACTAAACAAGCTTCTGCACAGCAAAGGAACTATCATCAAAACAAAAAGGCAGCATACTGAATGGGAGAAGATACTTGCAAATCGTGTATCCCTTATATAAGGAGTTAATATCCAAAATATATAAAGAACTCAGACAACTCAACAACAAAAACACAACCCAATTTAAAAATGGGCAGAGGTTCCGAATAGACATTTTTCCAGAAAAGACATACAGATGGCCAACAGACACATGCAAAAATGCTCAACATAGCTAATCACCAGGGAAATGCAAATCAAAACCACTATGAGATATCACCTCACACATGTCAGAATGGCCACTGTCAAAAAGAAGAAATAACAAATGCTGGGAAGGATGTGGGAAGGAGGGAAAATTTCTGTTGGGGGGAATGTAAATTGGTGCAGCCACTATGGAAAACAGTATGGAGGTTCCTCAAGAAATTAAAAATAGAACTACAATATGATCTAGCAATTCCACTTCTGGTTATTTGTCTGAAGAAACTGAAAACACTAATTTGAAAAGATACATGCACCCCAATGTTCACTACAGCATATTTACGAT
This sequence comes from Hyperoodon ampullatus, assembly GCF_949752795.1. Classification (NCBI taxonomy): domain Eukaryota; kingdom Metazoa; phylum Chordata; class Mammalia; order Artiodactyla; family Ziphiidae; genus Hyperoodon; species Hyperoodon ampullatus. Next base: position 126,322,664 of record NC_136919.1, read on the forward strand.
AGCCAAGATATAGACTCAACCTAAGTGTCCACTGACAGGTGAATGGATAAAGAATATGTGATATATTAATATCTCTCTCTCTCTCTCTCTCTCACACACACACACACACACACACACACACACACAGTGGAATACTATTCAGCCACGGAAGCAAAAAGAAATCCTGCCATTTCTGACAACATGGATGGATCTGGAGGGTAGTGTGCTAATAAGTGAAATAATTTAGAGAAAGACCAATACCATGTGATCTTACTCATGTGTGGAATCTAAGTAAACAAACACAACACAACCCAACACATAGAGATTAGTCTAGTGGTTCCCAGAGGGGAGGGGGTTTGGGGTGAGTAAAATGGGTGAACGGGGTCAAGCATATGGTGAGGGATGGTAACTAGACATGTGGTGGGCATCACCCTGCAGTGTGTCTGATGGGGAACTAGAATGCTTTACACCCGAAACTCCCATAATAAAAATAAAATACTTCGTATTCGTACAACACCTTTAACAAAGTTGTCACTTTTTTGGTTTCCCCATTTCCTTCTGCCGTCCCTTCTCTGAGAATGAAATGAGAACGCGAGATTGACCTGCATGTCTTGGAGACACCGTGTAAGGGTGGGAAAGTCAGGTTACGAGCGCTGAGACTCCAGCAGGACAGTGAGGTCCTCGTGTTAAAGTTGCCTCCATCTAGCCTCTCCCCACCACAACCCCCAACCAGAAAGCCTAAGAAAACCTGCTCTCAGCCCTCCTTCAATTCTCAAGGCTTCAGTACCTCAGGGAATGAGCTGGCTAGACTCTTTGTGATGCACCTGCCACAGTCCTTTTACAAGCCGGGAACCTGTTAAGTAACTTGTTCAAGGTCACAGAGCAAGTACCTGTAGAGCCAGTCAGGTCAACATAAAAAAAACGGCACCTTCAATGTGGTTTTTAAAAAGTCTGTGGTCATCTTTCCCTCCTGGGGACCTCCACTCTCATGCCTCTTTGCTGCCATAGCAACCAGGGTCTTTAGGATCGGAATCATCAAAGTTTTAAATACTTACACATTTAAGAATATATTTAAGATCTCTGACTTTGAACTTGATTCTTTCCAGGGTGAAATGGTGCAGAGAGGAAGATCTTGGCAACCCAGGAAGGGGATGTGTCAGGACTAACTCAGGGGATTCCCTTCTCCATGACAGGAAATCACAAATCCCCGTCCTCCCACCCCGATGGTTTGGGCACAGCTTTGAGCAAGAACAGTTTCATGCTGGTTGGATGGGGAAGGTTCAGATTTGACAGGGCTAAATAGGGCTGCAGAAACCATTCTTACTTTCCAATTCCGTAATCTCTCCTGCCACCTGATTAAAGCAGTCTTGGAGAAACCAGCCAGCTGGGCAGCAGTGTAGAGCAGGGGGTAAAGGGGGCAAAGGCTGGCCGGGCAGGGGGACGGCGCTGGCCAGACGCATGCTGTCCCCAGGGTGAGCTCGACAGACTGCGCGCACCTTGGTGACCTTACAGAGCAGACCTCAGTGATGGAGATCACGTGCTTCCTGCAGGGACCTCCCTCTTCACGGTCAAGGGCACAGCAGTGGCACACGGGAGGGGGGCCTGGGGACCGGGCTGGGGGTGGGCGCTGAGCCTGGGACCGGCCCCGCACCTTCTGCTCACAAAGCCACGCGGGGTGGCAGGCGGGGGCCCACTTCTCCCCGACCTGGGCTGGCCTGGGTGCAGGGGCTCGTGCTGTTGCACGTCCCCCGTCCAGAGTGCTCAGTAAACAGAAAAGGTTTATTAAAACGTTAGTTATGATTACACAGGTCGCTTTGTTTCTGGGGACCTGCAGCCCAAGGTTAAAACGAATGACGTGAAAGTAAACTCCTGGAGAACAACTTTTATGTAACTTGGAAATTCCCAGCATGTCCCTGTGGATCAAGGTCTGGGTTGCCAGTGCTCACACTGACCAGGACGGAGCACTTACAATTGTCCGAGAGGCTCCTGCGGTCGTGAAGCTGGAAAACATTCATGCTTTCAGGACAGATAGGCTGTGGGCTTATATATTTTCTTTCCCTTTTTACTGGGTGATACAGAAGCCACTGCACAATGAGTTACAGATCTGCGCCCTCTGAACCCGGTCCTGCAGCTCGTAAGGACTCCGAAGGCAGGGCTGTGACCTGCAGCGTCCTCACAACACCCCGCCTCACACAGACGAGGGACACATCACCGCCAAGCACAAGCACCTGGTCACTCCTGGCTGCCGTGCCCCGCCGGGTCCACGAGGTGTGCCCCGTCAGGCCGTCCTACAACAGGGCCCGCCCTGGACTGCCGAATTCCAACCATTTCCACGTGTAGGAGGGTAAGCGAACGACAGATAAACTGCTGGGTATTCCCACAAGGGAGTCCTCTCTGGCTGGGATTAGCTCAGCACTGTCTGTATGAGAGCTCAGCAGATGAATTCTGGGAGCTCATAAACTAGACAGAATATAAAACCCCTACCGGGGCTTCAGTTCAAGAAGGAGTAAGTTCCCTCTACGACTTTATGACGCTCGTCCCTCGATGGCCTCGTCCTACACTCAGGCGTGTGTCTTCCCATCACAGCAAACCACGGCCGCGGGGTGAGGGTGGGCATCCAACACCTGACTGTTGCCCCTGGGAACAGGTGTACAGGTCACAGTCCTGAGGACCATCATCTACACGCTCAAAGTGAGCTCACAGGAGCCAAACGAGGGTGCACGGCCTTGGGTTTAGGGGGTCCTAAGTGCAGAGATAACTGTGCATTTAAACACACGCCCCGAAGGCTGGGGGAGAGAGCAGGGATAAAGATTCGGGTGTTCTTTGATCTTTAATGCGCCTTTAAGATCCTCAGCACAGAACTTCTCTGAGATGTTAAAGAACTGGGGGGAAAAAGATGGACAGATGCTTAACTGCCGGTCTTACAATGAAATAAAGCATTTGGCATATCTTAAGGTTCCATGTGGTTCATGTTTCCTCGAATTACCGTTTTATGATTGAGAGGCCCGTGCAGCCCGTCTGGTCATTTTCACCTCAGGTATGTTTGCTGCCTTGATATCGGAAGAAGGGTTGTGCAGCCTGGCCCTGTACGAATCAGGTATGACCAAGGGCAACGCGTCCCATTTTTCAAAAGAAACAACCCTTACCTCCTCACCAAATGGCTTTATTCTCCTGGAAGAACAAAAGGCCTTCTCCACTTCTCTCCCCTTCCAAACATTTTCAGTTTGGTATCTCCCTCTCTGCTCAAATGCAGACACTCAACTAAATACTGGCTGCATTTAATTAAAGTCCCAGATTTCTGTCAAGTAGAAAACTAGCTGCTCCATCAGCCTTGCTGGCACTTGGGGCACCGCTGCGTCTTTCTAAGGGGTAAAGCCACCTTCTTGCAGACAAAGCCACTGCCACACAGGCTATTTACAAGGAGAAACAAGCAACCAGAGAGAGAAACGGTCCAATAGTTCAACAGCTTGGCTTCTAGCTTTTTAAGACTTTGGACAATTCACTCATCCTCTCTGGGGCCCAGTTTCGCAACCTTAAAATGGCAATCTATAGTGTGATTATCTGCAAGGTCCTAATAAGCTCTCAGATCTCATGATCCGTACTCTTAAGCCCAGCAACATTTAAACATTATAAAGAAACTAATTTTTTTTTAAATTAATTAATTTATTTATTTATTTTTGGCTGTGTTGGGTCTTCGTTTCTGTGCGAGGGCTTTCTCTAGTTGTGGCAAGTGGGGGCCACTCCTCATCGCGGCGCGCGGGCCTCTCACTATCGCGGCCTCTCTTGTTGCGGAGCACAGGCTCCAGACGCGCAGGCTCAGTAATTGTGGCTCACGGGGCTAGTTGCTCCGCGGCATGTGGGATCTTCCCAGACCAGGGCTCGAACCCGTGTCCCCTGCATTGGCAGGCAGATTCTCAACCACTGCGCCACCAGGGAAGCCCAAGAAACTAATTTTAAAGGAACTTGTAAAGAACTAACCAAGTCCCAGCATGGTGTTTATTTGTATCCATATTAACCTCAAGCATCTCCTGTCTTCACATCCATTTCAACTGTTCTGGAAAAATGAACATAGCATGTTTTGGTAAACAGAACTAGATTTTAAAGGCACCAGAGTGGCAAACTAAAGTAATTCCACAGGGCATCCTTTTCTAAGAGGAAAGACAGTTTTATACTGAATAATCATCACTTACTGGTTAACATTAGTTGCATTTCTTTTTCTTAAGACACATATACCTATAGATAAACTCCATCCCAAAATTAAGCAAAACAGCTTTCGGATATTTTGTGGCTGGATGCGTTTCTGCTGTGATGTTCTCTCCCAGGGAAATGTGAGCTCTTGCAGTGACTCAGTAGCCACTGCTGTGTTAATAAACCTTTCTCCTCGTCTTCTTTGTCCTCTGACCCGATTTTGTAAGCCTTCTGCCAGTTAATGTAAGGGGTTCCCTCACCCTACAGGCAGGGCCTCACTCTGGCTGCCCGGCAGCCCCAGGCCCCGCGGTGCCACCCTCCTTCCTGGAGCCTCTTCCCCTGACCTTTGACCCCAGACCCATCCTCGCTCCCCAACCTCTGACACCCCGCCTCCCCCACGGTCTTGCCCGGCTCCTCTGACTGTGGGTCCCACCACGATCTAGGGCTCCCTGATTTTCTCCGCATCACCCTCACTTCCCCGAGCCCCTGGAGCCCAGACCTCAGTCCAGAATCCCAACTGGACGGCCCACTTCCATGGAACAGAAACACGCTGCTCCACTTCCACTCAGCGTGTCTAAATCAGAGTCCCTCTCACCCCTTACCCACTGTCTCCCCTCCAAAAACATCTGATATTCAAGGGTAAATACGAGACCGGGCCAGGCCATCAGGAATTCACACCTTGCCCTCTGACAGCTGACTGACCACACGGATGGGACCCCCCAGAGGGAAGGCAACAAAATGGGAGCCAACACATAAAAAGAGGCCCAGAGAGAAAAGCCTAGAAGAAAGACAGTGACCACCTCCTGGGGCCAGATAACCTAAAGGCCAGTTTCATCTCAGTTTCCCATGCAAAACAGCTGCCTCCTCCACCCCTGCCCTTTCTACGGCTTAAGTTACTTCAGACGCCCTCTAACTCGCTGAAGAAAGTGGCCTGGAGACCGACCAGCCCACTTTCCTTACTGTACAGGCACACAAGATGTTACGTGGCTACACAGGTTTTCAGCCGCTTGGGGCAAAGCCCTCATCAAAACATCTTGCTGGTTAAAACAACACTAAAGTTAAACTAGCTGCACTGTCTTTATCTGATAAACCAGTAAGTGGACCGATAGTGCCTTGTTCCTCAAGTTGTGGAAGAAACCATCCGAAGGACTAAAAACACACGGTCAACAGTGCTGACCTCTGCAGACAGAAGCCTGAACGAGGTGGGGGGAGTCTTGTTTCTGCATTTTACAGTCTTCTACACTAGTGGTCTGAATACTTTTAACCTTGTGTATATAAAAATATAGTGGGAAAAATATATATAAAGTTCTAAAACATAAATTTTAAACATGAAAGTTTTAAACCATATAAAACTCCAGAAACTAGAACTTTACAGAAGGTCACATCATAAAAGAAGACCCAGTGCTGGCTCTTAGCAAATGTGCATCCCGGAAGCCTGAGGACGTCCATCCCGTGTACTGAAGTCACGGGGGCGGGGCTCATCCAAACAACGCGCTCAGTCACGGCTGTCACAGCCGCTGCTGGCACCTCCTGCATCACTGCTAGCGATAACGCTGTCACTGAGCATTTACTACGCACCCAACAGGGCTCTAAGTGCTCAGTCTATACCGACTTATTTAATCGTTATAAAAACCACAGAAGATCTCACCATCTCCACTTTACGGATGAGGAAACGGAGGCACAAAGATACACCGAGTTGCTCAAGGTTACACACTGGAAAGCAGTGCGAATGGGCCTTGAACCAAAGAGGTCTGGCCGGTGGCTACGACGCACAGCCTCTCTCAGCAGGGCAGCAGAGTTTGCCGGGACTCCACACGCACTGGGACTTCTCCAGCCACAGAGGGCCTTTCTGACGTGGGTTCCACCCACCTCGGGCTTGAACTCGGTCCCTCCTATCCCCTTTGCTTCGTTGTTACTGGGATATAGACATTGCAGTGGAGCTCCAAACAGCTACACAGAGATAACCTGGTACATCCTGAAGACACCCCATGTGTATAATGGAATTATAATGCCCAAGTAGGTAATGTTTACGTCTCCTCCACCAGGCTTGACAAACTTTTACTCACCGGAGAAACTATAAGAATATACAAAGTAACTTGAAGGAGTTAGTTTAGAAACTAAGAAATTAATTTGTTCCCTGAATTTCTTATTCCTGTATTTCTATCATCAACCAGCAAACGTTACACTGAGAGACAAGTAAATGCTCAACCCCCACTAGCTAAACAGCTATTTACAGCCATACAATCTACGTGGAAAACACAGAAGAGGGACAGGAAGGTGAGACAAACTGGTGAAGATTCTCGGTGCACATACGTCCCAAGGTAAACGTGAATCCAAATTCCTAATAACATTCAAAATACATGCCACATAACAGTAATAAATCCCAGCATGGAGTTTCAGAGCACAGCAGTTCCCACATACTCTTAGTTCTGGCCTTCAGTTCTGTGCTCTCTGAAGAAGATGCTCATTGTAGAAAAAATAAGAAGTAAGAGAAGAATAACGTCGTGAACGACTGGAATTGAACCCTTAAGGGTGGCTTTGTTTCGGAAACCAGACAGCCTCCTCTGGCACCTCTGCCACTGGGCTGCAGAAGTGAGTGTGCCACCCACGGCTTGTGTGGCCTGGACTGAGAGAGCTCTGAGCTTCCTCTTATCTGTGAAACGGAAAGTTGGGCTATTTTTAAATCGTCCCTTTAAACACGTTTTAAAATGCTTCCAACTATAAAATGCCATCTCTAGTCTTTCGAGACAGCAATCTGAATATTACTCATTTGCTGCGTTACTCGATCTCTTAAGACTGCATCGCTGAAGACGCTGGATTTTTAAAAAACTGTCTCTTTTACGTGCTGACGAACAACACTAATTTATAAAGACGACTTTCTAGGTTTCTATGAACAGAGGGCCGCCACTGAAGAACTAAACATTTCTGAATGAATAATAACCTGCCAATACTTAAGCCCCTCAAGGGTAAAGCAGTGAAAGGAGTGCACAGCTGCACCCGGGCCCCCGGTGTGATTTATCTCCTCCTAGAAGTCGGCCGTCCCTAGTCTCAACGTTAATGGCCACAGGTTCACAGTGTGGATGCAGCCTCGCCTGTCACGAGGGCCCAGTCTAAACCTCCCATCCAAGAGGGAAAACGTTCTTGAAACAACTCAAAAGTGCTCTTTGGCAAGCTTCAGAGATGTGTTCCATTAGGAGACTGGTGACCGTGTAAAGGATTGTCAATTTTAAGTGGCTGTGACCTTTCTTACTTTGACCTGCTGACCCCGACATTCCTTAGCAGCTGGGGAATGAGACGCAGTGGTGATGGATCCCATGGACCTTCCCCTTCCAGCAGCAAATGAAGTTTATCCAAATGTGTCTTGGGAAGAACTAATAAATGACGTTCCCTCCCTGAGAAATGACTGAAACCACCAAAATAATCCTTAGACAAAAACCCCAATTATTTACTGTAATGACTCTTAAGATAAAAATGAGGGAAATTCATTATAGTTGCAGGATGTTTCCAACAGGGCTACACATAACTGTGTATAGTCAAGGGTCATTCATCTGGTATTCTAGCAAATGGAATTTTCTGTAATATGGTCTTTAGGACCATCTCCAACACAACAAAAACCCTGCAACATCTTGAAATGCCTTTTGAAAGAAGAAAACTTTACCGTATGTACAGCTGTTGCGCTGCACTTATTTTACCGAACTTTATTAACCTTTTCTAAAACGTGCATACTGAAGTTTGTTACTCACGTTGGGGTGTGTGATTCTACTGTGATGTTTCATACACCAGGCGCCCTTCGTTTAGGGGAGCAGGATACACACCCGGATGTGCTGCTCCTGCCTTCTGTCCAGTTTCTTTTGGCCGCGCCACACAGCTTGAGGGATCGTAGTTCCTCGACCAGGGATTGAACCTGTGCTCCTGGCAGTAAGAACTCTGAGTCCTAACCACTGGACCACCAGGGAGGCCCCCCAGTCTTTCTAAGATGTAAGACAAAATAATGGAAAAAGCCACCAGAGTGATTACAGCATCCGTGTGGTGATGCGCACAGATCGGGTGAGATCACGCAGATGGAGGGGGGCCTGGATCGCCTCGTCCTACAGAGCAAGCAGCCACTCTGAGCAAGGCCGTGGGAGCTCAGGTAGCAATTAGGATTCCTCGCTCCCAGCCTCTTGAGTGAAGACACCAAAGTACGAATGTCCTTCACTAAAAGGTTTTCACTAACAATTAAACCAAAGTCATTTCTAACAAGAAAATACATAAACATCCCAAAGAGCAAAGGAAAGATAGGGTCCAATTCAGTTGTGTTCCATCAAGGGACACCTCTTCCCTGATGTGTGAGGGGTGAGCCCCACTTAGGAGTAACGTAGAGCTGACTGTCCAGTGGGTCTGTGTCCTAGTCACACAGCCACATGGCCGTGTGTGTGTGTCTGCATATATCCACACATGCGACTAGATATGGTAGTATCAGCATAATGCATATTTTCAGGTTTAAATATGACATTATTGTCTAAAGACTATAGTTTTGAGTAAAAATGATTCAGAATATATTTAATTACACTTTTATGCCTAACCTGACCTTTTAAGTATGATGTACTATCTAGATTGCAGCTACCAGTAAAGAAAATGACATCTGTAAACTCAGAAGCATAAGCAATTCATACCAGGGAGCCAAGAGTAATATGTATTTTTGTTGTTAATGCCTTCTGAATAAACTCAGATTAATATAATAGTTGTTAAGTACAGAAACAGAAAAGTATGAATTGACTAGTGACTTTTTTCTTGCTGTGGAACTTGTCAATCTATAAAATATGTTGTAAGACATTAAAGCCACTTATGATATATGTTAATGATGTAATAAACTAAACTTTAGCAAGGGCACCATGCTATCCTCTTTGAAACATTGTTACTATGTAGTATCAGGAGGACACTGGGACGCTGACGGGGCAGGCACTCCATCCTCCACCGTTTCCTTACCCCCCCTTCAGTGAGTGCGGGGGGTGGGTCTGTATGACGCACCTGTGAATGGGCAGGGAAGCCGCTCAGCTCCAGGGTGAAGTATCAGCAAGCTCCCTCAGCCCGGCGACACACCCTTCTCCCCTAGTGCAGACCTGAGGCTTGGATTCTCTCTCTGGCTCCTCTGTTCATCACGCGAATGGTCCCAAACTTGAACCCCTCAAACATCCATACATCATTCACGCATTTTAAAGGTCTGAAAGAATCTTAGACATACGGGCCCCCTTGCTAATTAATAAAGCAGTGCATCCTCACACCAACAGTCATCATTTGTTCAGATTTATCACAGTGGCTATAACCCCAACTCTGGGAAAGGGCAGAGAAGGTGTGGGTGGGCTCAGATCGACTCAATGCAATGACAAAAAAAAAGCATTAAACAGACCCACTCCCTCGTGGAAGGCAACCGGAGGACCATCTACTGATAATACAACATGTGCCTTCACGGGCAGGTCCCCCTCCTCACCTAAGGGCTTTGGAAGGGCACATGGTCCTCTCTGGCAAATACATGTTTATCGACATCTTTTCAGACGAGTGACAGTTCAGCATCCCTCCCCTCCCCTGAGGATAGAAAGGTTGTCTTTATCAATCCTTTTAAGTTCAGCTGATCTAAACAGTTTAAATTTACTGTGACACAGAGCTTGCAACATTTTACCTTTCTTGCCCTGTAACAAAATACTGCCATCAAATTTTGATTATGAAACTGGTGAAAACACAAGAATAAACATAATCTTTTGGACCAAGAGAACCTAACTTTTATGGCTTTTAGTGTTAACGCACAAGAGTTCCTAAAAATGGATACAGTCAAAACACTTTTTCTCTTTAAAACTGAACTCATAATTGTAACTAACAACTGCACAGATTGCTACACAAAATCTCTTTTTCTCTTTTAAAACTAAATCCTATTTCTTAAACTGCACATGATAAAAAAAAAAAAGCCAAAAAAATCCTATTGGGTTTCCATATGCACAAAAGAAATAAACCCTCGACCCGCAATTCACACCTCATACAAAACTTAAATGAATCTTTGACTTAAATATGAACATCGAACTATAAAATTTCAAGAAGAAAACACAGCAACATCTTTGTGACCATAAGTTAGGCAAAGATTTCTTTGATACCAAAAAGTGTGATCCATAAAAGAACAAACAAATTGATAACTTGGACTTTTTACAATGAAAAACGTCTTTCTGCCCTTCAAAATGCAAAAGGGACCAAAAGGACACCGTGAGAAGGATATTCTCCCTCTCCCTCCACTTTCTCTCCCCAGCATCCACCAGACACCCTGCCTATGGGCCCCTCCTGAGCCGCCCTGCAAGCAAGCAGCACATGCAGACGTGTAAGACGTGGTGGTTCTACTGCTCTTTGTAACAAGATTTTTTTCAGAACACGAACTTCCACATTCGGTACATGTATTAATTATTCGGGTGCCACACTGCCTTCGCTGGTCATGCACAGGATGGGAACCAAATTCTTTAGAAGTAATTCGTTTCAGAGTTTACTTAAGCAAGTACGGAAAAGGAACAGATAAAAAACTTTAATTTGTTTGCCTCAGTTAAAACAAACATGAAACTCTCCTAAAGTATCAGCCTCCCTGCATTATTTAGGTCATGCTCCGTAGCTTAGCTGTGTCAGCTGCTGGATCCTGGGGAGAGATGCTCTCATCTGGGCCTGGTACCAAAATATTATTTGAAGTACATAGAAACCAGTTTCTGCAGCGGCTTCCATGTCTTTCAGTATGGGTGGCCTCCAATAACGAAATCCTCTCTTAAAGAAAAATGAGAATCTCTGTCTTCACTTTGATAATTAGAGAAAGTACTTGCCTCCGGCTGAACTGCAAACATGTCAACACTACAGCGCCCAGTTCACGCTTAATGGCCCATCTGATACCTAACTGGACAAGAGGACACACCTCTCCCTGGAATTCACCGTGCTGCTTTATTTTTTCACAGCGTCTACCACTGAAATGACGTATCTTTTACACTCTCCGCCTGAAGGCCAGCCCTCCACCGCACCTACTCCAGCCCTGGGAGGGCAGGGCCTTCCAGCCCCTTGGCTGTGGCTCAGGGTCTCGGGCAGGCCCTGACGCACAGTAGGTTTCGGCTGATACTTCTCCACTGAAGAAACTCCATTTCTCCTACTGGGATTGGCTGCTACAGGTCTGCAAGCTCAGCAGATGTGACACAATTGGGATGGCCATTTAGAATATTTAACATTGCTTCTGCTGCATTGGTTTGGGGTGTAAAGGGCTGTGGGTTCCTTGTTTTACACCCTCAAGACCTGTGCTGTCCAAACATGGTGGCCACTGGCCACATGTAGCTACTGGGCACTGGCCACATGGCTGGTCCAGCCTGAGAGACGCTGTGAGTATAAAAATGATCTCACTAACCATGTTTATGTTACATGGGGAGAAAATAACATTCTTAATCCGCTGGGTTAAACACAATGTGCATCATTACATCTAATTTCACTGCTGCTTTTTCCCCTGTGGTATGACTACTAACTGAGACGCTGAACCTGTGTATGTGGCCTGTAGCTGTACTTCCATCCTACTGCTCCTGGAGGCTTAGCTCTAAACGTTCCCCGCACCTCCGCCTGAGGGGACTGCCTCTTTCCCCTGTTAGATACCCACCGGGGTGGACACACTGCAGGGCCTTGGGGTCTGAGGGCCCAGCCCCCGAGGTGCCAAGCCCGGGGCAGCGGATGGAGCTGCCACGACCATGGCACAAAGCCGGCCCCCAATTTCTTACCCATTTTCTAGTTTGTTTGCTGACTTCCTGGCAAATGGTATCAGAAACTATTCTGACACTGTGTTTCTGACCCATCCCACCCTCTAAGACATCTACCCGGCTCCTTGGGGCCCCTGGTCAGGACGGGTGGGAGCCCTCCCTCACCTCTGGCCCAGCGCCCTCTTCAGGCAGAAAGGGAGGCCCCGAACTCCACAGAGAGCCTTCTACCGCCAAGGTCACACTGCAGGGCCTCGGGGACGTGGCATCACGCGGGGTGCGGGGCTGAGCTGCGAGGCGACAGGCCCGGGGCTGCGGGCTCGGGGAAGTCGGGGGAGATGAACCACACAGAACAGAGCAAAACCCCAAATGACGTAACATGTCAACCAGAGAGGGGACGACCAAGTCACAGAGCCGAGCTTTTATCTCAAATTTGATTTTTTCCTCCAGTTTATAAAAACGTTTAAAGGAACATCTTCACGCCGAAGTACAAAAACAATAGCCTCCGCCTTGAAATGCGCAGACTGTTATTTCATTTGGAGTAGGTTTGGGGCGGGGGGAGGCTCTAGATTGCGTGCTGTGGGCAGAACACGGCTGGTCAACATGCTCTGAAAGACACCCTTGCAGTTGCTTCCCGCTGCAGTGTGTTCTGAAAAGTTGATACAGTCTCAAGGCCGGTGCCAGTATCTGTCTGTTGACCTGAAACACTGTATCTCAGAGAAAAGCTGCCAGGACAAGGAGAGATCGCATAGGATACTGTTTTCATCCTCCGTGTAAAAGTTACAATGTTAATAAAAGTATTATTTATGCTTGATCAAACGGTATAAAGACAGATGCCAGGAGAAACATCTTACAGCGCACCCAGGAGTGTAACACTTGGAAACATGCCTCCTGGTGTTACTAAGGCAGTTTGGCTAAAAATAGCAAGCAGCCCCCAGCCCCCCTTGGCCGCCCACTTCCCCCTGGAATCCGGCTGATGGAAATAAAACATGGAGGGGCCTGACCCCCTCCAAGAACATTACATCAGTCTTCCTTATTAGGAAAACTTCTTCCAACCTAACATTGTGCCCAAAACAATCAGAGTTTACTTCTCAATGAGCAGCTCTAGGACAGCTGCCCTAACCAGAAGGGTCTAAACCTTGGGAGGAATGCGGGCGTCAGGCAGGCTCCCTTCTGCCGCGGATTTTAATTCTCTGAACCGTGGCACCGAGACAGAAAGCATTAAGGAGGTGCATATTTCATGTCCCCCGAAGGAGGCACATTTAAGAAGGCACATTGACTCTTCCTCAAATGTTCCCTTTCTACATACTTTCTGACATATGCATGTTTACCGTGAACAGAGAGAGCAGAAATCAGAAATTCTTCGATTCTTGATTTATCGTAACTGCAATACTGGTTCTGACCAAAGCTTTTGGTATCTGACCTTAAGATGATGAGAGGATCATGTGGAAGTTAAGAAGCTGAGAAAGACCTCCCTCCCTCCCCCTCCCCGAACCTTTACTGTTATGTCTGATTTGCTAGACAACTTTGGGTTATCCTTTGGGCTCTGTTACCATATTAACATGTTAACTTGGCAACAAAAGCAAAAATTAACACGTGGGACTACATCTCAAACTAAAAAGCTTCTGTAGCAAAGGGAAACATCAACAAAATGAAAAGGCAACCTATGGAATGGGAGAAAATATTTGTAAATCATCTATCTGATAAGGGGTTAATATCCAAAATATACAAAGAACTCAACTCAGCTGCAAACCCCCCCCCCAAACAATCCAATTAATTACTGGCAGATTAACTAAATAGACATTTTTCCAAAGAAGACATTCAAATAGCCAACAGGCATGTGAAAAGATGCTCAACATCACTCATCATCAGGGAAATGCAAATCAAAATCAGAATAAGATATCACCTCACACCTGTCAGGATGGCTGTCATCAAAAAGAACACAAATAAATACTGGAGAGGGTCTTTACTAAGGCAGTTCGGCTAAAAATAGAACACAAATAAATACTGGAGAGGGTACTGGATGAAGCCTCCTATATTGTTGATGGGAATGTAAATTGGTGCAGCCATTATGGAAAACAGCATGGAGGGTCCTCAAAAAATTAAAAATAGAACTACCATATGATTCAGCAATTCCACTCCTGGGGATCTATCCAAAGGAAATGAATTTACTATCTTGAAGAGTTATCTGCACACTGATGCTTATTGCAGCACTATTTACAACATTCAAGACATGCAAACTACCTAAGTGTCCATGAACAGATGAATGGATAAAGAAGATGTGGTACATATACATGATGGAATTATTACTCGGCCATAAAAAAGAATGAAAGTTTGCCATTTGCAGCAACATGGATGGACTTGGAGGGCATTATGCTAAGTGAAATAAGTCAGAGAAAAACGAACACTCTATGTTACCACTTATATGTGGAATCTTAAAAACAAACAAAAAAACACACACAAAACACGACAACAACCAAAAGGTACCTCAGGTTAATAGAGAACAGATTGGTGGTTGCCAAAGGTGGGGGAAATGGGTGAAGGTAGTCAAAGGCTACAAACTTCCAGTTGTAAGATAAATAAGTCATGCGGATGTAATGTACAGCATGCCGACTATAGTTAATAATACTGTATTGTATATTTGAAAGTTGTTGAGGGTAGAACTTAAAAATTTTCATCACAAGAAAGAAAATTTGTAATGACGTAAGGTGATGGATGTTAACTCAACTTATTGTGGAGATCATTTCACAATATATACTTGTATCAAACTGTCGCATTGTACACCTAAAACTAACACAATGTTATTCGTCAATTATATCTCAATAAAACTGGAAAAAAGAAAATCATACTTTAAAATGTGATATAATAAACTCGTTTTCAAAAAAATTACGTTAACTAATCTAGACTTCTTGTTATGAAAGGTAAGACTTAAGAAGTTAAGATGTACGTGTAAAATAAAAATTAACGAAGGCAAACCTCTGCCCTAAACAATTACCTTTCCATGAATATAAATAGGGTTATTTATCAGTTTGCTGATCTACTTGGTATTTGACTTTTCTTTCATCTTGACATAACGACTATTTTCATCGGAAAGAAGAAAGGGTTACAAAAAAGTCCTAAGTCTCCAGTCCACAATGGGGCAGTGGCATTAAAGGTAACACTACATCCTAAAGCGATTAATTTAGAAACAAGCAATCCTGAGCAGCAAGGGTCCAGGGCATCCTGCTCTGTGTACAGCGAGCCCCTCTTGACAGGCAATCACTAACAGACTGCTTGCCCTCTCCCCGGTTTCCAAGGTGGGTCCCTGACAAAACCCCGTCAGTCACGTGTTCATGGAACCGGGGAGGGAGGAACAGCTTTCAGAGGAGGGTTGTGCACTGAAGGAAGACGGGCCTGGAGGGTGGCTGTGACAGCTCCAGGCTTGTGCTTCGACATCTAGCTCATGACTGAACTTTTCTAACTTGAATGTTTTCAAAGGCAAGAAAAACAAATACACCCGAATCTCTTCTGCTCAGGACCTGGACGGTCCTCACTGTTTCCATGATGGGCCAGGCACTGGTGCCCTGGGAAAGCAATTCCATTTAAGAACTCAAAGGGCTTTCCATCTCTGGGGAGTTTTCTCCACATACTTCTTACTGCTTTAGGGGTTAAAGGCGGTGTGTCCTTCTCAGGAGTGAGGCTCTGGGGTCAGACCGCCCGGGTTAAATTACTGGCTGAGTGTCCTTGATCCCTTAACCTTCCTGAGCCCACTTCCTCATCCTGGAGTTGGGGTTACAACGGGATTTCTCTCCTGGGCTGCGAGGGTGAAGTGAGTTAGGACATACAGAATGCTTAGAGCTAAGCTCGAGCAAACCTTCAAGAAGTGCAGAATATCCAGGATGACCATGTAATTCAGTGTCCAAACAGGGACCTTTTTGTCCAGGAAAGATGTGACCTGGGCAGGACTCGCCCCCAGTAGGCAGACTGACAGTCCTGGGAAAAGTGGAACCTACAGTGATCCCAGTAACACTCCACGGTGCCAACGCCCCGCAGTGCAGACATGAACTGATTTAGAAAATTAACAAAATGTGTGCATCACTGGTACCAGAGGGTCTGAGATCAGAAGAAGAATGCCTTAATTTAAAAAAAAACCAGTAACTGTAATGTGAAAGTGTTTATCTTAAAAAAAACCTAACAGTTTCATGTGAACCACCCATTCTGCTGACCTCAGAACATTCCTTTTCAACATCATCCCAAATGCATCGCAAAGATTCGTTTCAACGGTTCTGGCAACGTGGTCACTTCCTCAGAGCCCCTCCCCACGGACACCAGGAAGCCGCGGAGGAGTAACCCAAAGAAAGAGGTGACAAGGGCACAAGTTCACATCCACAGACTCAGGCGTGCTCCAAGGTGCAGCTCTACGGGGAACTGGGCCACTTCCCTCCTACCTGGGCAAGAGCCGGCACAGAAACATGTCTGTTAAAAATGAGCTTTTAACCTCACGCCGGTCAGAATGGGCATCATCAGAAAATCTACAAACAACAAATGCTGGAGAGGGTGTGGAGAAAAGGGAACCCTCTTGCACTGTTGGTGGGAATGTAAATTGATACAGCCACTATGGAGAACAGTATGGAGGTTCCTTAAAAAACTAAAAACAGGGCCTCCCTGGTGGCGCAGTGGTTGAGAGTCCGCCTGCCGATGCAGGGGATACGGGTTCGTGCCCCGGTCTGGGAGGATCCCATATGCCGCGGAGCGGCTGGGCCCGTGAGCCATGGCTGCTGAGCCTGCGCGTCCGGAGCCTGTGCTCCGCAACGGGAGAGGCCATAACAGTGAGAGGCCCGCGTACCACAAAAAAAAAAAAAAAAAAAAAAAAAAAAAAAAACTGAAAACAGAACTACCATATGACCCAGCAATCCCACTACTGAGCATATACCCTGAGAAAACCATAATTCAAAAAGACACATGCACCCCAATGCTCACTGCAGCACTATTTACAATAGCCAGGTCATGGAAGCAACCTAAGTGTGCATCAACAGATGAATGGATAAAGAAGATGTGGCACATATATACAATGGAATATTACTCAGCCATAAAAAGGAACGAAATTGGGTCATTTGTAGAGATGTGGATGGATCTAGAGGCTGTCATACAGAGTGAAGTAAGAAAGAGAAAAACAAATATCGTATATTAATGCATATATGTGGAACCTAGAAAAATGATACAGATGAACCGGTTTGCAGGGCAGAAACTGAGACACAGATGTAGAGAACAAACGTATGGACACCAAGGGGGGAAAACCGCGGTGGGGTGGGGATGGTGGTGTGCTGAATTGGGCGATTGGGATTGACATGTATACACTGATGTGTATAAAATAGATAACTAATAAGAACCTGCTGTATAAAAAATAAAATTAAATTTAAAAAGAAAAGAGCTTTAGTGGAAAACGTTCAGCTGGCGTCCTCTTTCCTCCCTGGGCCCTTTGCAGCGGCTCCATTGTGGAAGCTCTTTACTATAAACAGTTGAGCACGACTCTGGGACTTGACGTGTGTGCAGGCCGGCCGCCCGGGGCCCCCCACAGCCTCGGGCCCGAGGGGGCCACACCCGCAAGACAGGGGAGCAGCCGGGACGGCACCCTGCTCTCCTCCAGGCCCCGATACCGCGGCGCTGTCTCCCCTAGGCCTTCAGCCTCCCCACCTACAAAACTGGCCCGAGGCCCGTTTCTGACCTAACTCACCGGGGCTGCCTGTGGAACCTCGGAGAAGAACATCTGGGAAAGTTTCTGCTCACTCAGCAGCGTGCATCCTCCCCGGATCCCGCCCCGCCCCCCACGTATCCATTCAAGAGGGACGCAAGACCTAGAACTCTCACGTGTCTGTCCAAGGCCCCAGACCAGCCGGTAGTACCCCCTGGCTGGCCTGTCCACGCAAGGCCACTGCTCGTTTAGTTACTGTCTGTCTCCCCCTGAGACCGCGATCTCTCTAAGGGCGGGTCCACGTCTGCTTTACCCTGAAGTCTGTCACCTGAAGTTCAGCACACCGTCCCTGAATGAATCCTTGAGCCGGGAGAGGTAGGAGGAGAGGATGGCTATGGAAGCTTAATGGATGCCAGACACCGCCCGCTCTGCACGCAGGCTCCCGCGCTCCCGCGTCTGTCTCTGCATCTGCCCGGATGCGTCACGTGGCCGTGTGCGTATGTACCCGTTCTCTGCAGTACCGCCGAGCTGGACCAACCCCTCTCTCACCCGTGTAAGGGGAGGCAGCCGAGGACAGCGCTTGGCACACAGGTGTGCCGGGAGCTACCACCCTCTCTGTTCCCCCAGCAAACGGCGCCACCACTGACGCAGCTCCTCCACTCAGCACCCAGGGCTCACCTCACCCCTCACGCAGCCATCTAACCCCACCACCCCTGCCCCTCCCCCTCCCGGACGGCCTCCCACGCGCGCTGCCTCGTGCCACCCAGAGAGGTTTTCAAGCGGCACGTCTCATCCTGTAACTTCCTGACGCACACGCCCCCCGTCGCTTCGGCCTGCTCTCAGGACAAATCCTGAGTTCTCCGACCTGGGCCACCAGGCCCGGCGGGCTGGCTGTGGCCTCTCCCCACCGCCCCATTCTCGGGGTCCAGCCCCGCATCCTGGGCAGCAGCCCTTCCCCGCGCCCCCGCCCTCACCCTGTCACGGCAGCACCTACGCGAGCGCTCCCCGTGCGCCCTGCATCTGGTCTCTGAGACCCTGCATCCTCCTTACCCGGACCTGGGGCTCTTCCAGCTCGAGCAACACGAGGACCAGGAAGCAGCTGATGGCAGAGACACGAGGGCTGGGCCAGGGGACACCCGGGTCTGCTGTGGCTCCCCAGGGTGGCCCTGTCTCCACTGCGTTCCCGTCTGTGACAACCGGTACCAGACTTTAAGGCCAAATGTTCTACTGAAAAAAACCTCTGTACACACAAGGAAGAAGCTCGCGATCACGCTGCATGAAAGAAGTTCGACGAGGGGCGCTCGTCTGTGAGATTCTCTCTCATCTCCGTTTTCCTGCCACTAAATCAGCTGGCTGTGACTTCTCTCCATTCACGTGGCAATGTGGTCTTCCGTTTTTCCCCAAAAGACTAGAATTATGAAAACTCATTTTATGAATCCCAACTTTTGGCAAAGTTTAACAGTGGATAAAAACAAACAACCCAATCAAAAAATGGGCAGAAGACCTAAATAGACATTGCTCCAAAGAAGACATACAGATGGCCAGCAAGCACATGAAGAGATGCTCAACATCACTAATTATTAGAGAAATGTAAACCAAAACTACAATGAGATAGTTTTGATTTTTGATGATGGCAATTTTGACACCGGTCAAAACTGCCATCATCAGAAAGTCTACAGATAATAAATGCTGGGAAGGTATGGCGAGAAGGGAACCCTCTTGCACTGCTGGTGGGAATGTAAGTTGGTGCAGCCACTATGGAGAACAGTATGGAGGTTCCTTAAAAAATTAAAAATAGAGCTACCATATGATCCAGTAATCACACTCATGGGCATATATCTGGAGAAAAACACGGTCCAAAAAGATACATGCACCCCAATGTTCACAGCAGCACTACTGACGATAGCCAAGACTTGGAAGCAACCTAAATGTCCATCAACAGATGAATGGATAGGGACTTCCCTGGTGGCGCAGTGGTTGAGAGTCCGCCTGCCGATGCAGGGGACACGGGTTTGAGCCCTGGTCCAGGAAGATCCCACATGCCGTGGAGCAACTAAGCCCTGCGCCACAGCTACTGAAGCCCGCATGCCTAGAGCCCGTGCTCCACAACAAAAGAAGCCACAGCAATGAGAAGCCCGTGCACCGCAACGAAGAGTAGCCCCCGCTGGCCGCAACTAGAGAAAGCCCGTGCGCAGCAACAAAGACCCAACGCAGCCAAAAATAAATAAATTTATATATATATATAAAAAATAAACTATAGTTTCTTTTTTCCTCATCTAGCATTAATGGTTTTTGACCAATTACTTATTAAAGTGCTACGGTATAAGTCTTTCAGTAGAAACTGGTTTGGGATGAACACAAAAAGTCCACAGGGATTTTCCAATTTAATACAAGAGGTTGGACAACTGTCCTATTAACTTATCAAATAAAGTTTTATTGTGCCTCTTTCTTCTGTTTGAAAATGTAGGTCACTTCTGATATATGGGGACGGGCGGGAAAAACGTATTCTGGGGACAGAGAGAAGTCAGCAGCCTCTGAAGTAGAGAATAGTGTTGGTACGACTGGTGGGGAAGACACATCCGGGAAGAAGGGAAGAGAGGGTGCGGCTCGAATGGAACAGAGGAAAGACAAGGCAAGAGGCTGCAGGAAGCAGCACGCGTGGCAGGCCTGCCGGCCAGCTGGCAACACACCATCGACGTGTGGGCCGAATCTCAACACTGCCATTCACTTAACCTCTGCAGGCCTCGGTGTCCTCTTCTTTAAAAGAGGGAACAGTAACACCTGCTTACGCAGCTTCTTGCAGGTTTAAGTGAGGTCATGGATGTAAACATTTTAGTTTCCTCTCACTTTCCTTCAGTATTCAGAAAATATGAACATTAAGTTTGGTTTGTTCTAAGATCGCAGAATCTAGTGGAAAGCTTGAGGCAGACGTTGAAAAGCAGACCTGAGCTTCCACTGTCAATGATCCCGTCATGACCACAGGCACCGTCAGGGCCCAGGACGGACAGCCCCCCGTGCCCTGTCCTCACACCCCTCACACCGGTGGGAAGGGATGCCAACCACCTCCCCGTCTGTCCTGAAGGTGGGTGGTGGCCTCACGGTGCATTTCAGGAGAAAGGCCACGTGTGTCTGCAGTGAACATACAAGTTACTCATGCTATGAACCAGAGGCAGAAGGAATGAATGGACACCACTCCTGTCCTGAATTCAGAGCTCCAAGTAGCTCTGGACACTGACTAAGTTAAAAAATGAAATATATTCATAAAGCTGAATCTTTCATTACTTTGCTAAAGACTAGGATTCAGGCTATTTCATGAAATCAGATAATTTATCACTCAGGATATTTCAGGGAGAAATACATTTTGTGAAGCCAAGCCTTTCCTTCCCACTGTTTACAGCACAGAATGAAAGTACACTCTGCTTGAAGGTTTGAATTCTACCAGTGTTGAGCGCTCAGAACGCAAATGACCATAGCTCTAAGTTTGACAAGTACCCTGACTTTTTGTTTCCTGTCTCCTTTTATGCCCTCAGTGGTTTACATTTTGTGCAAAACATCTTATCAGTGATGGTGTGAGAAGCTTTCTTTTAAGAGAGAGAGAGGGACTTCCCTGGTGGTCCAGTGGTTAGGACTCTGTGCTTCCACTACAGGGGGCCTGGGTTCAACCCCTGGTCGGGGAACTAAGATCCACAAGCTGCTTGACGTGGCCAAAAAAAAAAAAAAAAAAAAGTAAAAAGGAAAAAAGGAGAGAGAGAGAGAGAGAGAGAGAGAAACACAGAGAGAGAGATTCCAAAGACAGCCGTGCCCAAATTGCATGGTATCCTTGCTGGGTTGAAAGCCAGTGAATGACGTTTCCTGCTCAATATCCTGGTCTCCGGTCTCTGACCGCAGGATGAGCACATTCAATCCCTAAACTGCACAAATGCCACGATTTCCTTGTTGTCTCCGAACGCACAGGACAGGCCCTAAGACAAAGTGGCGGCTCCCAGCTGCAGGAGTGACCCTGGGTGACAATTCACAGCAGAAAGCCCCCTTCAGTGTGATTCCCTTTCACTCATGGCAGGGGGTGTCTCTCTTCTTACTTCTCTGTCACAACCTGGGGGGTGCGCTCTCCCGTCTCAGCCCCTCGGGCTCAGTCTCCTCACAAGCAAAATTAGTAGGTGAGGTTACATTCTTGCTCTAAAACTTGGACTAGCTCTGCTATAGGGAAGTGAAAAATAATTGTGAATAACACTGACCAGGAAACAGGAGATCAGGGTACCCGCGTCTACTATTAGTTCTACTACTAATGAGCCGTCTCTTAATATTCCTGGAACTTAGTTTTCTTCCTAATTTGTTTTTTCAAAAGGAATAAATATTCACTGTGGAAAACTCGAGTCTCAGAAAATGAAAGTACTAGGATAATAAAGTAAAAGTGAATCTTCCTCCCCCGAACAACCCTTCCTCATAGGGTGCCATCCCCAGGGAACAGCTCTGCTTGTGTTCAGCACTCTCTTCCCAGATCTTCCACTGTGCAGACACCTGCACGCACAACACACACAACACACGGACGTTTACAGGTAGGGCTTCTGTGTGATCACAGCAGCTGGATCACGTGTGTGCACCTTCCTCAGTGATGCTTCATCTCCCAGGACGGTCACAGACGCCCCTCCCCATCGCCGCCCCGAACCCCTACCCCAGCTGGGCTGTAGCCCACGTGTGCCGGGGCACAGACAGGCCGTCCCTCATCAACGAAAGACACAGCCTCCTCAAGGAGTCTCTAGTACAAGCAGTGGAGCACTGAAGATCCTTGTACAACTTGAGTACGTATTTTGA
This sequence comes from Hyperoodon ampullatus, assembly GCF_949752795.1. Taxonomy (NCBI): domain Eukaryota; kingdom Metazoa; phylum Chordata; class Mammalia; order Artiodactyla; family Ziphiidae; genus Hyperoodon; species Hyperoodon ampullatus. The sequence goes on from NC_136919.1 coordinate 126,345,044, forward strand.
GTTTTCTGTGGGAAAAATTTCTAGAAATTGCGGGGTCAAAGGGTGAGTGAATTTCACATAAAGTGTGAGGGCCACACTGCCCTTGAGAAGATCTTATGACCTTATCTTTATCTGAAAAAGGAGAAAAGAAGAGGTGATGCGTTTCCAGTCTTTTTCCAACTGAACCTTGAATTCAGCTCAATTAGGAAGCTTTTCAAACCAGAATGGAAGATGAGGCGGGGCTCTGAGATCCAGCTGCCTTTCAGCCAGTCCACTCATTTCAGGCCCTGGCTTCACGAGCAAGTACTGAGACTTTGTTTTGCTTTGGTCGTAGTTGCCAAATTACATTGTTTTTCCCCGTGGAATAACATCGTCTTTCCCCGTGGCAATGCTGCTAGCCAGAAAGGAAAGTGCTGCTTATTTCTAGAAGCGGGTAGGAAACGATTTCCTGGCACTTGCTACATCATCAGTTGCAAATCTCACTTATTTAAGGGACAAAATACTCCCTCGCAGGTGTGGGTCTCAAACTTCTTAGTGAGCATCACAGTCATCCAGAGCCTGAAAAAGCACAGACCGCAGGGACCCACCCTCAGAGTTTCTGATTCAGTAGGTCTGGGACGGGGCCAGAAATGTCTGTTTCTAACCATTTCCCAGGTGATGCTGCTGCCGGCGGTCTGGGGAGCATGGCTTTTCAGAACGCTCTGTAATCACTGGGCACGCATTTGCAACTAGAGGGCCACGGCCTCACTCCGGGGAGATGGCGCTTCACATGAGTCTGAATGCCAGTCAGTCACCCTGATTACTACACGACACCTTCTCTCTGCTACAGGTCACCGCCGCGCAGAAAGGGGCAGCCAGGACCACACGGGCAGCCCCAGAGTCACCCCTTCCGCCCAACACCTACTGTCGCACAGGAACTGGTATTTGAAAGCACGTAAGACGACTGCAAGGTACCTTCACCTTGTTCTCTTACAAAGGAGACTCCACTGATCAGATGGTGAAAGGTACTGACACTGATGCCTTCCGATAATCCCCAGGGACGTACAGCCACTTAAGAGACACGCGTCAAACGGACAAATTCAGCTCTCAGTTACCCAAGTTCTGAAAGCAAACACAAGAAGACAGACAACGTGAACCTGAACCTTCGCTCTGACTGTGGGCTGTGGATCTACAGGGCACCGCCAACACAGTTCCTGTCCTACATCTTGTATCTGAGAATGACGGTCGTACAGTGTGCGGTGGGGGTAGACGTGAACAAAGGAACAGGTTCATGTTTACACAGTCGTGACAGGACAGCGAACTCTGCTGGACAGGGAAGAAGGCAGGCCACAGGGGAGAGCGCCTGACCTGCCGGGCGCACCGTCAGGCCGCAGGCTGTTCACCGGTCAGCTGTGATACACCTGGTTCACGATGTGTTTTCAGAGCTGAAGTCAGAGCATGTGAATTCACGTCAGAGGAGACAGTTATGCAATGACGGAAAGGAGAGAAGAGCGAGCCAAGACAGTGTCCTAGAGCGACACGGCGGCCCCTGCGGCGACAGGCAGAGGGAGGCTGCCCATCCACCGCGGTCCCTCGGCAGCTCCAAAGGGGGCTCGTCGAACCGGCCAGCGCCGTAAGGACGGGCAGGACCACCTCAAGTCCCCGAAGGCGCACGTCACGTTATTCCCTAAGACCATGGCTCTGCTTCCGGCCGGCGCTTTCGAAGTCTTGACTAGTCAAGTTCTTTATTTGAATAAATCTTTCTTTTTTTTTTTTTAAATTATGATTTTAGAGGTTTTTAAACTCCTGACAACCTCTCTTATGGGTAATCAAAATCAGATACTGCTGCTGAAAAACGAACAAAGGGGTGAGGAAGAAGTGACAAATAGGTCCCCAAATTCCTTTTTAAAGCGTCTAGAGAGATTCCACAGATTATACAGATATCCAGGAAACCTGTGAATGTATCCATCCAGACGAAGAGCTATTTGCATATTTTCCATGATTCTCTGCGTGTGACAGTCCAGCCAGGCCTTCCTCACCCCCTCCCCGCGGGCCCCTCTCCGGCCACGAAGCTGGACGCCCACCATCCTGCAGACACGTGGCCTTCTCCACCCAGGTCCACTTGATCAAACCTCCCTACTCTCAGGCCTCGCTTGCTGTCTCCAGAATCTTCCCCTGCTCCCAGGAGGGCTGGTCACCCCTCCCTGGGGTCTCCGCAGCGCCTCCTTCAACCTCGGGCCTCACCAGCCCTCTCTGCTGCCATTCCACGACCCCACTCATTCGGGGACACCTAAGTGTTCTCTGAGTCCGTGAGTGTTTGCTGAGGGAAGGAGTGACACTGATTTGTTTGCTCGCTTTTTAAAGTGTCAGGAAAGGTTTCCCAGTATGTCCTCCCCCAGCCGTCACGGAAGACAGCCCGTGGGCCGTTAAGGCTCCGTTCCCGCGGCACAACTGTCTTCCCCTCATCGATTCTGAGAAATCTTACATAACCGGAGAACTCTGTGGGTTACAGAAGGCCTCGGCCACCGCAGGGCTCTGTGCGGTGAGAAGACGCTGTTTTAGGGGAGATGAACCCAGAGCGAGAAGAGCCCGCCCGCCTGGGGAGGCCCTGCCTCCGCGAGGCGCGTTTTCTTCCTTCTGGAAAAAGGAGATTTTATCATTTTTAAAAGGACAGACGATGGTCTCCCAGGACTGTTCTACAATTCAATAAAGAATGTATGTAAAACACTTGGAAAATTCACAGTGTCATGAACTATTTGTTGAATAAATGGATTAAGCAATTCACGTGGACTTGAGTACCGAGAGAGACCAGCCCAGAGCAGCCTTGACCACCAGGCGTATCCGATCTTGAGCGCTCATTTCTGAAGGTGGTCTAGTCATGGTTTTCTACAGGAATTGTGGCCTAAGACAGAGCAAAACAGAAGGAAACACAGAGCTCTCTGACCTCTGGGTACACGATTTCCCCGTGGATGATGACTCAGGGTAACAGCACCGACAAAGGCTGGGTTTCTGCTGCGCCGGCCTCTGCTGAGACCCAGCAGGGCAGGGCGTGCCCTCCCCACCTGCACAGACGCCCTTGGGAGAGGCTGCGAGGACCTCCTGAGGCAAGAGGAGGGGAGCCAGGATAGGCAAAGCGCGCAGATGTGGCAGGAAGTCTGGATCTCCGCATCGCGGCTTCCGGCCCGGGGAGCTGCTGCCAGTCCCTCGGCCTGGGCTCACTCCCCGGTGACATCATCTCATCTCCACGCTGCAGCCCCACAGAAGCCTCCGCAACCGATGAGTCCCCGACTTCCATCTCAGCTGCGTCTCCCCAAGCCTAATATGGAAGGCCCCTGAGTCACGGGAGGGACCTCCGCGGTTGTTAAAATAACAGAAGTGCTTATTAATCACAGTTGGAAACCAGTGCACGTACCACGGGGATGGCTTTCCAGCTCCGCATCGCCACCACCTGGAACGGTGGCTCTAAATCCGACCACTGGACTCCTACAGCACACAAGGCCCACGTCAAATCTGGTCATCCTGTGGTCTAAGACAGGAGATCACTGAAAATCAAACGTAAACCTAAAGTGCTCTTTTTAAACTATGTGAACTTTTCTCTTGAGCTCAACAGAGATCAACCCCTGACCACGGGGAACTGGTGATTTCTGTAAACTTTGTCCTGTGACCCAGCTTAGAGGTTACAGCAACTCATTAATTATCCCGTTTCCCAGATTACACTATCTCCGAAGGGTATTATCATAAAGCATTCCAAAAGGTTTGGCGGTCAGTCTCTTACTTTTCCTACGTTGCCCGCGGTGGTAAACCTTTCTGCAGTCAGAATTCCCTTCTGGCAAACACACAGTGGCCAAGTTTAGAAGCTGGACTTGGGTCAGATGACACCATACGTTTCCCTGGTCTCCGTATACTAGGATATATATGCACAACTAACACAACTACACATTTCTTTAAGCCACCTCTATCATCATTTTTGGAGGTCACGGGCACTTGGGATTTTTGTGAAGCTTGTATTTCTAATATAGTTTTGTGGATGACAGGCTTATAATCTGAATGAGAGTGTGGCACTTCCTGTCTGAGATCCATCTTTGTACTTCTCCAAGACCAGGGAACCATATCCCCCAGAGTCACCAGCTTCCTGAGTGTTTCAGCCCAGCCCTCCATGAGAGCAGGCAAAGCTGAGGCGGAGGAAAGGCAGGGCTGCACGGGACACCCTTCATCTCCCTCCTTACACGGTACGGGGACAACTCAGATCGTCTCCTCCGGTCTTTCACTTTATGGGAGGACAACAGAAACCCGGGGGCAACGCGGGTGGCCTGGGAAGCGACAGCTGGCGTGCACAGCCCGAGCCAGGACCACCAGTGCACCAGAAGACAGGCTTGGGCTGACGGCCACTTCCTCGGCTGGTTCAGAAAATAAAGGAATGCGGCCGAGAAAGACAGGCGGGCAAGTCACAGATGCATCTAGACTGTGTACTACATCATCATCTCAAGAGATCTGTACCGCACACAGCTTTCCGGGTGGCCCCGGCCAACGCCAGGTGTGTGTTGGCCTTGTAAGAAAACCCAGAGGTTCAGCCCGACCCTGTGGTTTCAAGCACTGCAGCCTTTAATCTGTCTGCTGGGAGTTGCAGTGCCCTCACGATTTTCCTGACTCATAATTTCAGCTGATGCCTGTTGGCAACAAAAGTGACTGGTGTTATTTTTTTTTTAATGATAATTGCAGAAGAGATACTGTATTTGAAACCAGATCTAATTACAGTGATGAAAGGATGAACTAGTTATCTCAAAGTCAGAACAGGACCCAAAAGCCATTTTGTAAAAGAGACTCGAACCCAAGGGTCAGAGCAGACCCCACCGTACGACCAAACTTTGTTTCAAGATGTTCAGTCTTCACTATATTCTTTCCTGTTCAAGTGGCTGAATGTTGATAATGCAGCTGTATGACTCTGTGACTGCACGTCATTATTTGGCTTACATAAAACGCAGTGAACCAATAATTGCTGTACTACATAAGCTATGACACTTCACGATCAGTGTGATTTTGAAATATATCCTAATTACAGATTTAAGTAGAAGCCTGTAGTAAAATGAAACTACTGCCACCATGAGAACACTGAGCAAACATTCAGGCGTCCAGTTGGATTATCCTTCTCTTTTATTTTCAGATTGGTGTTTGGCTTAATGGGTAGACAAAATCAAAAGGATCAGAGAGAAAATAAACACGTAGGTAGACTGAGCTCTGAGCAGAGGGACAGGGCCTGGGAGCTACAGCAGCAGAGACACACTGGGGGGAGCAGCCAGAGCTCCCGGGACACGGCGGCCACCCCCCAGGGCTGGGCCGTCCACGCAAGGCGGCCAAGGCAACCCAACCAGATGCCTCCACTGGGATCACCTCCCCAAGTAAACTGGGCTTCAGGATTGTAAACGTTAGCATTTACCCTTAAAAGCTTTCCTCCTGAACCTGCGTAATCAGCGTTCTCAATTTGACTTTGCCAGATCTGTCATCTGTGCAGAAGCTGCTGGAAAACCCTACAGTTGCCCTGGGTGCACAATTCCAAGTGTCACAATCCCCCTGCACTCGGAGGGGAGGCCCCAAGGGCTGGAGAGAGAAACCAGCCAGAGCCTGAAGGCCCCGGTCCTCCTGTAACTGCACCTTTGGGAAGTCACAACCAAGTGCACGCTTTATACTTTTTCAATCTGTCCAGCGGAGGGGTCAGGACACCTGCCCTGAAAAAGGCCCTGGACCGGCAAAGGCCCCGAATTGTTAAATGAACGAGAGCTTGGCCCGGGTCTCACACTCTCGACCTTGATATGCCTGTGAAGGGCGAACACTCGGGCTTTTCTAAACCTTGAAGCATAAAAATAACTCCAAGTAACTTTTCCATCCTTTGTACCCTGGAGCAAGGATGCCGACCTGGTAGAGGAGAGCCTGGCCGGCGGTGGAGGTTACTGAGTGTCCACAGTGGCTGCCGAGTGGTTCTGAGGGGAAACAGCGCCGTTCTGTACGTCTACAAACTGACGACTCCTGCTGGCTGTGCACGAAGAGGGCCAAGGATGCCTGGACTTGGACAACTTCCGTCTCATCCCCGGACGATGCTTGTGCCTTTCAGAGAGATCCGCAGGCTTAGGTACCACTCTCTCTCGCAAATAAAAGCTCCGCTTTGGAGAGGCAACGTCCAGCCCCTCGTCCCGTCCTGCGCATCCTGCCCTCACCTGCCGGGACAGGCTTACAGGTGCTGGTGTGGACAGTGTGTGCTCAAACCTTCTGCTATGTGACACAACCTCGTGAGACGGAGGGCACCTGTTTTCGTTCTCTCTTAATAAGTGCCTCAAATAGATCTTTCTACAGATCCGCACGTCACTTTATACAAACACGTCCATTTATAGTTAGGAAGACAAGGAGAAAATGAGGCTTTACCAAGAAAAACCACACATTCTTCCAACTCCAGCTATGAATCAGTTCACCTGTGGTTTTACTGGGATATGCTTTGCTTCAACGCTCTTTCACTGGGCAGGTTTTCCAGACCTTAACTTAGTCAAGGGACAGGTCTTGACATCACCTTCAAACAGAGTCAAGCTTCCTCGCTGTCTGTCCTCCCGTGCGGCAGAGCCACCTCCCCCAGGGCTTGCACCGTGGTGATCGTCCCCTCAGCTGTCCCCACTCTGACCTCTCAGAACATCACACGTGGGGTCCACCTGCCTCCTGCTCGCCTCTCTTTGGTCCGACACCCGAGCTGCCTTGCCCTCAGGGCCGCTCCACTTCCTGCCCGCTGCCCGGCAGGACCCTGGACGCAATCCCCCCGCCTCCCCCCTTCAAGACCATCAACGCCAAGGGCAGTCAAGTCCACGTTCTAACCCCAGTAAAGGGTGAATCCAACCCCTTCAATCAGTTCCTCTGCCACCAGCTTAGTTGAGACCAATGTCCATTTCCTGCATGATTCTAACCATCCCAGTGGTTCTCCTGTCTCCCAGCTGACCACCTACACCTGCCGCAGGAGGACGCCAAGCAACCAGCAGAGAGAAAACAGAAGCAGAAGGTGTCCCTGTTGTCCTCAACCGAGGCACCATGCGGAGCAGTGAAGTCTGATTTAGGTCGCCGCCGGAGCGTGACACAGAAGAGCACACGATATAAGAGTTGTTTCATGGTCTAAGACTCGGGCTCAACGTTGCAGAGACGAGACGAGCTCAGGAAGTAACTCGCCATCGATGGAACCGCTGTTTTAGGGACTCTACGTGCCAGAGCACCTCAGCGGAGGGGGCGACTACTGTGATGACCAGGGTGGAGAGAAGACGTCTGGTGACATTTCCGGGTCAGCGTGCAGGAGGCTGACTGCAGTCGTTCAGCAAACGCCGACCACCGTCTACCAAGCGCAGGGTGTTCCTCCACGTAAGGGACACGAAGGAGACTAGCAGACGGCTCTCTCCTCGGGAGGTGAAGGGGATGGTGGGCTTCTGGGGTCCAGGATACAGGAATGTCATCAGAACCCGACCTCAGGCAGACCCTGAGGGCACCTTCCACCAGCCAGGTGAGTGTCACACCTCCTCTCCTCAAGTGCCCAGCCCCGCCAAGCTGACGACCTACTTCCTAGTTCACTGAAACAACAGGAAGCCCTCACTGCTGCGTCCATCCACACCTGACCCCAGGCCCGCGGACCCCGCCTTCTTTCCAGAACCGCAGAAGAGCCTCTGCCGTGCCCCGATCCCAGCCTGTCCTTCCGTCTCTCCTGACCTTTGATGGGCAAGGTGAAGCCCTTCGTCCACGTTCCTGCATGCGTCCCCAGGCACCCGCTGGGGCATTTACAGGGACGCACGAAGGCGGTCCACAGCCCAACAGCGGCCACTACAAAACGCGAGGGCTCGCCTGGAGGACGGATGCTGTGACGCTCCGCCTGCGCACAGCCGCTCCTGGGCCCGGGCTCTTTCCCGCTGGGCTGATCCCAGCCTCACTGCTGTTCCTCCTTCCTGGCTCTGTTTCCCCCAGCACAGGACTATGTGAAGCCCTGGATGTTTAGTTTGCTTCTTTACGGCGTGTCTCCCATCACTACAAGACAAGCTGCACAAGGGCAGGGGTTTTTGCCTATTTGTCCATTTGGGTCCCTACTTTATTCCCAGAGTCCAGCCAGCGGCCAGGCCACGGAGCTTGTTCAACAACAGCTGTCCAGCCCTGCTGTTTCAGAGCTGTGTGGCTCTGGGCACATTCTTACCCTCCCGAAATCTCACTCGCATCCTTTTTAAGATGGGGGTGCTGATGGTACTTACTACACGGGGCTGTGGTGACGGTTCGACGACATAAAGTGTGTTAAACGTTTTAGCACATTTCCTGGTAGGAGGTAACTGCTCTAGGGTGTTCATCATATCGTTATTCAGGATATCGTAAGGATACATCAGCGTCTAAGTTGACCTGAAGTGTGTCCGGTCCCCAGGAGGTATCTGTTTGGGAATTTAGTGCACTGGCATCAAAAAGAAAAACAAAATGCCTGGAAGTCTGCTTTCTTGCTATTATTCAAGACTCCATTTAAAACCAACCCTGACTTGAAAAACACTGAACGGACGGCTCACAGGGCTGATGCTCAGGTTCTAGAGTAAAGATGACGTGGAGTAATTTGGTGAGGAAGTCACGTCAACCCGCAGGCAGCCCACGTCCACCAGCCGTCAGAGCAGGTTCCCCGGCCTGGCTGACGGACTGCGGGCCTCACCTCGGCCCTGTCCCCCGTGTCCTTCCCCCTCTGGTGCCAGCTACCGCTGTCCCCACTCCCCCCCGAGCTCTCTGGTTCCAGGCTGGGGGGTCGTTAGCACGGGGGCAGTATGAAAGGAAATGCATCTCTGTGCACCTTTATCTTCCCTTTAGGGTTTACATGGAAAAGACAAGGGGGGGTCCTTCTTCCCACTGTTGCTGGGATTAAAAGTCGTTTAAAAAAAAAAAATCAAGTTGGAGCTCTGAGTGCATTTTCCCACAAAACCACGTTATATCTAATGGCTCCCGTCGATGGTGCTATGAATAGAAGCAGGATACGCTGACCTGTCCTGGAACCAACCACAAACCGACACGGTTTCAGTGACAGGGCGTGTTCAGAGTTCCCAGCAAAGGATCTACAAACGCACATTCAAAATCCAGCCCAGGTGAAAGCGGAGGGCGCTGACCCTCAGGGGCTCTGGCAGTTTCACAAAGGCAGCACACGTGTCATGAAGCAGGGGAGGATGCCTATGAGTCTCATGCACGGTGGTCCAGTGCTACTTCCTTCCAACGTGGATGGGCACCTGGTCCCTGTTCTCTGATACCAGGAAACGTGGTAGAGAATGCTGCATGCCCTGCAGGGTCTGGGTCTAGGGAGTGACAGCTGCTTAACCAAGGTTCCTTCCTCCCTCCCTGCCCACTGGTGAGACTTCCGTGTCTATTCTTCTTACTTGGTTTTGTCTTTTTTTTAAATTAATTAATTAATAATTAATTTATGGCTGCGTTGGGTCTTCGTTGCTGCATGCGGGCTTTCTCTAGTTGCGGCGAGCGGGGGCTACTCTTCGTTGTGGTGAGCGGCCTTCTCATTGCGGTGGCTTCTCTTGTTGTGGACCATGGGCTCTAGGTGCGCAGGCTTCAGTAGTTGTGGTGCACGGGCTCAGTAGTTGTGGCTCGCGGGCTCTAGAGAGCAGGCGCAGTAGTTGTGGCGCACGGGCTTAGTTGCTCCACGGCATGTGGGATCTTCCTGGACCAGGGCTCGAACCCGGGTCCCCTGTGTTGGCAGACGGATTCTTAACCACTGCGCCACCAGGGAAGCCCCTTGTCTGTTTTCTTATGAGTCTATTCTAACACTTCTATATGGAAAACAATTGCAAAGTTTTGCCAAAAATTCAAAAAATGGTCATTTGCTCATTTCTTCTGGCTGCATTTTGCCTGCAAATGGCAGCTTCTCCCTTAGGAGGAAATCTTTTCCATCAAGGAAGCCTTTCCGCCTTCCAAAAGCCCAGGGCAAGATGGAAACCAGCATCGTTGCTTCCCGCAGGGGGATGCTCTGGCAGCTGTTCGCCCTGCCCTCCGTGGAAGGACTCGGAGCTGCATGAACCAACCACCCGAATTCTCAGCCTGCCTTCCGGTCCTTGTGATCCAAACACACAAGTAACAGAGGCTCACCTAACCGGAACTGCTCACGTCACCCATCATGGTTGTCCCTAAAGCACACGAGCAGCAAGACGACTGCTCAGGGTGAAAGGCGCCTTTAGGGGTCAGTGGGGCTGGGCTGAAAACTGCCCAGGGCACTGGCTTCAGGGGGCGTTTCTCCTTCCTGACCCCTCAGGCCCTCCTTCCTTCCGCTCTACCTCCCCACCCTCCCTACAAGGCTGGGCTAGCTCTAGCCAGTCACACAGTCTCCTTGGAGGAAGCCTTTCTCATCCAGCATCGCTAATTCTTCATCCTTAGACACAATCTGATACAGAGCTTCCCAGCAAAACCACCCCCGTGAGCGAGTGCAACCTCGCTTTTGCAGAGCAACCCGAGAGGCGGAAAGGGGACGGCCCGAGGACCTCACTCGACCTCCTAGCACCCTGTGTCTCAGAAGAACATTTGCGGAGCTACTGTGTGTGAACGCAAGAACGCGTTCACAGGAGAGTGCAGGGCTCGTCAACTTATTTTTTTGGTGTCTACCTCCCCCATTTACTTGAAGAAGAGAGTCATTTTGCCAAATAAGAAACCGTATAGGCATTTTGAGAAGCACAGTGAACTTCCGTCACCTGATGTTTATCTGGATCTTCTGAAACAATTGCTGAAAAAGCACATCACATGTTGATATGAAATTGTTTACAGGGAAATGTACGCAAAAGAGAAAGCAATGTCTAACACATATTTTTACTGTTCCCAGTGACTGTGAAAAAAAATCCGGAAAGTGGGGGAAGAAAAGCAACAGCGGTTTGGACGATCAACAGCTGCGTAACCAAATTAACAACTTCCTTTTGAAATAATGACTCCAGCACCTTGAGCAGTATGGACTCCTTGATAAGTTCCAGGAAATACTTTATACTTCAGTAATAATGAGTGATTTCAAAGACAGTAGAGTATAAGATTTACTACAGTCTAGGGAAAATATTTTGGGGAAAAAAAGCAACTATGCTCAAAAGTAGTATAAAGATTACAGCTCTTGAGAAAACAACACAGTAAAGTTTTTTAAAGATCAACTGCAAGGCAATGCAGTAGGTGGCATTCAACTCTTACTACAAAGTTTTCAAAGTCAACGAAAACCCAGAGCCCACAAGCCTATAATGAAGCACCCCAGGGCTCCTATAACCAGGACACCGACCTCTTGTTTTCCAAGTCAGTGTCCTCACCTGGGAACACACTGGGTGTGCAGCTGTTACACCATTTCAAGCATGCAGGCTACTGGACCACACCAGCTGTCAGAATGTTATGATTCACGGGTTTCACAGCCACAGAAAACAAAGCTGTGTGACTGTCGACCACCTACCCCGAACTCTTCACCCAGGGCACCAAGTGTTCACACAGCCAAAAAGACGGTTAGGATGCAGGCGAGCTGGATTATTCGCTGTACGTGCCTAGTTTCTTAGTAACGGATGTGGTGTGGGCACCTGGCAACCCAGCCCAGTCCTTATTCAAAACACAAAAACTAGAATTAGTGTCAGATAAATTTTATATAAAATAAATAGAAGAAATAAAAAACAAGGCTTAGCGATTAGTTGGAAAGTGTGTTGATTATATATTGATTATATACCTCTTGCCTATTTTTGATACACCCACTGTTAAGGGTGGACTAACCACGTGACTTCCTCTCTCTTCAGGTCGGACTCCGGACTCTTCCAATCGCTCCAAGGCACGGGGACCCCTACTCTCACCCGCAACAACGCAAACCCACGTGAACAGACCAGGGAAAAAATAAAATTCACTCAAACCTCTCATCACTAAGTCAAAGTCCCCCAGCTCTTGAAAGAAACAGTCCTCTTCCGTTGGGGATGGAAGAAGACCACACGAAGCGGCCACCTCTGCACTGTGAGCTCAGAAACATTCCCTACCCCACTCCCCGATGACCCCGGCCAGTTCTTCCTCAGACAGCGGCAGTACTGCGACGGGACCCCTCACAACACCAACCAAGAAAATGTCCTCCAGGGCAGAGCTGGGCAGCTTCCGAGGCCGCCGGGACCGCTGCTGAGCCTGGGGGGGAGGGAGGCGGGGCGCTGGGGGCGGCATCCCGAGGGCAGGTCACCCGGGAACCGAGCCTTCCCGCCTCCCAGGCGAGGGTCTGTCGACTCGGCCCCGCCCTGGGGCCGCAGGGCACACGCAGCTCGGGCTGGCTCGGCTCCCGGGGACCGGGGTCGGATGAGCTCCGCGCGCAGGGAACCCCCGGCCGCTGCACTCCGCGCCCCGGAGCCCCGCGCGCTCGCCGCCCCGAAGGGAAACCAGACCCGGGCGGCGGGACCGCAGCCGCGGGGGACGCGGCCCGAGGGTCGCCAGCTCCGCGCCCCGCGCCCCGGCCACCCGGCCTCGCCGCTCCCCCAGGCCGGCGCCCCCCCACCTCCGTGCGCGGAGAGCACCAGCGCCCCGCAGAGAGGAGGGTGCGGGGGTGCGGGGCTCGGGAGGGACGGACCCCTCACCACACCTCGCCGGCGGCAGGAGGAGGTCACCGCCCGCCCTCTCCCCGCCAGCTCTGCCGGCCGTGGTCCGGGGCAGCCTAGCCTCTCCGGCCCCCGCACGGCCCGAGGCGCCCGAGCCCCTCTGGAGCCAAGCTCTCTGCGCCGCTCTCCGACCGCAGGGCCGGGAGGGCTCCGCCAGGGGCCGCGGCGGGGCGGGAACCGGGGCTGCTGCCCGCCGGCCCCCTTTTCCTCCCCTATCCCCCCCCCAACGCCGCCCTACCTGCCGTCCGGCCGTGCCCCGCCGCTCCGGGACCCCCAACGTGCCGGGAGGACCCGCCGTGGAACGCGCCAGAGTGGGCGCCTCGGCGACTCTAGAGGCCTGACGCCCCGCCCGCGCGCCGGGGCAATAAGAGTCCACGGGGCCGCGAGGGCGGGGAGGGGGCGGGGCGGCCTGGGCCGAGCGGGGGAGGGGAGGGGAGGCGAGAGGAGGGGAGAAGGGGGAGGGGAGGGGAGAAGCGGGCTGCCCGGCAGGTTGGCGGCGCGCCCGTCCGTCCCCACCTCCCGGGTAGCAGCCCCCGCCCCGGGCAGCACCTGGACGAACGGGCTTTCCCGGAATTTCCAGGAGGGATGGATAACGGGAAAGAGTTTAACTTTTTTTCGAGGCCAGTAGGGATGTGGGCTGCATGTCGGGTGATTTGTCCCAGGTTTTGAGTCTTCTCGTTTCTGGACTAAGAAGGAAGGTCCAGGACCTCTGCTCCAGGGCAGCATTCCAGCGGGATGGAGTGAAACCCGGCGGAGGCGGGGGCGGCCCGGGAAGAAGGGGCTGCGGGCGTCGGGCTGGGCCGGTGGGTCGGAGCCCAGCTCCTGCGCACCATCAGGTACCATCAGGAAGACTGTGCAGCACTCAAATCCCAAAGCATACAGATCGTGTGGGACGCTTCTTTCTTGTTTAAGGAAGAGAGAGGATAATGTCTAGATTTCCATGAACAGTTTACTCTGTTCCGCTCATCGATGAGTAACTGAATTGCGGGGCCCTGAGGGGACGAAGCGCAGCCGTTCTGGTTCAGCAACCGTGCCTGTCCTGTGCGCTTCTGCCGTAAACTTCCAGAGGCCCTGAGTCACTCGTTTTCAACTACGACGCGGAAGTTTCTATAGAGCTGTTTACAAGAAGGAAATGGACTCATTAATTCCGCAATTAATTTCTTATGTAAAGCGTGTGAGTGGGCTTAACCCTAAGTCCAGGTCAGCGACTTCTCCTTTCACTAACCCAGCTCAGGACGCCCCTGGCCCCGCACATCCCCTACAGCTGGGTAAGCAGTTATTTCTGGCCTGTTCCTCCTACACCGCGTACTCCTTGACCATCAAGTCCATATCTCCTCTGCACACCACAAACTGTCACGAACGTGAATGGGTGAGTGCTAATAGATCGCATATACTGAACACCCATGGTTGTGTCCAGCCCTTTCTGTAAAATGGTCACCAAGAAAACGCCAGTAGATGCCATCTAGGTTTGAATGCCAGTGGCCACGGTAACTAGTCTAGTAATTCTATCCCTGTCTTCAGTATTAATATCGAACAATAGGGTTTCTGGGTTCACAGCCCTGAGACAGAGACTCTACATCTCTCTCTCTCCCAGAAATAGTGTTAATGATTTTTAGATTAAAAATGATGTCTGTAAAATACTCAAGCGGTAAACCCAAAGAGGATGGCTCCCTGTGATTCAACCCTCAGAGATAAACATTGTTAACAGCCTGCAGTATCCTCTTCCAGACTTTTCTGTTTGTGCATTTCAACACATATTCAACACACAGATTAGATCATCATTTCCATATGATTCTGTGACTAGCAGGCTCAGTGGCCATGGCTCACGGGCCCAGCCACTCCGCGGCATGTGGGATCTTCCCGGAGCGGGGCACAAACCCGCATCCCCTGCATCGGCAGGTGGACTCTCAACCACTGCGCCACCAGGGAAGCCCTAAACTACTTCTTTTTTAACCTACAATATACCGTAGTCATCTTTCCAGGTCTACTACAAGGCATTATTCTCTTTTCAATTTCTGCAAGGAACAGGGGTAAAAAGCTCAGTACGTCACTGTTTAACTTTGCTTTTCTTTGAATTTTTGGTGTGCTCACTCCAGGGCAAATGGCCATTAGGGCTGCAAGAATGACATCAGTGGTGCACTGCAGGGTTTTCCAGAAGGCTTCACTTGACATTCTGAACTGGGAGTTAGGACTTGGTGGTCTGTGCCATTAACTGTGGAAGTCTGTAGTTTTAAAATTTTTTCATAGCAATGGGATTAATGTGATGAATTTTAAAGCTACAGTTCTTAAGTGTTGTGATTTTATGATTTAGGAGTCCGTTCTCAACATAAGCGCAGAAAGAATGAAATGGATGAGGCTGAGGTACCAGCACCACAAGCTTGGGAGAGTGTGTAGGAGGAACTAGACCCACAGGGTTGGTGAACTACCAGGAAACATCCAGTTCCTCTCCTCTCCAGAGGCAGCAGGAAGGATGACCCTCCAGAGATCCACCATCACTGCCTTACTCTAGGAGCCCAGAAATGTGAAGCAGTTTCTACTTCTCACAGGTCAGATCCGGGAGGATTTCAGAACTGGTGCAAAACACTGAGGCTTTTAATGCTTTCAACTTTTAAAGATTTTAAGCGTGCAGTGGGGGAGGCGTGGGTACATCTTATATATCACTTTGGCAAGTCCAAGCTTTGTGACAACTGTTATCAGTACTGATAGGAATCCTGCCAAGCTTGAGAGAGAACATGCATCCCCTTGTGTACTCCGAAGATCCTGAGCAGCAACCTTCTCCTTAGATTTTCTCCTCTCTCTCTCCCTGAGCTAAAACTTAGAGCTCTGTGGCTTTAGGGCAACAGGAAGGGGTGGAGAACACACCTGCATCCACTCATACCCCCAGGGGCTGCACTCCGGGACTCCCACTGGCCCCCGGGAGCATCTGGCAGAATCTCCTCTAAGGTTCCTGTCTCCAGGGTCACTTTTGCACACTTGGGCTCAAACACCTAATGGCTTCAAATGTGCAAATTTAATCTGAGATGAAGTAATTTGCTCAGTTGTCTAAGTGTTTGTGGAGGAGCGTGGAATGGGTGAAGTTAATCCTTCAAATCATTCCTTGTTTCTCCTTTTCACATTCTCAGGAAAAGAATGAAGCTCAGGGTGGTTAAAAACTAAAACAGCAGCAAAAGACGGCTCAAAACAAATGGTATTCACTGAACAAACAAGATCCTGGCAGGGAAGCCAGCCACAGAGATCTGGCGGCTGGCAGGTAGCACACGGCCCCCACCTCAAGTGCTCGGCATCGGTGACGATATTTTATAAAGCGGATACGATGAGCAAATCAAATCCATGCCTTCTCACCAAATGTCCACTAGAGAAACTACCACCACAAGTCACAGCGCCCAACCACGCTTTTCTAACATGTAAAGCCAAAATCTACATTTTCCTTCCTTTTATTTACAGGTAGCAGTAAAAGAACATTAGTATATCTTCAGGCATTTTCCTTAAAATAATATTTTAATGAAAAGTACCAAAACCTTGAGACTTTCTCAGAAGATTCTTGGCCAATGGGCTGGCACGTATTTCTGCCGAGTGATCGATGGTGAATATAACAGATGTTCTGATAGCAATTCAGCATAAGGGTCTATTTCCACTCACTTCTGGTGCTTTGATATTATTTTTAAAAACCTGTTGATTTAGCTCTTGCTGTATTTTTAAAAGGTACAAGATCTTGTCTCAGTGGCCCATTTCTTCAGTTGTAGAGATTACTTTTGCAAGGAATCCCAACCCCATGCAGCAAACAAGAACAGACTAGGAAAACAGTAGAGCAGTGACTGATTTTACCTGATAACTGGTTCCAGCTAATATTATTTTTCAGAAAATGTTTCTGAGAGGAGAATGCTTAAGGTCACCTTTCATTCTACTCATGTTTAAAATGAGCACCTTCAAGAAGTCTTGGACCACTTTGAATTTGCACTCTTTGTAGTTAATTGCAGCATTTTTAAAGAAACATATCTGTTTCCGTATCAACAACTACCAAATTACTTTAACGAAAGTGCGAAATCTTTAAAAACGTGGGTCTTCTCAGGAGGCTAAGCCCCGTGCACTATCTGACCATGAATGTGGACTCCTGGGGGAGAAGGAAAGGGCAAACCTCCAAGGACAATTCATACTTTCAGCATAAAAACAGAGTGTGTATCCCACTGGCCAAGATAACTTTCTGGCTCTTTGGTTTGTACATAACTTTTTATTAAGGGCAGGGCGAAAGGCCAAGGGGAAAACAAAGGGGATTGTTTGTACTTGTGTAAGAGTGACTAGAGCCCAGTGGACGTAAAATACTAAGTGAGAGGGAACATGGTCCCCAGAAGGGCTG
This sequence comes from Hyperoodon ampullatus, assembly GCF_949752795.1. Taxonomy (NCBI): domain Eukaryota; kingdom Metazoa; phylum Chordata; class Mammalia; order Artiodactyla; family Ziphiidae; genus Hyperoodon; species Hyperoodon ampullatus. The sequence goes on from NC_136919.1 coordinate 126,361,961, forward strand.
CAGTCATGGAGGTTAAAAAAAGATGGTGAAGTTGTAAACAAAAGAACAGATTGAGTTTGCCAGAGCAAATCAGGCCTTGAACCTGCAAAGGACTCCAGGGGAATCACAGATTCAGACCAGCGGGGGCCTGAGGAAGGATGCCTGAAAGGGCTGGGCTCTGGAGACAAGACGGCCCAGGTCCATCCAAGGCTGTTGCCATGACCTTGAACTCACAGAGCTCCTGTGTTCTCATCTGTAAAGTGGAGGAAAGGCATTTCCCTTGGCCTGCCTAAAAGAAGATAAATGAGATGCTGCCTGGGCAACCATAACACAGGGCTCAGTACATGGTGGGTGGCCTTGGTTTTCTTGCCCCTTTAATGTGTATGTTTATATTCTTACAGTATCTAAGGAATTTTTTTTTTTTTTTTTTACAAAACACAGTACTTAGTTAGCAGAGTAAAAAGTAATAATCTGACATGATGCTGGTCATTTCACACACATTCTCCCATTTTATATGCCTGTACAACCCACGGGAGGTATGGCTGTTATCATCACGCCCCCTTCTCGGAGGGCAGTGCCCACAGAGAGGTTAGTAACCTGCCCAAGGACACAGAGCAGGTCAGGGGAGAAGCAACAGCATAAACTGTTGAGTCCAGAACCCAAACTCCAGGGATTCTTAACTTTGGAGTGAAAAGTACATACATATGGAAAGTCCCTTAACAACCTCGGGACACTAAGACCTCCATTAGCGAATGCTTGTTCTCGCCAAGCTGCATTGTGCACAGGAACGTCTGCTTGACTGGAAATAGTTCAGGCAGCTCTAAACATGTCCTGCTTCACCCACAGAAGGATCTGACTCACTACTGAGTCTCCTCTTCCAAATCAAATGAGTTATGCTGGCTCCGATGGAATCACCACAGATTCCACATGGATGACTGAAAAGGCAGAGTGAAAAGTAGGCTTTTGCCTTTTTCTGTGACTCCCGAGTGAATGAGGAAATACTGCTATGAGCTGGCTTGTCAGTTTGACTCTATCCTGCATAAGGAAAACCTTCAGCTGAGTCCTATAAATGTAGTCACTGATAACACACACATAGGCCATAAGGTCACATTTTATATTAATCGCAGTGGCAGTTCATGAAGTTATGGGTGAGATTTCTCTTAATACCGTTACCTCTGGTGACACCCTAACAAGGAATCTTGTGTTGCTTTTTGTGCAGATTCCTTTGGATGCTTCGAAAACCTGCGGACCAGCCATCATTCAACTGTTGCTCCCAGAAATACAGGATGTCAAACGACCCGGTGACGGATCTGCTGTGGGTGGTGCCACGGAAACCAAGGAGCCCAGTGGGGTGTAGCCGGGGCCACGTGTACAGGGAGGAAAAGAGGGCTGTTTCCCACTCCTGAAACCCCCACTCTCCCGAATCCGTCACTTCCTCAACTGGAGTATCCATCCATTCCCTTGAATTAATAAGCTGATCTTCTGGCTCACACTAATGGGATTATGTTATCTGAAGTGCCTACTTTTCTTCCTTTGGGAAGTACACAGGAATTTGCTTGGGTGCTGCAGGGAAAGGCTTTCTAGCAGAGATTTCCAACTACCAAGAGGATCGTTGAGATTAGTTTATGGCGTAGATCTTTGACACAAAAAATGTGCAAACCTAGACTCTGGTACTGAAAGGGACTGAAGAGAGAGAGAGAGCGCTAAGGGGAAGTCAAATATTCCAATTAAATTTTCTCTAAGAACAGAAATTTAATAGATGCATTTTATATTGGAAAATCCCCTGACTGTATACCCTAAGACACATAGAGCAAATATTTGGTAACATCGGTCATTTAAGACATTAATTTATCTGTATATAGTTTATGTGATTCATCGTTAAAACAATTGACTTAATATTGATACTGCCTATTATGGGCCCCTGACACAACGAAGTACTAGATTTCAAGAGAAAAAAAATCAAGACTTTTCCCTAAGATTCCATCAGGTATAAGGAATATTCGCATCGTTCCAAAGAAGTGAGGTCACTGTTCTTATATCAGTGAATCATATTTTTCTCTTTGCTGATAGTCACCTTAGAAAGAGTAAACTGATTCTGAGGTAATTTGGTCACATAATGGGATGATATCGTATCTTCAAAGAACGATTCAAAGAACCAAGCGGCCCAGCAGTGTTTTCAGATGGACTTTTTTTTTTTTAATAATATGCAATGAATTGTGATGAAATGTGGCACATGCAGTGTCCAAAGAGAGAAGACTGTGCTGAGGCAAAGTGGAGTTTAGGGCACCCGTTTTAAAGTTGTACACAGTGCTCTGTGTAAAACAGATAACCAACGAGGACCTGCAGTACAGCACAGGGAACTCTGCTCAACACTCTCTAATAACCTACATGGGAAAAGATTTTGAAAAAGAATAGATGCATGTATGTGTATAACTGAATCACTTTGCTGTACACCTGAAACTAACACCATGTTGTTAATCAACCAGACTCCAATATAAAGTAAAACGTTTTTTTAAAAGATTAAAGGGCTTCCCTGGTGGCGCAGTGGTTGAGAGTCCGCCTGCCGATGCAGGGGACACGGGTTCGTGCCCCGGTCCGGGAGGATCCCACATGCCGCGGAGCGGCTGGGCCCGTGAGCCACGGCCGCTGAGCCTGCGTGTCCGGAGCCTGTGCTCCGCAACGGGAGAGGCCACAACAGTGAGGGTCCCGCGTACCACAAAAAACAAAAAAACAAAACAAACAAACAAAAAAGATTAAAAAAAAAGAAAAGCCTCAGTTTTCTCATCTATAAAATGAAGACACTATTATCTTCCTTGAGTGACTGATGCAAACATTAAATGAGTGTAAGTAAACACCTAAAAACAAACAAACAAAAAAGTTGTAATTTCAGAGCAAAGTTGACAAAGTGAGATTTGGAAAGTAAAGTTTTCAATGCAAGAAAAGCAGAAAGACAGCATCCACCATAAAGACTAACTTCAGCCCTACCTCCTTCAGACCAAGCCTCTGCAGAGCATGACCTCAATCTAAAAAAGCCTTGCTGGAGACGGATGTTTTAGCGACGGCTCTAGACACATCTCAGCCACTGTCGCTCCTCAGGTCCTGAGCCGACAGGCGGCAGTGTTAGATTCCGCCTTCCCTCGTGCGGCAGGCAGAAGCCTGGCCTAACTTTGGTGCCACTGTGCCCCTGTGACACTCTACAAAGCCTCTGTCCCAGCAGTGGATGGACTGGCCGGACGGAAGTTCTCATCTCAGATCGGCTCCATTTCAGAGCTCAGAGGCGCATCGCAGGGGGAGTAATTTGGGATTCGGTGCCCTGCCTCGGGGTCAGCATGCCACGGCCCAGTCAGCAGCCCAGCGGGGCGTGCTGGCCGGGCCAGAAGGTGGTACTTACGGAGAAAGGGATCACCCAGTCCTTAACCCCCCTGTGGCTCGGAGAGAAGCATCTAGAAAAACAGAAGTGGAAGGGGGCTAGTTCTGGGTTACAAGGAGGGCAGCCGTGGTCAGGACGGTCATTGTCTGTGATCTTGGGCAGTGCCAGCTCATTCAACAGTGGGTGCCGGGGCTCAGGCCCACACACTTGTGGCAGCCCACAAAAATTTTTTTAAATTTTAGATAATTTTAAACTCGGAAGAAAAAAAATGAACATAAGTGACCGTCGTCGTGATGACTGTATAGTAATGAATCCAGCCTGGATTCCAACCGTCTTTAGGCCAATGCTGTTATAAAATAGAATTCTAATTTTTAATGGAGAAGGGACCCACGAAGGCAGAGGAGTCTGGGGCCACGACAGTCCCAGAGCAGCCCTAACGGTCGGTCGTCTGTGCCCTGCACACTTTCATTGGTTGTAAAGCACGTCCGCCCCCCCGCCTCCTTTCAGGGCTGTACTGTGTGCAAACCTAAGGCAGTAGGCGTCGCACGTTTTTAAAAGCAGAAAACAGGTCCTGTGTTCTCAGGCTCCTTACCATCTAAGCGGGCGGACAGTCAGCTGTTCACAGCTGATGCTTTGCAGCCGCTCATTCACGTGAACGTTTCTCCCACTGAGAGTGAGTTGCTGGCGCATAGGTGAGGCACAATCGTCAGTTCATGGGGACACCCTTAAAAGGCTTAACGGAAAGCTTGACACATTTAGAAGCTGGACCTCCTCGGGTCTTGTCTGGAGAAGGAGGGAGGGCCAGGCTGAGGGTGGCGGGTGTGTTCCAGACCCCTGTGTGGCCCCCGATGCCACGCCTCCTGGAAGCCCTACCCAGCCTGGGTTGGTCCACTTCATCTGCAGATGCTCTGCTTTTCACTTTTTAAATCCCTCAAGAGTCCCTTTTCAATTTCAACTTGTTCGTGGTGTTAAGAGAGCACTTCAGCTACCAAAACACCACCTCTATTCGGTAAAACAATTCCAACCTTGGTCCCTTGTCACCATGTACCTATTCAGACTTTATTTTTTAGACTGATTTATTTTATCTTTTCCAGCTTTATTAAAGTGTAATTGACAAATAAAAACTTTTACTTGCTTAAGGGGTACAACGTGATGTAACTTTGTGTAATGATGACCCTGATCAAGCTAATTAACACACCCATCACCTCGTGTGTGTGTTTGCACGCATGCGTGCGCAAAATTTACGTACACCAGGCTTTAAATATAACAAAAGATCTCATCCAGTCCTAAGTCCTCTTGGAAATGAGGTCTTTAGGGGATAATTTCCTGGTCTCCTTGTCTGCTCAGTGGAGGGGTTGGATGGTGTGATCCCTAAGGCTGCCTTCAGTGGGATGGTCCAGGGATTAGGCCCAAGGTCAACCCACTCTGGCCTGGCTGTAGGTAGGACTTTGGTAGCAACTCTTCCAGGGGGTGTTGGGGTACTGCAGAGAGCAAGGGTCTTCAGTGACAATCCACTGAGAAGTGACAAAAAAATACTAAAACCTCTCCTTATGTTTATCTTATCCTTTAAATATTTGTATCTTTGTGTATATTTTTAATATATGCAACATAATACACGTATGTATTTTACATATACAGGTATGTGTACATATACCTATATATGTATATAGACGCACAGACAAACCTCAGAGATACTGTGGGTTCGGTTATAGACCTCAGCAATAAAGTGAATATTGCAGTGAAGCAAGTTGACAGGAACTTCTTGGTTCCCCAGTGCACATACCAGTTCTGTTTACACTATACTGCGGTCTATCAAGTGTGCAATAGCATTGTGCCTCAGAATGTTCATTCCTTAATTTAAAAATACTTCATTGCTAAAAAAGGCTAACCATCATCTGACAACGCAGGGCTGCCACAAACCTTCAATTTGTAAAAAAAAAAAAAAAAACACACTACCTGTGAAGCACAGTAAAGCAAAGCACAGTAAAATGAGGTCTACCTGCACATACACAATATTTTACTAAAGGGGATAAACGACCCAAAAAACTTAGTATCCCATGGTTTTACGGCACAAAGAAATATGTAAGCAATGCAATTCACCAGGTGACATGTGGCAGAGGGCTGGCTTCGAACACCCATCTCTAGGATCAGCTTAGAGCTTCAAACGTGCAAATTTAATTTGAAAGGAAGTACTGGGGTCTGTCTTCCACTAGTCTGGGGAGGGGGAAGGAGTGAATACAGATACTTCCTTCAAACTATTCCTTTATATGGAGATTCCACTAAATACCCCAGATAGCTGAAGACTTGAGAAAGTCACAAACCTGCCCCGCCTGGACCCCTGCCCCGTCCTGCAAGTTACCGAGTTGATTCTTATGGGTGCAGCTCTGGATAAGCTATGTTTGGAACTTGGATGTTGTGGATAAGCAGAGCATCTGACCTGCCAAATCTCTGTCCCTACTGATGTGGAAGGACCCAGAAGCCATGAAAATACAGACATTTATTACTCCACAATTTTCACTGAGACCCTCACTTCATACATATGTGTGGCATTATCAGATTCCTTACTGATACCATATACAACATTTCAAAATTTACATGTCTGTCTCCCAAATTTTTACTGATGCAGGTAATTTTTGGAGCTGCTTCTATAATTATCATTCTCCTATTCAAACAGAAATTGCCTCTTGGATACCTGGCTTCATTTTCTCAATGGAAGTGGAACTTCTTTCTCATACCTTCAGACACGTTCAAGAGAAGTGTCAGCTACTTGTGATGCTTAGGTGTACCCTCCAAAGCTTTCATTCACACCTACTGAAGGAACGCATGTTCACGTTTAGGGGCTCGTGCTCTGGGTCTGAATCCCGATGTTGTCACTTGCCAGGATGTCTCTGGGAAGGTTGTGTAACCTCTCTGAGCCTCAGTTTCCCCTCTGAGAAATAGGAACAGCAGTGCTGCCCACAACACGGGGCTCAGTGAGGATTCACGGAGATGCCCAGGGTCACTGGGCACAGCTGCCAACACGGTTAGCGATTCCCGTCGTCATTGCTCAGAAACATGGCCACGTGCGGCCGCCGAGGAGATTATATTCTAAATGAGTAACCGGACAAAGAAAACCGCTAAGGCATCGCCTCATCTGAGTCAAGAACACAGATTAAAGCTCCTTTAAACTCATGATCTATCAAAACAAGGCTGACGGCCGTGCTCTTTGGGTCCCCACACGAGGGGGCACGTAGGGAAGGCAGCAAGTGCAGCCCTGATAGAAGAACCTCCCTTAGGGACCGAAAGACAACGTTCAACCCAGGTGCTGGCTACAGCGCGAACCCACTGTGAGATCTCGCACAGTTCATGTCAAGTCCTGTGTCTCAGTGTTCTAAACATGCACCAGAGGGGCTGGAGGAGATTACATCTAACATCTACAATTATTAAATCACTATTGTAAGTCATCATAGGAAATCCCGTTAAGATAGAGTTATTTCTTTGCTCCTCCACTTTTTGATACCAGGGCATGTAAACGATTTGTGCATTGTTCTAAGTCTGCATTAGCTTTTCCCTGTAAGTAGAATAATTCAAATGAGCTGACTTATGCGAAGTGCTTTCTCATCACTCAGAAGTCCTTGGAATTCCTTTCAGTAGTAGAGGGACCATCCAAGCTGAAGCGCCGACTGGAAGATTGGATGAACTGCTCTGGCTGCGAGCAGAGGTTTGCTACCCGATGCCGGTCAGCGCTTGGAGATCACCCTGCTCGGGCATCCTGTATCCTCTCCTCTTTAAACTGGGAGGGCTGCTGGCGAGGCTGGGGAACCCCAGACGGACCCCCAGGCCTGGTCACCCCACATTAACCAGATCACAGAGAAATGCCCAGAAGTCTCTGCAGTTACATTTCCTTTGTTTTTCTCACAGAGAACTACAGCTAGCTTTGTTTTTGTTTTTAGAAATAACTGACATATTATTAGTAAGTAGAAATCACCGCTCTCAAAATCACAAAGGCCGTTTGTTACAAGATCATTAAGGACACAAACAGAACTTTGTGAGCTTATTTGCTGTGCAGATAGAGTCTGAAATTTCAGTTCTTTCTTACCCTGGAAACTCTTATTCCTTTTTTTAAAAAATTTAAGCGGTGTTTATTATGAAAAAGTACAACTCATAAAGGCAAGAAAAATGTATCCATATTCATAATGCACTAACACTAATATTTTCTCCATGTTCTTTTCCCGTTTCCCGTCTTCGAAGCATAGCTGTGTGGACAGTGTGTCATTTTATAAACTTTTCAGCTTCATTACATTATTTCTCATAAACGTACTTGTCTTCATGGTCTGACTCACAACTAGGTTTAGTGGCTGCATAATATTCTATTCTTTGAGACAAGGGAATTAACATTCCACGTTCTTTGGCTCTAGTTTGCTTCTTTCTTCTGAAATAGTAAAAACAACAACAAAAAAAAAAAAAAGCTATTACAGGAGACATTTTCAGGTTTATATGTTTATTCCTCTTTTGAATTATTTCCTCAGGGAACATACTGAAGAGTATGAATTTGAGATCAAATACCGCTTGTATAACTCTTGACATTTATAGCTAAATTGCTTTTTTCTTTTTTTAATTCACTTCTTTGTTAGTGATGGTAAGCATGTTCTCATAAGGCTGCCATCTTCTTGAATAGGGAAGGCTCACTGAGTAGGGTTCATTCCTGAGTGTGAAGCGGTTATTTCTAAGACCAGAACGTGCCCCTGAGTCCAGCCTGATGCAGAGCTCTTGTGGGCTGTGGGGTTCCCGCCCTTTGCCCTGTGGCCAGCTCTCTCCTCAGACTCTCCCTTCCCACGACACAGTGTTTTGGAAGTTTCAAAACCCAGTGTGGGCTGTCCAGTTGTGTATTTGGGGTGGGAGTGGAAGGGGGGGTGCTCCTTCCCTTCCCTACCTTCAAGTTACCAACAGTCAAGTTACGGAGGATTTTAAAAATTCTGATCCAGGATGAATGCCCTATATCTGTTCCTAGCTTTGAATATAAATATATTGACTGCTTGGTGAACAGAAATCATTTCTCCGTGTTGGTTCTGTGGCACAGAAAGGTGTTTCTCAATCTGTTTAGGATTATCCTGAAATTCCTCTTCCAAAGCTCCGCCCTCCTCCACCCACACTACAAAAAGGTGTCAAAATCAACGTTAATTCATATTACTAAGTAACAAAGGTCATTTAACACTTTGGAGGGTCTGGGAGATGAGGCTG